>NW_026683125.1:1591777-1910133 GCF_027887145.1 Ammospiza caudacuta | reverse complement strand
CACAGCTTTTTCCTTGGCACCATCCCTATACCTAGGCTGATTTATCTGCCTAGGGTTAGGGTTAGGGTTCAGCCTAGGGCTTGGATTTTTTTAACCAGGAAGCCCTGAGTTCCAGGCTTCCTTCATTTGCCAAAGGCATCCCAAGGGGAGCGCAAAAGTGACGCAACTTGGCTGCCACCACTGATATTTCCATGAGACCATCCCGAACCATAGGCTGATTTTCCTTCCTAGGGTTAAGGTTTGAGTTACGCCTAGGGTAAGGTTTCTATTAACCAGAAAGCCCTGAGTTCCAAGAACACAGCAGCTGCGAAGGACTAGCCAAGAAGAGCGCAAAAGTACCACAACATGCCTGCCTCCACAGCTTTTTCCTTGGGGACATGCCTAATTCCTGGCTGATTTGCCTTTCTCGTCTTAGGGTTGGGGTTCGGCCTAGGGCTAGGATTTTTAAAAGCAGGAAGCCCTGAGTTCCAGGCACACTGGAGCTGTGAAAGGCATCCAAAAGGGAGTGCAAAAGTGCCACAACATGGCTGCTTTCACGGCTTTTTCCTTGGCAAGACGCCTAACATCAGGCTGATTTGCCTTCCCAGGGTTACTGTTAGGCTTAGGCCTAAGGCTAGGATTTTTAAAATTAGGAAGCCCTTAGCTCCAGGCACACTGCAGCTGTTCAAGGCATCCCAAGGGGAGTACAAAAGTGCAACAACATGGCAGCTTTCACAGCTTTTTCCTTGGCACCATCCCTATACCTAGGCTGATTTATCTGCCTAGGGTTACGGTTAGGGTTCAGTGTAGGGCTTGGATTTCTTTAACCAGGAAGCCCTGAGTTCCAGGCTTACTTCATCTGCCAAAGGCATCCCAAAGGGAGTGCAGAAGTGCCACAACATGGCTGCTTTCACGGCTTTTCCCTTAGGAAGAACCCTAATACCCGGCTGATTTACCTTCCTAGGGTTACTGTTAGGCTTAGGCCTAGGACTTTTAAAACCAGGAAGCCCTGGGCTCCAGGCACACTGACGCTGCGAAAGGCATCCCAAGGGGAGCGCAAAAGTGACGCAACTTGGCTGCCACCACTGATATTTCCATGAGACCATCCCGAACCATAGGCTGATTTTCCTTCCTAGGGTTAAGGTTTGATTTACGCCTAGGGTAAGGGTCTATTAACCAGAAAGCCCTGAGTTCCAAGAACACAGCAGCTGCGAAGGACTAGCCAAGAAGAGCGCAAAAGTACCACAACATGCCTGCCTCCACAGCTTTTTCCTTGGGGACATGCCTAATTCCTGGCTGATTTGCCTTTCTCGTCTTAGGGTTGGGGTTCGGCCTAGGGCTAGGATTTTTAAAATCAGGAAGCCCTGAGTTCCAGGCACACTAGAGCTGTGAAAGGCATCCAAAAGGGAGTGCAAAAGTGCCACAACATGGCTGCTCTCACGGCTTTTTCCTTGGCAAGACGCCTAACACCAGGCTGATTTGCCTTCCCAGGGTTACTGTTAGGCTTAGGCCTAAGGCTAGGATTTTTAAAATTAGGAAGCCCTTAGCTCCAGGCACACTGCAGCTGTTCAAGGCATCCCAAGGGGAGTACAAAAGTGCAACAACATGGCAGCTTTCACAGCTTTTTCCTTGGCACCATCCCTATACCTAGGCTGATTTATCTGCCTAGGGTTAGGGTTAGGGTTCAGCCTAGGGCTTGGATTTTTTTAACCAGGAAGCCCTGAGTTCCAGGCTTACTTCATCTGCCAAAGGCATCCCAAAGGGAGTGCAGAAGTGCCACAACATGGCTGCTTTCACGGCTTTTCCCTTAGGAAGAACCCTAATACCCGGCTGATTTACCTTCCTAGGGTTACTGTTGGGCTTAGGCCAAGGACTTTTAAAACCAGGAAGCCCTGGGCTCCAGGCACACTGCAGCTGCGAAAGGCATCCCAAGGGGAGCGCAAAAGTGACGCAACTTGGCTGCCACCACTGATATTTCCATGAGACCATCCCGAACCATAGGCTGATTTTCCTTCCTAGGGTTAAGGTTTGAGTTACGCCTAGGGTAAGGGTCTATTAACCAGAAAGCCCTGAGTTCCAAGAACACAGCAGCTGCGAAGGACTAGCCAAGAAGAGCGCAAAAGTACCACAACATGCCTGCCTCCACAGCTTTTTCCTTGGGGACATGCCTAATTCCTGGCTGATTTGCCTTTCTCGTCTTAGGGTTGGGGTTCGGCCTAGGGCTAGGATTTTTAAAAGCAGGAAGCCCTGAGTTCCAGGCACACTGCAGCTGTGAAAGGCATCCAAAAGGGAGTGCAAAAGTGCCACAACATGGCTGCTTTCACGGCTTTTTCCTTGGCAAGAAGCCTAACACCAGGCTGATTTACCTTCCCAGGGTTACTGTTAGGCTTAGGCCTAGGGCTAGGATTTTTAAAACTAGGAAGCCCTTAGCTCCAGGCACACTGCAGCTGTTCAAGGCATCCCAAGGGGAGTACAAAAGTGCAACAACATGGCAGCTTTCACAGCTTTTTCCTTGGCACCATCCCTATACCTAGGCTGATTTATCTGCCTAGGGTTAGGGTTAGGGTTCAGCCTAGGGCTTGGATTTTTTTAACCAGGAAGCCCTGAGTTCCAGGCTTCCTTCATTTGCCAAAGGCATCCCAAGGGGAGCGCAAAAGTGACGCAACTTTGCTGCCACCACTGATATTTCCATGAGACCATCCCGAACCATAGGCTGATTTTCCTTCCTAGGGTTAAGGTTTGAGTTACGCCTAGGGTAAGGTTTCTATTAACCAGAAAGCCCTGAGTTCCAAGAACACAGCAGCTGCGAAGGACTAGCCAAGAAGAGCGCAAAAGTACCACAACATGCCTGCCTCCACAGCTTTTTCCTTGGGGACATGCCTAATTCCTGGCTGATTTGCCTTTCTCGTCTTAGGGTTGGGGTTCGGCCTAGGGCTAGGATTTTTAAAATCAGGAAGCCCTGAGTTCCAGGCACACTGGAGCTGTGAAAGGCATCCAAAAGGGAGTGCAAAAGTGCCACAACATGGCTGCTTTCACGGCTTTTTCCTTGGCAAGACGCCTAACACCAGGCTGATTTACCTTCCCAGGGTTACTGTTAGGCTTAGGCCTAGGGCTAGGATTTTTAAAACTAGGAAGCCCTTAGCTCCAGGCACACTGCAGCTGTTCAAGGCATCCCAAGGGGAGTACAAAAGTGCAACAACATGGCAGCTTTCACAGCTTTTTCCTTGGCACCGTCCCTATACCTAGGCTGATTTATCTGCCTAGGGTTAGGGTTAGGGTTCAGCGTAGGGCTTGGATTTCTTTAACCAGGAAGCCCTGAGTTCCAGGCTTACTTCATCTGCCAAAGGCATCCCAAAGGGAGTGCAGAAGTGCCACAACATGGCTGCTTTCACGGCTTTTCCCTTAGGAAGAACCCTAATACCCGGCTGATTTACCTTCCTAGGGTTACTGTTAGGCTTAGGCCTAGGACTTTTAAAACCAGGAAGCCCTGGGCTCCAGGCACACTGCAGCTGCGAAAGGCATCCCAAGGGGAGCGCGAAAGTGACGCAACTTGGCTGCCACCACTGATATTTCCATGAGACCATCCGGAACCATAGGCTGATTTTCCTTCCTAGGGTTAAGGTTTTAGTTACGCCTAGGGTAAGGGTCTATTAACCAGAAAGCCCTGAGTTCCAAGAACACAGCAGCTGCGAAGGACTAGCCAAGAAGAGCGCAAAAGTACCACAACATGCCTGCCTCCACAGCTTTTTCCTTGGGGACATGCCTAATTCCTGGCTGATTTGCCTTTCTCGTCTTAGGGTTGGGGTTCGGCCTAGGGCTAGGATTTTTAAAAGCAGGAAGCCCTGAGTTCCAGGCACACTGGAGCTGTGAAAGGCATCCAAAAGGGAGTGCAAAAGTGCCACTACATGGCTGCTTTCACGGCTTTTTCCTTGGCAAGACGCCTAACACCAGGCTGATTTGCCTTCCCAGGGTTACTGTTAGGCTTAGGCCTAAGGCTAGGATTTTTAAAACTAGGAAGCCCTGGGCTCCAGGCACACTGCAGCTGTTCAAGGCATCCCAAGGGGAGTACAAAAGTGCAACAACATGGCAGCTTTCACAGCTTTTTCCTTGGCACCATCCCTATACCTAGGCTGATTTATCTGCCTAGGGTTAGGGTTAGGGTTCAGTGTAGGGCTTGGATTTCTTTAACCAGGAAGCCCTGAGTTCCAGGCTTACTTCATCTGCCAAAGGCATCCCAAAGGGAGTGCAGAAGTGCCACAACATGGCTGCTTTCACGGCTTTTCCCTTAGGAAGAACCCTAATACCCGGCTGATTTACCTTCCTAGGGTTACTGTTAGGCTTAGGCCTAGGACTTTTAAAACCAGGAAGCCCTGGGCTCCAGGCACACTGCAGCTGCGAAAGGCATCCCAAGGGGAGCGCAAAAGTGACGCAACTTGGCTGCCACCACTGATATTTCCATGAGACCATCCCGAACCATAGGCTGATTTTCCTTCCTAGGGTTAAGGTTTGATTTACGCCTAGGGTAAGGGTCTATTAACCAGAAAGCCCTGAGTTCCAAGAACACAGCAGCTGCGAAGGACTAGCCAAGAAGAGCGCAAAAGTACCACAACATGCCTGCCTCCACAGCTTTTTCCTTGGGGACATGCCTAATTCCTGGCTGATTTGCCTTTCTCGTCTTAGGGTTGGGGTTCGGCCTAGGGCTAGGATTTTTAAAATCAGGAAGCCCTGAGTTCCAGGCACACTAGAGCTGTGAAAGGCATCCAAAAGGGAGTGCAAAAGTGCCACAACTTGGCTGCTTTCACGGCTTTTTCCTTGGCAAGACGCCTAACACCAGGCTGATTTGCCTTCCCAGGGTTACTGTTAGGCTTAGTCCTAAGGCTAGGATTTTTAAAACTAGGAAGCCCTTAGCTCCAGGCACACTGCAGCTGTTCAAGGCATCCCAAGGGGAGTACAAAAGTGCAACAACATGGAAGCTTTCACAGCTTTTTCCTTGGCACCATCCCTATACCTAGGCTGATTTATCTGCCTAGGGTTAGGGTTAGGGTTCAGCCTAGGGCTTGGATTTTTTTAACCAGGAAGCCCTGAGTTCCAGGCTTACTTCATCTGCCAAAGGCATCCCAAAGGGAGTGCAGAAGTGCCACAACATGGCTGCTTTCACGGCTTTTCCCTTAGGAAGAACCCTAATACCCGGCTGATTTACCTTCCTAGGGTTACTGTTGGGCTTAGGCCAAGGACTTTTAAAACCAGGAAGCCCTGGGCTCCAGGCACACTGCAGCTGCGAAAGGCATCCCAAGGGGAGCGCAAAAGTGACGCAACTTGGCTGCCACCACTGATATTTCCATGAGACCATCCCGAACCATAGGCTGATTTTCCTTCCTAGGGTTAAGGTTTGAGTTACGCCTAGGGTAAGGGTCTATTAACCAGAAAGCCCTGAGTTCCAAGAACACAGCAGCTGCGAAGGACTAGCCAAGAAGAGCGCAAAAGTACCACAACATGCCTGCCTCCACAGCTTTTTCCTTGGGGACATGCCTAATTCCTGGCTGATTTGCCTTTCTCGTCTTAGGGTTGGGGTTCGGCCTAGGGCTAGGATTTTTAAAATCAGGAAGCCCTGAGTTCCAGGCACACTGGAGCTGTGAAAGGCATCCAAAAGGGAGTGCAAAAGTGCCACAACATGGCTGCTTTCACGGCTTTTTCCTTGGCAAGACGCCTAACACCAGGCTGATTTCCCTTCCCAGGGTTACTGTTAGGCTTAGGCCTAGGGCTAGGATTTTTAAAACTAGGAAGCCCTGGGCTCCAGGCACACTGCAGCTGTTCAAGGCATCCCAAGGGGAGTACAAAAGTGCAACAACATGGCAGCTTTCACAGCTTTTTCCTTGGCACCATCCCTATACCTAGGCTGATTTATCTGCCTAGGGTTAGGGTTAGGGTTCAGCCTAGGGCTTGGATTTTTTTAACCAGGAAGCCCTGAGTTCCAGGCTTACTTCATCTGCCAAAGGCATCCCAAAGGGAGTGCAGAAGTGCCACAACATGGCTGCTTTCACGGCTTTTCCCTTAGGAAGAACCCTAATACCCGGCTGATTTACCTTCCTAGGGTTACTGTTAGGCTGAGGCCTAGGACTTTTAAAACCAGGAAGCCCTGGGCTCCAGGCACACTGCAGCTGCGAAAGGCATCCCAAGGGGAGCGCAAAAATGACGCAACTTGGCTGCCACCACTGATATTTCCATGAGACCATCCCGAACCATAGGCTGATTTTCCTTCCTAGGGTTAAGGTTTGAGTTACGCCTAGTGTAAGGTTTCTATTTACCAGAAAGCCCTGAGTTCCAAGAACACAGCAGCTGCGAAGGACTAGCCAAGAAGAGCGTAAAAGTACCACAACATGCCTGCCTCCACAGCTTTTTCCTTGGGGACATGCCTAATTCCTGGCTGATTTGCCTTTCTCGTCTTAGGGTTGGGGTTCGGCCTAGGGCTAGGATTTTTAAAAGCAGGAAGCCCTGAGTTCCAGGCACACTGGAGCTGTGAAAGGCATCCAAAAGGGAGTGCAAAAGTGCCACAACATGGCTGCTTTCACGGCTTTTTCCTTGGCAAGAAGCCTAACACCAGGCTGATTTACCTTCCCAGGGTTACTGTTAGGCTTAGGCCTAGGGCTAGGATTTTTGAAACTAGGAAGCCCTTAGCTCCAGGCACACTGCAGCTGTTCAAGGCATCCCAAGGGGAGTACAAAAGTGCAACAACATGGCAGCTTTCACAGCTTTTTCCTTGGCACCATCCCTATACCTAGGCTGATTTATCTGCCTAGGGTTAGGGTTAGGGTTCAGCCTAGGGCTTGGATTTTTTTAACCAGGAAGCCCTGAGTTCCAGGCTTACTTCATTTGCCAAGGGCATCCCAAGGTGAGCGCAAAAGTGACGCAACTTGGCTGCCACCACTGATATTTCCATGAGACCATCCCGAACCATAGGCTGATTTTCCTTCCTAGGGTTAAGGTTTGAGTTACGCCTAGGGTAAGGGTCTATTAACCAGAAAGCCCTGAGTTCCAAGAACACAGCAGCTGCGAAGGACTAGCCAAGAAGAGCGCAAAAGTACCACAACATGCCTGCCTCCACAGCTTTTTCCTTGTGGACATGCCTAATTCCTGGCTGATTTGCCTTTCTCGTCTTAGGGTTGGGGTTCGGCCTAGGGCTAGGATTTTTAAAATCAGGAAGCCCTGAGTTCCAGGCACACTGGAGCTGTGAAAGGCATCCAAAAGGGAGTGCAAAAGTGCCACAACATGGCTGCTTTCACGGCTTTTTCCTTGGCAAGACGCCTAACACCAGGCTGATTTGCCTTCCCAGGGTTACTGTTAGGCTTAGGCCTAGGGCTAGGATTTTTAAAACTAGGAAGCCCTGGGCTCCAGGCACACTGCAGCTGTTCAAGGCATCCCAAGGGGAGTACAAAAGTGCAACAACATGGCAGCTTTCACAGCTTTTTCCTTGGCACCATCCCTATACCTAGGCTGATTTATCTGCCTAGGGTTAGGGTTAGGGTTCAGCCTAGGGCTTGAATTTTTTTTACCAGGAAGCCCTGAGTTCCAGGCTTACTTCATCTGCCAAAGGCATCCCAAAGGGAGTGCAGAAGTGCCACAACATGGCTGCTTTCACGGCTTTTCCCTTAGGAAGAACCCTAATACCCGGCTGATTTACCTTCCTAGGGTTACTGTTAGGCTTAGGCCTAGGACTTTTAAAACCAGGAAGCCCTGGGCTCCAGGCACACTGCAGCTGCAAAAGGCATCCCAAGGGGAGCGCAAAAGTGACGCAACTTGGCTGCCACCACTGATATTTCCATGAGACCATCCCGAACCATAGGTTGATTTTCCTTCCTAGGGTTAAGGTTTGAGTTACGCCTAGGGTAAGGGTCTATTAACCAGAAAGCCCTGAGTTCCAAGAACACAGCAGCTGCGAAAAACTAGCCAAGAAGAGCGCAAAAGTACCACAACATGCCTGCCTCCACAGCTTTTTCCTTGGGGACATGCCTAATTCCTGGCTGATTTGCCTTTCTCGTCTTAGGGTTGGGGTTCGGCCTAGGGCTAGGATTTTTAAAAGCAGGAAGCCCTGAGTTCCAGGCACACTGGAGCTGTGAAAGGCATCCAAAAGGGAGTGCAAAAGTGCCACAACATGGCTGCTTTCACGGCTTTTTCCTTGGCAAGACGCCTAACACCAGGCTGATTTACCTTCCCAGGGTTACTGTTAGGCTTAGGCCTAGGGCTAGGATTTTTGAAACTAGGAAGCCCTGGGCTCCAGGCACACTGCAGCTGTTCAAGGCATCCCAAGGGGAGTACAAAAGTGCAACAACATGGCAGCTTTCACAGCTTTTTCCTTGGCACCATCCCTATACCTAGGCTGATTTATCTGCCTAGGGTTAGGGTTAGGGTTCAGCCTAGGGCTTGGATTTTTTTAACCAGGAAGCCCTGAGTTCCAGGCTTACTTCATCTGCCAAAGGCATCCCAAAGGGAGTGCAGAAGTGCCACAACATGGCTGCTTTCACGGCTTTTCCCTTAGGAAGAACCCTAATACCCGGCTGATTTACCTTCCTAGGGTTACTGTTAGGCTTAGGCCTAGGACTTTTAAAACCAGGAAGCCCTGGGCTCCAGGCACACTGCAGCTGCAAAAGGCATCCCAAGGGGAGCGCAAAAATGACACAACTTGGCTGCCACCACTGATATTTCCATGAGACCATCCCGAACCATAGGCTGATTTTCCTTCCTAGGGTTAAGGTTTGAGTTACGCCTAGGGTAAGGGCTCTATTAACCAGAAAGCCCTGAGTTCCAAGAACACAGCAGCTGCGAAGGACTAGCCAAGAAGAGCGCAAAAGTACCACAACATGCCTGCCTCCACAGCTTTTTCCTTGGGGACATGCCTAATTCCTGGCTGATTTGCCTTTCTCGTCTTAGGGTTGGGGTTCGGCCTAGGGCTAGGATTTTTAAAAGCAGGAAGCCCTGAGTTCCAGGCACACTGGAGCTGTGAAAGGCATCCAAAAGGGAGTGCAAAAGTGCCACAACATGGCTGCTTTCACGGCTTTTTCCTTGGCAAGACGCCTAACACCAGGCTGATTTACCTTCCCAGGGTTACTGTTAGGCTTAGGCCTAGGGCTAGGATTTTTAAAACTAGGAAGCCCTTAGCTCCAGGCACACTGCAGCTGTTCAAGGCATCCCAAGGGGAGTACAAAAGTGCAACAACATGGCAGCTTTCACAGCTTTTTCCTTGGCACCATCCCTATACCTAGGCTGATTTATCTGCCTAGGGTTAGGGTTAGGGTTCAGCCTAGGGCTTGGATTTCTTTAACCAGGAAGCCCTGAGTTCCAGGCTTACTTCATCTGCCAAAGGCATCCCAAAGGGAGTGCAGAAGTGCCACAACATGGCTGCTTTCACGGCTTTTCCCTTAGGAAGAACCCTAATACCCGGCTGATTTACCTTCCTAGGGTTACTGTTAGGCTTAGGCCTAGGACTTTTAAAACCAGGAAGCCCTGGGCTCCAGGCACACTGCAGCTGCGAAAGGCATCCCAAGGGGAGCGCAAAAGTGACGCAACATGGCTGCCACCACTGATATTTCCATGAGACCATCCCGAACCATAGGCTGATTTTCCTTCCTAGGGTTAAGGTTTGAGTTACGCCTAGGGTAAGGGTCTATTAACCAGAAAGCCCTGAGTTCCAAGAACACAGCAGCTGCGAAGGACTAGCCAAGAAGAGCGCAAAAGTAGCACAACATGCCTGCCTCCACAGCTTTTTCCTTGGGGACATGCCTAATTCCTGGCTGATTTGCCTTTCTCGTCTTAGGGTTGGGGTTCGGCCTAGGGCTAGGATTTTTAAAATCAGGAAGTCCTGAGTTCCAGGCACACTGGAGCTGTGAAAGGCATCCAAAAGGGAGTGCAAAAGTGCCACAACATGGCTGCTTTCACGGCTTTTTCCTTGGCAAGAAGCCTAACACCAGGCTGATTTACCTTCCCAGGGTTACTGTTAGGCTTAGGCCTAGGGCTAGGATTTTTGAAACTAGGAAGCCCTTAGCTCCAGGCACACTGCAGCTGTTCAAGGCATCCCAAGGGGAGTACAAAAGTGCAACAACATGGCAGCTTTCACAGCTTTTTCCTTGGCACCATCCCTATACCTAGGCTGATTTATCTGCCTAGGGTTAGGGTTAGGGTTCAGCCTAGGGCTTGGATTTCTTTAACCAGGAAGCCCTGAGTTCCAGGCTTACTTCATCTGCCAAAGGCATCCCAAAGGGAGTGCAGAAGTGCCACAACATGGCTGCTTTCACGGCTTTTCCCTTAGGAAGAACCCTAATACCCGGCTGATTTACCTTCCTAGGGTTACTGTTAGGCTTAGGCCTAGGACTTTTAAAACCAGGAAGCCCTGGGCTCCAGGCACACTGCAGCTGCAAAAGGCATCCCAAGGGGAGCGCAAAAATGACGCAACTTGGCTGCCACCACTGATATTTCCATGAGACCATCCCGAACCATAGGCTGATTTTCCTTCCTAGGGTTAAGGTTTGAGTTACGCCTAGGGTAAGGTTTCTATTAACCAGAAAGCCCTGAGTTCCAAGAACACAGCAGCTGCGAAGGACTAGCCAAGAAGAGCGCAAAAGTACCACAACATGCCTGCCTCCACAGCTTTTTCCTTGTGGACATGCCTAATTCCTGGCTGATTTGCCTTTCTCGTCTTAGGGTTGGGGTTCGGCCTAGGGCTAGGATTTTTAAAATCAGGAAGCCCTGAGTTCCAGGCACACTGGAGCTGTGAAAGGCATCCAAAAGGGAGTGCAAAAGTGCCACAACATGGCTGCTTTCACGGCTTTTTCCTTGGCAAGACGCCTAACACCAGGCTGATTTACCTT
The DNA here is from genome assembly GCF_027887145.1 of Ammospiza caudacuta. Classification (NCBI taxonomy): domain Eukaryota; kingdom Metazoa; phylum Chordata; class Aves; order Passeriformes; family Passerellidae; genus Ammospiza; species Ammospiza caudacuta. The sequence goes on along the minus strand of NW_026683125.1, from coordinate 1,899,295 downwards.
CCCAGGGTTACTGTTAGGCTTAGGCCTAGGGCTAGGATTTTTAAAACTAGGAAGCCCTTAGCTCCAGGCACACTGCAGCTGTTCAAGGCATCCCAAGGGGAGTACAAAAGTGCAACAACATGGCAGCTTTCACAGCTTTTTCCTTGGCACCATCCCTATACCTAGGCTGATTTATCTGCCTAGGGTTAGGGTTAGGGTTCAGCCTAGGGCTTGGATTTTTTTAACCAGGAAGCCCTGAGTTCCAGGCTTACTTCATTTGCCAAAGGCATCCCAAAGGGAGTGCAGAAGTGCCACAACATGGCTGCTTTCACGGCTTTTCCCTTAGGAAGAACCCTAATACCCGGCTGATTTACCTTCCTAGGGTTACTGTTAGGCTTAGGCCTAGGACTTTTAAAACCAGGAAGCCCTGGGCTCCAGGCACACTGCAGCTGCGAAAGGCATCCCAAGGGGAGCGCAAAAATGACACAACTTGTCTGCCACCACTGATATTTCCATGAGACCATCCCGAACCATAGGCTGATTTTCCTTCCTAGGGTTAAGGTTTGAGTTACGCCTAGGGTAAGGGCTCTATTAACCAGAAAGCCCTGAGTTCCAAGAACACAGCAGCTGCGAAGGACTAGCCAAGAAGAGCACAAAAGTACCACAACATGCCTGCCTCCACAGCTTTTTCCTTGGGGACATGCCTAATTCCTGGCTGATTTGCCTTTCTCGTCTTAGGGTTGGGGTTCGGCCTAGGGCTAGGATTTTTAAAATCAGGAAGCCCTGAGTTCCAGGCACACTGCAGCTGTGAAAGGCATCCAAAAGGGAGTGCAAAAGTGCCACAACATGGCTGCTTTCACGGCTTTTTCCTTGGCAAGACGCCTAACACCAGGCTGATTTACCTTCCCAGGGTTACTGTTAGGCTTAGGCCTAGGGCTAGGATTTTTAAAACTAGGAAGCCCTTAGCTCCAGGCACACTGCAGCTGTTCAAGGCATCCCAAGGGGAGTACAAAAGTGCAACAACATGGCAGCTTTCACAGCTTTTTCCTTGGCACCATCCCTATACCTAGGCTGATTTATCTGCCTAGGGTTAGGGTTAGGGTTCAGCGTAGGGCTTGGATTTCTTTAACCAGGAAGCCCTGAGTTCCAGGCTTACTTCATCTGCCAAAGGCATCCCAAAGGGAGTGCAGAAGTGCCACAACATGGCTGCTTTCACGGCTTTTCCCTTAGGAAGAACCCTAATACCCGGCTGATTTACCTTCCTAGGGTTACTGTTAGGCTTAGGCCTAGGACTTTTAAAACCAGGAAGCCCTGGGCTCCAGGCACACTGCAGCTGCGAAAGGCATCCCAAGGGGAGCGCAAAAGTGACGCAACCTGGCTGCCACCACTGATATTTCCATGAGACCATCCCGAACCATAGGTTGATTTTCCTTCCTAGGGTTAAGGTTTGAGTTACGCCTAGGGTAAGGTCTCTATTAACCAGAAAGCCCTGAGTTCCAAGAACACAGCAGCTGCGAAGGACTAGCCAAGAAGAGCGCAAAAGTACCACAACATGCCTGCCTCCACAGCTTTTTCCTTGGGGACATGCCTAATTCCTGGCTGATTTGCCTTTCTCGTCTTAGGGTTGGGGTTCGGCCTAGGGCTAGGATTTTTAAAAGCAGGAAGCCCTGAGTTCCAGGCACACTGGAGCTGTGAAAGGCATCCAAAAGGGAGTGCAAAAGTGCCACAACATGGCTGCTTTCACGGCTTTTTCCTTGGCAAGAAGCCTAACACCAGGCTGACATACTTTCCCAGGGTTACTGTTAGGCTTAGGCCTAGGGCTAGGATTTTTAAAACTAGGAAGCCCTGGGCTCCAGGCACACTGCAGCTGTTCAAGGCATCCCAAGGGGAGTACAAAAGTGCAACAACATGGCAGCTTTCACAGCTTTTTCCTTGGCACCATCCCTATACCTAGGCTGATTTATCTGCCTAGGGTTAGGGTTAGGGTTCAGCCTAGGGCTTGAATTTTTTTAACCAGGAAGCCCTGAGTTCCAGGCTTACTTCATCTGCCAAAGGCATCCCAAAGGGAGTGCAGAAGTGCCACAACATGGCTGCTTTCACGGCTTTTCCCTTAGGAAGAACCCTAATACCCGGCTGATTTACCTTCCTAGGGTTACTGTTAGGCTTAGGCCTAGGACTTTTAAAACCAGGAAGCCCTGGGCTCCAGGCACACTGCAGCTGTTAAAGGCATCCCAAGGGGAGCGCAAAAGTGACGCAACTTGGCTGCCACCACTGATATTTCCATGAGACCATCCCGAACCATAGGCTGATTTTCCTTCCTAGGGTTAAGGTTTGAGTTACGCCTAGGGTAAGGGTCTATTAACCAGAAAGCCCTGAGCTCCAAGAACACAGCAGCTGCGAAGGACTAGCCAAGAAGAGCGCAAAAGTACCACAACATGCCTGCCTCCACAGCTTTTTCCTTGGGGACATGCCTAATTCCTGGCTGATTTGCCTTTCTCGTCTTAGGGTTGGGGTTCGGCCTAGGGCTAGGATTTTTAAAAGCAGGAAGCCCTGAGTTCCAGGCACACTGGAGCTGTGAAAGGCATCTAAAAGGGAGTACAAAAGTGCCGCAACATGGCTGCTTTCACGGCTTTTTCCTTGGCAAGACGCCTAACACCAGGCTGATTTACCTTCCCAGGGTTACTGTTAGGCTTAGGCCTAGGGCTAGGATTTTTAAAACTAGGAAGCCCTTAGCTCCAGGCACACTGCAGCTGTTCAAGGCATCCCAAGGGGAGTACAAAAGTGCAACAACATGGCAGCTTTCACAGCTTTTTCCTTGGCACCATCCCTATACCTAGGCTGATTTATCTGCCTAGGGTTAGGGTTAGGGTTCAGCCTAGGGCTTGGATTTTTTTAACCAGGAAGCCCTGAGTTCCAGGCTTACTTCATTTGCCAAAGGCATCCCAAAGGGAGTGCAGAAGTGCCACAACATGGCTGCTTTCACGGCTTTTCCCTTAGGAAGAACCCTAATACCCGGCTGATTTACCTTCCTAGGGTTACTGTTAGGCTTAGGCCTAGGACTTTTAAAACCAGGAAGCCCTGGGCTCCAGGCACACTGCAGCTGCGAAAGGCATCCCAAGGGGAGCGCAAAAATCACACAACCTGTCTGCCACCACTGATATTTCCATGAGACCATCCCGAACCATAGGCTGATTTTCCTTCCTAGGGTTAAGGTTTGAGTTACGCCTAGGGTAAGGGCTCTATTAACCAGAAAGCCCTGAGTTCCAAGAACACAGCAGCTGCGGAGGACTAGCCAAGAAGAGCGCAAAAGTAGCACAACATGCCTGCCTCCACAGCTTTTTCCTTGGGGACATGCCTAATTCCTGGCTGATTTGCCTTTCTCGTCTTAGGGTTGGGGTTCGGCCTAGGGCTAGGATTTTAAAAGCAGGAAGCCCTGAGTTCCAGGCACACTGCAGCTGTGAAAGGCATCCAAAAGGGAGTGCAATAGTGCCACAACATGGCAGCTTTCACAGCTTTTTCCTTGGCACCATCCCTATACCTAGGCTGATTTATCTGCCTAGGGTTAGGGTTAGGGTTCAGCGTAGGGCTTGGATTTCTTGAACCAGGAAGCCCTGAGTTCCAGGCTTACTTCATCTGCCAAAGGCATCCCAAAGGGAGTGCAGAAGTGCCACAACATGGCTGCTTTCACGGCTTTTCCCTTAGGAAGAACCCTAATACCCGGCTGATTTACCTTCCTATGGTTACTGTTAGGCTTAGGCCTAAGACTTTTAAAACCAGGAAGCCCTGGGCTCCAGGCACACTGCAGCTGCAAAAGGCATCCCAAGGGGAGCGCAAAAGTGACGCAACTTGGCTGCCACCACTGATATTTCCATGAGAGCATCCCGAACCATAGGCTGATTTTCCTTCCTAGGGTTAAGGTTTGATTTACGCCTAGGGTAAGGGTCTATTAACCAGAAAGCCCTGAGTTCCAAGAACACAGCAGCTGCGAAGGACTAGCCAAGAAGAGCGCAAAAGTACCACAACATGCCTGCCTCCACAGCTTTTTCCTTGGGGACATGCCTAATTCCTGGCTGATTTGCCTTTCTCGTCTTAGGGTTGGGGTTCGGCCTAGGGCTAGGATTTTTAAAATCAGGAAGCCCTGAGTTCCAGGCACACTAGAGCTGTGAAAGGCATCCAAAAGGGAGTGCAAAAGTGCCACAACATGGCTGCTTTCACGGCTTTTTCCTTGGCAAGACGCCTAACATCAGGCTGATTTGCCTTCCCAGGGTTACTGTTAGGCTTAGGCTTAAGGCTAGGATTTTTAAAATTAGGAAGCCCTTAGCTCCAGGCACACTGCAGCTGTTCAAGGCATCCCAAGGGGAGTACAAAAGTGCAACAACATGGCAGCTTTCACAGCTTTTTCCTTGGCACCATCCCTATACCTAGGCTGATTTATCTGCCTAGGGTTAGGGTTAGGGTTCAGCCTAGGGCTTGGATTTTTTTAACCAGGAAGCCCTGAGTTCCAGGCTTACTTCATCTGCCAAAGGCATCCCAAAGGGAGTGCAGAAGTGCCACAACATGGCTGCTTTCACGGCTTTTCCCTTAGGAAGAACCCTAATACCCGGCTGATTTACCTTCCTAGGGTTACTGTTAGGCTTAGGCCTAGGACTTTTAAAACCAGGAAGCCCTGGGCTCCAGGCACACTGCAGCTGCGAAAGGCATCCCAAGGGGAGCGCAAAAATGACGCAACTTGGCTGCCACCACTGATATTTCCATGAGACCATCCCGAACCATAGGCTGATTTTCCTTCCTAGGGTTAAGGTTTGAGTTACGCCTAGGGTAAGGGTTCTATTTACCAGAAAGCCCTGAGTTCCAAGAACACAGCAGCTGCGAAGGACTAGCCAAGAAGAGCGCAAAAGTACCACAACATGCCTGCCTCCACAGCTTTTTCCTTGGGGACATGCCTAATTCCTGGCTGATTTGCCTTTCTCGTCTTAGGGTTGGGGTTCGGCCTAGGGCTAGGATTTTTAAAAGCAGGAAGCCCTGAGTTCCAGGCACACTGGAGCTGTGAAAGGCATCCAAAAGGGAGTGCAAAAGTGCCACAACATGGCTGCTTTCACGGCTTTTTCCTTGGCAAGAAGCCTAACACCAGGCTGATTTACCTTCCCAGGTTTACTGTTAGGCTTAGGCCTAGGGCTAGGATTTTTAAAACTAGGAAGCCCTTAGCTCCAGGCACACTGCAGCTGTTCAAGGCATCCCAAGGGGAGTACAAAAGTGCAACAACATGGCAGCTTTCACAGCTTTTTCCTTGGCACCATCCCTATACCTAGGCTGATTTATCTGCCTAGGGTTAGGGTTAGGGTTCAGCCTAGGGCTTGGATTTTTTTAACCAGGAAGCCCTGAGTTCCAGGCTTACTTCATTTGCCAAAGGCATCCCAAGGGGAGCGCAAAAGTGACGCAACTTGGCTGCCACCACTGATATTTCCATGAGACCATCCCGAACCATAGGCTGATTTTCCTTCCTAGGGTTAAGGTTTGAGTTACGCCTAGGGTAAGGGTCTATTAACCAGAAAGCCCTGAGCTCCAAGAACACAGCAGCTGCGAAGGACTAGCCAAGAAGAGCGCAAAAGTACCACAACATGCCTGCCTCCACAGCTTTTTCCTTGTGGACATGCCTAATTCCTGGCTGATTTGCCTTTCTCGTCTTAGGGTTGGGGTTCGGCCTAGGGCTAGGATTTTTAAAATCAGGAAGCCCTGAGTTCCAGGCACACTGGAGCTGTGAAAGGCATCCAAAAGGGAGTGCAAAAGTGCCACAACATGGCTGCTTTCACGGCTTTTTCCTTGGCAAGAAGCCTAACACCAGGCTGATTTACCTTCCCAGGTTTACTGTAAGGCTTAGGCCTCGGGCTAGGATTTTTGAAACTAGGAAGCCCTGGGCTCCAGGCACACTGCAGCTGTTCAAGGCATCCCAAGGGGAGTACAAAAGTGCAACAACATGGCAGCTTTCACAGCTTTTTCCTTGGCACCATCCCTATACCTAGGCTGATTTATCTGCCTAGGGTTAGGGTTAGGGTTCAGCCTAGGGCTTGGATTTCTTTAACCAGGAAGCCCTGAGTTCCAGGCTTACTTCATCTGCCAAAGGCATCCCAAAGGGAGTGCAGAAGTGCCACAACATGGCTGCTTTCACGGCTTTTCCCTTAGGAAGAACCCTAATACCCGGCTGATTTACCTTCCTAGGGTTACTGTTAGGCTTAGGCCTAGGACTTTTAAAACCAGGAAGCCCTGGGCTCCAGGCACACTGCAGCTGCGAAAGGCATCCCAAGGGGAGCGCAAAAGTGACGCAACTTGGCTGCCACCACTGATATTTCCATGAGACCATCCCGAACCATAGGCTGATTTTCCTTCCTAGGGTTAAGGTTTGAGTTACGCCTAGGGTAAGGGTCTATTAACCAGAAAGCCCTGAGCTCCAAGAACACAGCAGCTGCGAAGGACTAGCCAAGAAGAGCGCAAAAGTACCACAACATGCCTGCCTCCACAGCTTTTTCCTTGGGGACATGCCTAATTCCTGGCTGATTTGCCTTTCTCGTCTTAGGGTTGGGGTTCGGCCTAGGGCTAGGATTTTTAAAAGCAGGAAGCCCTGAGTTCCAGGCACACGGGAGCTGTGAAAGGCATCCAAAAGGGAGTGCAAAAGTGCCACAACATGGCTGCTTTCACGGCTTTTTCCTTGGCAAGACGCCTAACACCAGGCTGATTTACCTTCCCAGGGTTACTGTTAGGCTTAGGCCTAGGGCTAGGATTTTTAAAACTAGGAAGCCCTTAGCTCCAGGCACACTGCAGCTGTTCAAGGCATCCCAAGGGGAGTACAAAAGTGCAACAACATGGCAGCTTTCACAGCTTTTTCCTTGGCATCATCCCTATACCTAGGCTGATTTATCTGCCTAGGGTTAGGGTTAGGGTTCAGCCTAGGGCTTGGATTTTTTTAACCAGGAAGCCCTGAGTTCCAGGCTTACTTCATTTGCCAAAGGCATCCCAAGGGGAGCGCAAAAGTGACGCAACTTGGCTGCCACCACTGATATTTCCATGAGACCATCCCGAACCATAGGCTGATTTTCCTTCCTAGGGTTAAGGTTTGAGTTACGCCTAGGGTAAGGGTCTATTAACCAGAAAGCCCTGAGCTCCAAGAACACAGCAGCTGCGAAGGACTAGCCAAGAAGAGCGCAAAAGTACCACAACATGCCTGCCTCCACAGCTTTTTCCTTGTGGACATGCCTAATTCCTGGCTGATTTGCCTTTCTCGTCTTAGGGTTGGGGTTCGGCCTAGGGGTAGGATTTTTAAAAGCAGGAAGCCCTGAGTTCCAGGCACACTGGAGCTGTGAAAGGCATCCAAAAGGGAGTGCAAAAGTGCCACAACATGGCTGCTTTCACGGCTTTTTCCTTGGCAAGAAGCCTAACACCAGGCTGATTTACCTTCCCAGGTTTACTGTTAGGCTTAGGCCTAAGGCTAGGATTTTTGAAACTAGGAAGCCCTGGGCTCCAGGCACACTGCAGCTGTTCAAGGCATCCCAAGGGGAGTACAAAAGTGCAACAACATGGCAGCTTTCACAGCTTTTTCCTTGGCACCATCCCTATACCTAGGCTGATTTATCTGCCTAGGGTTAGGGTTAGGGTTCAGCGTAGGGCTTGGATTTCTTTAACCAGGAAGCCCTGAGTTCCAGGCTTACTTCATCTGCCAAAGGCATCCCAAAGGGAGTGCAGAAGTGCCACAACATGGCTGCTTTCACGGCTTTTCCCTTAGGAAGAACCCTAATACCCGGCTGATTTACCTTCCTAGGGTTACTGTTAGGCTTAGGCCTAGGACTTTTAAAACCAGGAAGCCCTGGGCTCCAGGCACACTGCAGCTGCAAAAGGCATCCCAAGGGGAGCGCAAAAGTGACGCAACTTGGCTGCCACCACTGATATTTCCATGAGACCATCCCGAACCATAGGCTGATTTTCCTTCCTAGGGTTAAGGTTTGAGTTACGCCTAGGGTAAGGGTCTATTAACCAGAAAGCCCTGAGCTCCAAGAACACAGCAGCTGCGAAGGACTAGCCAAGAAGAGCGCAAAAGTACCACAACATGCCTGCCTCCACAGCTTTTTCCTTGGGGACATGCCTAATTCCTGGCTGATTTGCCTTTCTCGTCTTAGGGTTGGGGTTCGGCCTAGGGCTAGGATTTTTAAAAGCAGGAAGCCCTGAGTTCCAGGCACACTGGAGCTGTGAAAGGCATCCAAAAGGGAGTGCAAAAGTGCCACAACATGGCTGCTTTCACGGCTTTTTCCTTGGCAAGAAGCCTAACACCAGGCTGATTTACCTTCCCAGGGTTACTGTTAGGCTTAGGCCTAGGGCTAGGATTTTTAAAACTAGGAAGCCCTTAGCTCCAGGCACACTGCAGCTGTTCAAGGCATCCCAAGGGGAGTACAAAAGTGCAACAACATGGCAGCTTTCACAGCTTTTTCCTTGGCACCATCCCTATACCTAGGCTGATTTATCTGCCTAGGGTTAGGGTTAGGGTTCAGCCTAGGGCTTGGATTTTTTTAACCAGGAAGCCCTGAGTTCCAGGCTTACTTCATTTGCCAAAGGCATCCCAAGGGGAGCGCAAAAGTGACGCAACTTGGCTGCCACCACTGATATTTCCATGGGACCATCCCGAACCATAGGCTAATTTTCCTTCCTAGGGTTAAGGTTTGAGTTACGCCTAGGGTAAGGGTCTATTAACCAGAAAGCCCTGAGCTCCAAGAACACAGCAGCTGCGAAGGACTAGCCAAGAAGAGCGCAAAAGTACCACAACATGCCTGCCTCCACAGCTTTTTCCTTGTGGACATGCCTAATTCCTGGCTGATTTGCCTTTCTCGTCTTAGGGTTGGGGTTCGGCCTAGGGCTAGGATTTTTAAAATCAGGAAGCCCTGAGTTCCAGGCACACTGGAGCTGTGAAAGGCATCCAAAAGGGAGTGCAAAAGTGCCACAACATGGCTGCTTTCACGGCTTTTTCCTTGGCAAGAAGCCTAACACCAGGCTGATTTACCTTCCCAGGTTTACTGTTAGGCTTAGGCCTAGGGCTAGGATTTTTGAAACTAGGAAGCCCTGGGCTCCAGGCACACTGCAGCTGTTCAAGGCATCCCAAGGGGAGTACAAAAGTGCAACAACATGGCAGCTTTCACAGCTTTTTCCTTGGCACCATCCCTATACCTAGGCTGATTTATCTGCCTAGGGTTAGGGTTAGGGTTCAGCCTAGGGCTTGGATTTCTTTAACCAGGAAGCCCTGAGTTCCAGGCTTACTTCATCTGCCAAAGGCATCCCAAAGGGAGTGCAGAAGTGCCACAACATGGCTGCTTTCACGGCTTTTCCCTTAGGAAGAACCCTAATACCCGGCTGATTTACCTTCCTAGGGTTACTGTTAGGCTTAGGCCTAGGACTTTTAAAACCAGGAAGCCCTGGGCTCCAGGCACACTGCAGCTGCGAAAGGCATCCCAAGGGGAGCGCAAAAGTGACGCAACTTGGCTGCCACCACTGATATTTCCATGAGACCATCCCGAACCATAGGCTGATTTTCCTTCCTAGGGTTAAGGTTTGAGTTACGCCTAGGGTAAGGGCTCTATTAACCAGAAAGCCCTGAGCTCCAAGAACACAGCAGCTGCGAAGGACTAGCCAAGAAGAGCGCAAAAGTACCACAACATGCCTGCCTCCACAGCTTTTTCCTTGTGGACATGCCTAATTCCTGGCTGATTTGCCTTTCTCGTCTTAGGGTTGGGGTTCGGCCTAGGGCTAGGATTTTTAAAAGCAGGAAGCCCTGAGTTCCAGGCACACTGGAGCTGTGAAAGGCATCCAAAAGGGAGTGCAAAAGTGCCACAACATGGCTGCTTTCACGGCTTTTTCCTTGGCAAGACGCCTAACACCAGGCTGATTTACCTTCCCAGGGTTACTGTTAGGCTTAGGCCTAGGGCTAGGATTTTTGAAACTAGGAAGCCCTGGGCTCCAGGCACACTGCAGCTGTTCAAGGCATCCCAAGGGGAGTACAAAAGTGCAACAACATGGCAGCTTTCACAGCTTTTTCCTTGGCACCATCCCTATACCTAGGCTGATTTATCTGCCTAGGGTTAGGGTTAGGGTTCAGCCTAGGGCTTGAATTTTTTTAACCAGGAAGCCCTGAGTTCCAGGCTTACTTCATCTGCCAAAGGCATCCCAAAGGGAGTGCAGAAGTGCCACAACATGGCTGCTTTCACGGCTTTTCCCTTAGGAAGAACCCTAATACCCGGCTGATTTACCTTCCTAGGGTTACTGTTAGGCTTAGGCCTAGGACTTTTAAAACCAGGAAGCCCTGGGCTCCAGGCACACTGCAGCTGCAAAAGGCATCCCAAGGGGAGCGCAAAAGTGACGCAACTTGGCTGCCACCACTGATATTTCCATGAGACCATCCCGAACCATAGGCTGATTTTCCTTCCTAGGGTTAAGGTTTGAGTTACGCCTAGGGTAAGGGTCTATTAACCAGAAAGCCCTGAGTTCCAAGAACACAGCAGCTGCGAAGGACTAGCCAAGAAGAGCGCAAAAGTACCACAACATGCCTGCCTCCACAGCTTTTTCCTTGGGGACATGCCTAATTCCTGGCTGATTTGCCTTTCTCGTCTTAGGGTTGGGGTTCGGCCTAGGGCTAGGATTTTTAAAATCAGGAAGCCCTGAGTTCCAGGCACACTGGAGCTGTGAAAGGCATCCAAAAGGGAGTGCAAAAGTGCCACAACATGGCTGCTTTCACGGCTTTTTCCTTGGCAAGACGCCTAACACCAGGCTGATTTACCTTCCCAGGGTTACTGTTAGGCTTAGGCCTAGGGCTAGGATTTTTGAAACTAGGAAGCCCTGGGCTCCAGGCACACTGCAGCTGTTCAAGGCATCCCAAGGGGAGTACAAAAGTGCAACAACATGGCAGCTTTCACAGCTTTTTCCTTGGCACCATCCCTATACCTAGGCTGATTTATCTGCCTAGGGTTAGGGTTAGGGTTCAGCCTAGGGCTTGGATTTCTTTAACCAGGAAGCCCTGAGTTCCAGGCTTACTTCATCTGCCAAAGGCATCCCAAAGGGAGTGCAGAAGTGCCACAACATGGCTGCTTTCACGGCTTTTCCCTTAGGAAGAACCCTAATACCCGGCTGATTTACCTTCCTAGGGTTACTGTTAGGCTTAGGCCTAGGACTTTTAAAACCAGGAAGCCCTGGGCTCCAGGCACACTGCAGCTGCGAAAGGCATCCCAAGGGGAGCGCAAAAGTGACGCAACTTGGCTGCCACCACTGATATTTCCATGAGACCATCCCGAAACATAGGCTGATTTTCCTTCCTAGGGTAAAGGTTTGAGTTACGCCTAGGGTAAGGGTTCTATTAACCAGAAAGCCCTGAGTTCCAAGAACACAGCAGCTGCGAAGGACTAGCCAAGAAGAGCGCAAAAGTAGCACAACATGCCTGCCTCCACAGCTTTTTCCTTGGGGACATGCCTAATTCCTGGCTGATTTGCCATTCTCGTCTTAGGGTTGGGGTTCGGCCTAGGGCTAGGATTTTTAAAAGCAGGAAGCCCTGAGTTCCAGGCACACTGGAGCTGTGAAAGGCATCTAAAAGGGAGTACAAAAGTGCCGCAACATGGCTGCTTTCACGGCTTTTTCCTTGGCAAGACGCCTAACACCAGGCTGATTTACCTTCCCAGGGTTACTGTAAGGCTTAGGCCTAGGGCTAGGATTTTTAAAACTAGGAAGCCCTTAGCTCCAGGCACACTGCAGCTGTTCAAGGCATCCCAAGGGGAGTACAAAAGTGCAACAACATGGCAGCTTTCACAGCTTTTTCCTTGGCACCATCCCTATACCTAGGCTGATTTATCTGCCTAGGGTTAGGGTTAGGGTTCAGCCTAGGGCTTGAATTTTTTTAACCAGGAAGCCCTGAGTTCCAGGCTTACTTCATCTGCCAAAGGCATCCCAAAGGGAGTGCAGAAGTGCCACAACATGGCTGCTTTCACGGCTTTTCCCTTAGGAAGAACCCTAATACCCGGCTGATTTACCTTCCTAGGGTTACTGTTAGGCTTAGGCCTAGGACTTTTAAAACCAGGAAGCCCTGGGCTCCAGGCACACTGCAGCTGCGAAAGGCATCCCAAGGGGAGCGCAAAAGTGACGCAACCTGGCTGCCACCACTGATATTTCCATGAGACCATCCCGAACCATAGCTTGATTTTCCTTCCTAGGGTTAAGGTTTGAGTTACGCCTAGGGTAAGGGCTCTATTAACCAGAAAGCCCTGAGTTCCAAGAACACAGCAGCTGCGAAGGACTAGCCAAGAAGAGCGCAAAAGTACCACAACATGCCTGCCTCCACAGCTTTTTCCTTGGGGACATGCCTAATTCCTGGCTGATTTGCCTTTCTCGTCTTAGGGTTGGGGTTCGGCCTAGGGCTAGGATTTTTAAAATCAGGAAGCCCTGAGTTCCAGGCACACTGGAGCTGTGAAAGGCATCCAAAAGGGAGTGCAAAAGTGCCACAACATGGCTGCTTTCACGGCTTTTTCCTTGGCAAGAAGCCTAACACCAGGCTGACATACTTTCCCAGGGTTACTGTTAGGCTTAGGCCTAGGGCTAGGATTTTTGAAACTAGGAAGCCCTGGGCTCCAGGCACACTGCAGCTGTTCAAGGCATCCCAAGGGGAGTACAAAAGTGCAACAACATGGCAGCTTTCACAGCTTTTTCCTTGGCACCATCCCTATACCTAGGCTGATTTATCTGCCTAGGGTTAGGGTTAGGGTTCAGCCTAGGGCTTGGATTTCTTTAACCAGGAAGCCCTGAGTTCCAGGCTTACTTCATCTGCCAAAGGCATCCCAAAGGGAGTGCAGAAGTGCCACAACATGGCTGCTTTCACGGCTTTTCCCTTAGGAAGAACCCTAATACCCGGCTGATTTACCTTCCTAGGGTTACTGTTAGGCTTAGGCCTAGGACTTTTAAAACCAGGAAGCCCTGGGCTCCAGGCACACTGCAGCTGCGAAAGGCATCCCAAGGGGAGCGCAAAAGTGACGCAACTTGGCTGCCACCACTGATATTTCCATGAGACCATCCCGAACCATAGGTTGATTTTCCTTCCTAGGGTTAAGGTTTGAGTTACGCCTAGGGTAAGGGTTCTATTAACCAGAAAGCCCTGAGTTCCAAGAACACAGCAGCTGCGAAGGACTAGCCAAGAAGAGCGCAAAAGTACCACAACATGCCTGCCTCCACAGCTTTTTCCTTGGGGACATGCCTAATTCCTGGCTGATTTGCCTTTCTCGTCTTAGGGTTGGGGTTCGGCCTAGGGCTAGGATTTTTAAAAGCAGGAAGCCCTGAGTTCCAGGCACACTGGAGCTGTGAAAGGCATCCAAAAGGGAGTGCAAAAGTGCCACAACATGGCTGCTTTCATGGCTTTTTCCTTGGCAAGAAGCCTAACACCAGGCTGACATACTTTCCCAGGGTTACTGTTAGGCTTAGGCCTAGGGCTAGGATTTTTAAAACTAGGAAGCCCTTAGCTCCAGGCACACTGCAGCTGTTCAAGGCATCCCAAGGGGAGTACAAAAGTGCAACAACATGGCAGCTTTCACAGCTTTTTCCTTGGCACCATCCCTATACCTAGGCTGATTTATCTGCCTAGGCTTAGGGTTAGAGTTCAGCCTAGGGCTTGGATTTCTTTAACCAGGAAGCCCTGAGTTCCAGGCTTACTTCATCTGCCAAAGGCATCCCAAAGGGAGTGCAGAAGTGCCACAACATGGCTGCTTTCATGGCTTTTCCCTTAGGAAGAACCCTAATACCCGGCTGATTTACCTTCCTAGGGTTACTGTTAGGCTTAGGCCTAGGACTTTTAAAACCAGGAAGCCCTGGGCTCCAGGCACACTGCAGCTGCAAAAGGCATCCCAAGGGGAGCGCAAAAGTGACGCAACTTGGCTGCCACCACTGATATTTCCATGAGACCATCCCGAACCATAGGCTGATTTTCCTTCCTAGGGTTAAGGTTTGAGTTACGCCTAGGGTAAGGGTTCTATTAACCAGAAAGCCCTGAGTTCCAAGAACACAGCAGCTGCGAAGGACTAGCCAAGAAGAGCGCAAAAGTAGCACAACATGCCTGCCTCCACAGCTTTTTCCTTGGGGACATGCCTAATTCCTGGCTGATTTGCCTTTCTCGTCTTAGGGTTGGGGTTCGGCCTAGGGCTAGGATTTTTAAAAGCAGGAAGCCCTGAGTTCCAGGCACACTGGAGCTGTGAAAGGCATCCAAAAGGGAGTGCAAAAGTGCCACAACATGGCTGCTTTCACGGCTTTTTCCTTGGCAAGACGCCTAACACCAGGCTGATTTACTTTCCAAGGGTTACTGTTAGGCTTAGGCCTAGGGCTAGGATTTTTAAAACTAGGAAGCCCTTAGCTCCAGGCACACTGCAGCTGTTCAAGGCATCCCAAGGGGAGTACAAAAGTGCAACAACATGGCAGCTTTCACAGCTTTTTCCTTGGCACCATCCCTATACCTAGGCTGATTTATCTGCCTAGGGTTAGTGTTAGGGTTCAGCCTAGGGCTTGGATTTCTTTAACCAGGAAGCCCTGAGTTCCCGGCTTACTTCATCTGCCAAAGGCATCCCAAAGGGAGTGCAGAAGTGCCACAACATGGCTGCTTTCACGGCTTTTCCCTTAGGAAGAACCCTAATACCCGGCTGATTTACCTTCCTAGGGTTACTGTTAGGCTTAGGCCTAGGACTTTTAAAACCAGGAAGCCCTGGGCTCCAGGCACACTGCAGCTGCAAAAGGCATCCCAAGGGGAGCGCAAAAGTGACGCAACTTGGCTGCCACCACTGATATTTCCATGAGACCATCCCGAACCATAGGCTGATTTTCCTTCCTAGGGTTAAGGTTTGAGTTACGCCTAGGGTAAGGGTTCTATTAACCAGAAAGCCCTGAGTTCCAAGAACACAGCAGCTGTGAAGGACTAGCCAAGAAGAGCGCAAAAGTACCACAACATGCCTGCCTCCACAGCTTTTTCCTTGGGGACATGCCTAATTCCTGGCTGATTTGCCTTTCTCGTCTTAGGGTTGGGGTTCGGCCTAGGGCTAGGATTTTTAAAAGCAGGAAGCCCTGAGTTCCAGGCACACTGGAGCTGTGAAAGGCATCCAAAAGGGAGTGCAAAAGTGCCACAACATGGCTGCTTTCACGGCTTTTTCCTTGGCAAGACGCCTAACACCAGGCTGATTTACTTTCCCAGGGTTACTGTTAGGCTTGGCCTAGGGCTAGGATTTTTAAAACTAGGAAGCCCTTAGCTCCAGGCACACTGCAGCTGTTCAAGGCATCCCAAGGGGAGTACAAAAGTGCAACAACATGGCAGCTTTCACAGCTTTTTCCTTGGCACCATCCCTATACCTAGGCTGATTTATCTGCCTAGGGTTAGGGTTAGGGTTCAGCCTAGGGCTTGGATTTCTTTAACCAGGAAGCCCTGAGTTCCAGGCTTACTTCATCTGCCAAAGGCATCCCAAAGGGAGTGCAGAAGTGCCACAACATGGCTGCTTTCACGGCTTTTCCCTTAGGAAGAACCCTAATACCCGGCTGATTTACCTTCCTAGGGTTACTGTTAGGCTTAGGCCTAGGACTTTTAAAACCAGGAAGCCCTGGGCTCCAGGCACACTGCAGCTGCGAAAGGCATCCCAAGGGGAGCGCAAAAGTGACGCAACTTGGCTGCCACCACTGATATTTCCATGAGACCATCCCGAACCATAGGCTGATTTTCCTTCCTAGGGTTAAGGTTTGAGTTACGCCTAGGGTAAGGGTTCTATTAACCAGAAAGCCCTGAGTTCCAAGAACACAGCAGCTGCGAAGGACTAGTCAAGAAGAGCGCAAAAGTAGCACAACATGCCTGCCTCCACAGCTTTTTCCTTGGGGACATGCCTAATTCCTGGCTGATTTGCCTTTCTCGTCTTAGGGTTGGGGTTCGGCCTAGGGCTAGGATTTTTAAAATCAGGAAGCCCTGAGTTCCAGGCACACTGGAGCTGTGAAAGGCATCCAAAAGGGAGTGCAAAAGTGCCACAACATGGCTGCTTTCACGGCTTTTTCCTTGGCAAGACGCCTAACATCAGGCTGATTTACCTTCCCAGGGTTACTGTTAGGCTTAGGCCTAGGGCTAGGATTTTTGAAACTAGGAAGCCCTTAGCTCCAGGCACACTGCAGCTGTTCAAGGCATCCCAAGGGGAGTACAAAAGTGCAACAACATGGCAGCTTTCACAGCTTTTTCCTTGGCACCATCCCGATACCTAGGCTGATTTATCTGCCTAGGGTTAGGGTTAGGGTTCAGCCTAGGGCTTGGATTTCTTTAACCAGGAAGCCCTGAGTTCCAGGCTTACTTCATCTGCCAAAGGCATCCCAAAGGGAGTGCAGAAGTGCCACAACATGGCTGCTTTCACGGCTTTTCCCTTAGGAAGAACCCTAATACCCGGCTGATTTACCTTCCTAGGGTTACTGTTAGGCTTAGGCCTAGGACTTTTAAAACCAGGAAGCCCTGGGCTCCAGGCACACTGCAGCTGCAAAAGGCATCCCAAGGGGAGCGCAAAAGTGATGCAACTTGGCTGCCACCACTGATATTTCCATGAGAGCATCCCGAACCATAGGCTGATTTTCCTTCCTAGGGTTAAGGTTTGAGTTACGCCTAGGGTAAGGGTCTATTAACCAGAAAGCCCTGAGTTCCAAGAACACAGCAGCTGCGAAGGACTACTCAAGAAGAGCGCAAAAGTTCCACAACATGCCTGCCTCCACAGCTTTTTCCTTGGGGACATGCCTAATTCCTGGCTGATTTGCCTTTCTCGTCTTAGGGTTGGGGTTCGGCCTAGGGCTAGGATTTTTAAAATCAGGAAGCCCTGAGTTCCAGGCACACTGCAGCTGTGAAAGGCATCCAAAAGGTAGTGCAATAGTGCCACAACATGGCAGCTTTCACAGCTTTTTCCTTGGCACCATCCCTATACCTAGGCTGATTTATCTGCCTAGGGTTAGGGTTAGGGTTCAGCGTAGGGCTTGGATTTCTTTAACCAGGAAGCCCTGAGTTCGAGGCTTACTTCATCTGCCAAAGGCATCCCAAAGGGAGTGCAGAAGTGCCACAACATGGCTGCTTTCACGGCTTTTCCCTTAGGAAGAACCCTAATACCCGGCTGATTTACCTTCCTAGGGTTACTGTTAGGCTTAGGCCTAGGACTTTTAAAACCAGGAAGCCCTGGGCTCCAGGCACACTGCAGCTGCAAAAGGCATCCCAAGGGGAGCGCAAAAGTGACGCAACTTGGCTGCCACCACTGATATTTCCATGAGACCATCCCGAACCATAGGCTGATTTTCCTTCCTAGGGTTAAGGTTTGATTTACGCCTAGGGTAAGGGTCTATTAACCAGAAAGCCCTGAGTTCCAAGAACACAGCAGCTGCGAAGGACTAGCCAAGAAGAGCGCAAAAGTACCACAACATGCCTGCCTCCACAGCTTTTTCCTTGGGGACATGCCTAATTCCTGGCTGATTTGCCTTTCTCGTCTTAGGGTTGGGGTTCGGCCTAGGGCTAGGATTTTTAAAATCAGGAAGCCCTGAGTTCCAGGCACAATAGAGCTGTGAAAGGCATCCAAAAGGGAGTGCAAAAGTGCCACAACATGGCTGCTTTCACGGCTTTTTCCTTGGCAAGACGCCTAACATCAGGCTGATTTGCCTTCCCAGGGTTACTGTTAGGCTTAGGCTTAAGGCTAGGATTTTTAAAATTAGGAAGCCCTTAGCTCCAGGCACACTGCAGCTGTTCAAGGCATCCCAAGGGGAGTACAAAAGTGCAACAACATGGCAGCTTTCACAGCTTTTTCCTTGGCACCATCCCTATACCTAGGCTGATTTATCTGCCTAGGGTTAGGGTTAGGGTTCAGCCTAGGGCTTGGATTTCTTTAACCAGGAAGCCCTGAGTTCCAGGCTTACTTCATCTGCCAAAGGCATCCCAAAGGGAGTGCAGAAGTGCCACAACATGGCTGCTTTCACGGCTTTTCCCTTAGGAAGAACCCTAATACCCGGCTGATTTACCTTCCTAGGGTTACTGTTAGGCTTAGGCCTAGGACTTTTAAAACCAGGAAGCCCTGGGCTCCAGGCACACTGCAGCTGCAAAAGGCATCCCAAGGGGAGCGCAAAAGTGACGCAACTTGGCTGCCACCACTGATATTTCCATGAGACCATCCCGAACCATAGGCTGATTTTCCTTCCTAGGGTAAAGGTTTGAGTTACGCCTAGGGTAAGGGTTCTATTAACCAGAAAGCCCTGAGTTCCAAGAACACAGCAGCTGCGAAGGACTAGTCAAGAAGAGCGCAAAAGTACCACAACATGCCTGCCTCCACAGCTTTTTCCTTGGGGACATGCCTAATTCCTGGCTGATTTGCCTTTCTCGTCTTAGGGTTGGGGTTCGGCCTAGGGCTAGGATTTTTAAAAGCAGGAAGCCCTGAGTTCCAGGCACACTGGAGCTGTGAAAGGCATCCAAAAGGGAGTGCAAAAGTGCCACAACATGGCTGCTTTCACGGCTTTTTCCTTGGCAAGACGCCTAACATCAGGCTGATTTACCTTCCCAGGGTTACTGTTAGGCTTAGGCCTAGGGCTAGGATTTTTGAAACTAGGAAGCCCTTAGCTCCAGGCACACTGCAGCTGTTCAAGGCATCCCAAGGGGAGTACAAAAGTGCAACAACATGGCAGCTTTCACAGCTTTTTCCTTGGCACCATCCCGATACCTAGGCTGATTTATCTGCCTAGGGTTAGGGTTAGGGTTCAGCCTAGGGCTTGGATTTCTTTAACCAGGAAGCCCTGAGTTCCAGGCTTACTTCATCTGCCAAAGGCATCCCAAAGGGAGTGCAGAAGTGCCACAACATGGCTGCTTTCACGGCTTTTCCCTTAGGAAGAACCCTAATACCCGGCTGATTTACCTTCCTAGGGTTACTGTTAGGCTTAGGCCTAGGACTTTTAAAACCAGGAAGCCCTGGGCTCCAGGCACACTGCAGCTGCAAAAGGCATCCCAAGGGGAGCGCAAAAGTGATGCAACTTGGCTGCCACCACTGATATTTCCATGAGACCATCCCGAACCATAGGCTGATTTTCCTTCCTAGGGTTAAGGTTTGAGTTACGCCTAGGGTAAGGGTCTATTAACCAGAAAGCCCTGAGTTCCAAGAACACAGCAGCTGCGAAGGACTACTCAAGAAGAGCGCAAAAGTTCCACAACATGCCTGCCTCCACAGCTTTTTCCTTGGGGACATGCCTAATTCCTGGCTGATTTGCCTTTCTCGTCTTAGGGTTGGGGTTCGGCCTAGGGCTAGGATTTTTAAAATCAGGAAGCCCTGAGTTCCAGGCACACTGCAGCTGTGAAAGGCATCCAAAAGGTAGTGCAATAGTGCCACAACATGGCAGCTTTCACAGCTTTTTCCTTGGCACCATCCCTATACCTAGGCTGATTTATCTGCCTAGGGTTAGGGTTAGGGTTCAGCGTAGGGCTTGGATTTCTTTAACCAGGAAGCCCTGAGTTCCAGGCTTACTTCATCTGCCAAAGGCATCCCAAAGGGAGTGCAGAAGTGCCACAACATGGCTGCTTTCACGGCTTTTCCCTTAGGAAGAACCCTAATACCCGGCTGATTTACCTTCCTAGGGTTACTGTTAGGCTTAGGCCTAGGACTTTTAAAACCAGGAAGCCCTGGGCTCCAGGCACACTGCAGCTGCAAAAGGCATCCCAAGGGGAGCGCAAAAGTGACGCAACTTGGCTGCCACCACTGATATTTCCATGAGACCATCCCGAACCATAGGCTGATTTTCCTTCCTAGGGTTAAGGTTTGATTTACGCCTAGGGTAAGGGTCTATTAACCAGAAAGCCCTGAGTTCCAAGAACACAGCAGCTGCGAAGGACTAGCCAAGAAGAGCGCAAAAGTACCACAACATGCCTGCCTCCACAGCTTTTTCCTTGGGGACATGCCTAATTCCTGGCTGATTTGCCTTTCTCGTCTTAGGGTTGGGGTTCGGCCTAGGGCTAGGATTTTTAAAATCAGGAAGCCCTGAGTTCCAGGCACAATAGAGCTGTGAAAGGCATCCAAAAGGGAGTGCAAAAGTGCCACAACATGGCTGCTTTCACGGCTTTTTCCTTGGCAAGACGCCTAACATCAGGCTGATTTGCCTTCCCAGGGTTACTGTTAGGCTTAGGCTTAAGGCTAGGATTTTTAAAATTAGGAAGCCCTTAGCTCCAGGCACACTGCAGCTGTTCAAGGCATCCCAAGGGGAGTACAAAAGTGCAACAACATGGCAGCTTTCACAGCTTTTTCCTTGGCACCATCCCTATACCTAGGCTGATTTATCTGCCTAGGGTTAGGGTTAGGGTTCAGCCTAGGGCTTGGATTTCTTTAACCAGGAAGCCCTGAGTTCCAGGCTTACTTCATCTGCCAAAGGCATCCCAAAGGGAGTGCAGAAGTGCCACAACATGGCTGCTTTCACGGCTTTTCCCTTAGGAAGAACCCTAATACCCGGCTGATTTACCTTCCTAGGGTTACTGTTAGGCTTAGGCCTAGGACTTTTAAAACCAGGAAGCCCTGGGCTCCAGGCACACTGCAGCTGCAAAAGGCATCCCAAGGGGAGCGCAAAAATGACGCAACTTGGCTGCCACCACTGATATTTCCATGAGACCATCCCGAACCATAGGCTGATTTTCCTTCCTAGGGTTAAGGTTTGAGTTACGCCTAGGGTAAGGGTTCTATTAACCAGAAAGCCCTGAGTTCCAAGAACACAGCAGCTGTGAAGGACTAGCCAAGAAGAGCGCAAAAGTACCACAACATGCCTGCCTCCACAGCTTTTTCCTTGGGGACATGCCTAATTCCTGGCTGATTTGCCTTTCTCGTCTTAGGGTTGGGGTTCGGCCTAGGGCTAGGATTTTTAAAAGCAGGAAGCCCTGAGTTCCAGGCACACTGGAGCTGTGAAAGGCATCCAAAAGGGAGTGCAAAAGTGCCACAACATGGCTGCTTTCACGGCTTTTTCCTTGGCAAGACGCCTAACACCAGGCTGATTTACTTTCCCAGGGTTACTGTTAGGCTTAGGCCTAGGGCTAGGATTTTTAAAACTAGGAAGCCCTTAGCTCCAGGCACACTGCAGCTGTTCAAGGCATCCCAAGGGGAGTACAAAAGTGCAACAACATGGCAGCTTTCACAGCTTTTTCCTTGGCACCATCCCTATACCTAGGCTGATTTATCTGCCTAGGGTTAGGGTTAGGGTTCAGCCTAGGGCTTGAATTTTTTTAACCAGGAAGCCCTGAGTTCCAGGCTTACTTCATCTGCCAAAGGCATCCCAAAGGGAGTGCAGAAGTGCCACAACATGGCTGCTTTCACGGCTTTTCCCTTAGGAAGAACCCTAATACCCGGCTGATTTACCTTCCTAGGGTTACTGTTAGGCTTAGGCCTAGGACTTTTAAAACCAGGAAGCCCTGGGCTCCAGGCACACTGCAGCTGCGAAAGGCATCCCAAGGGGAGCGCAAAAGTGACGCAACTTGGCTGCCACCACTGATATTTCCATGAGACCATCCCGAACCATAGGCTGATTTTCCTTCCTAGGGTAAAGGTTTGAGTTACGCCTAGGGTAAGGGTTCTATTAACCAGAAAGCCCTGAGTTCCAAGAACACAGCAGCTGCGAAGGACTACTCAAGAAGAGCGCAAAAGTACCACAACATGCCTGCCTCCACAGCTTTTTCCTTGGGGACATGCCTAATTCCTGGCTGATTTGCCTTTCTCGTCTTAGGGTTGGGGTTCGGCCTAGGGCTAGGATTTTTAAAAGCAGGAAGCCCTGAGTTCCAGGCACACTGGAGCTGTGAAAGGCATCCAAAAGGGAGTGCAAAAGTGCCACAACATGGCTGCTTTCACGGCTTTTTCCTTGGCAAGACGCCTAACATTAGGCTGATTTACCTTCCCAGGGTTACTGTTAGGCTTAGGCCTAGGGCTAGGATTTTTGAAACTAGGAAGCCCTTAGCTCCAGGCACACTGCAGCTGTTCAAGGCATCCCAAGGGGAGTACAAAAGTGCAACAACATGGCAGCTTTCACAGCTTTTTCCTTGGCACCATCCCGATACCTAGGCTGATTTATCTGCCTAGGGTTAGGGTTAGGGTTCAGCCTAGGGCTTGGATTTCTTTAACCAGGAAGCCCTGAGTTCCAGGCTTACTTCATCTGCCAAAGGCATCCCAAAGGGAGTGCAGAAGTGCCACAACATGGCTGCTTTCACGGCTTTTCCCTTAGGAAGAACCCTAATACCCGGCTGATTTACCTTCCTAGGGTTACTGTTAGGCTTAGGCCTAGGACTTTTAAAACCAGGAAGCCCTGGGCTCCAGGCACACTGCAGCTGCAAAAGGCATCCCAAGGGGAGCGCAAAAGTGACGCAACTTGGCTGCCACCACTGATATTTCCATGAGACCATCCCGAACCATAGGCTGATTTTCCTTCCTAGGGTTAAGGTTTGAGTTACGCCTAGGGTAAGGGTTCTATTAACCAGAAAGCCCTGAGTTCCAAGAACACAGCAGCTGTGAAGGACTAGCCAAGAAGAGCGCAAAAGTACCACAACATGCCTGCCTCCACAGCTTTTTCCTTGGGGACATGCCTAATTCCTGGCTGATTTGCCTTTCTCGTCTTAGGGTTGGGGTTCGGCCTAGGGCTAGGATTTTTAAAAGCAGGAAGCCCTGAGTTCCAGGCACACTGGAGCTGTGAAAGGCATCCAAAAGGGAGTGCAAAAGTGCCACAACATGGCTGCTTTCACGGCTTTTTCCTTGGCAAGACGCCTAACACCAGGCTGATTTACTTTCCCAGGGTTACTGTTAGGCTTAGGCCTAGGGCTAGGATTTTTAAAACTAGGAAGCCCTTAGCTCCAGGCACACTGCAGCTGTTCAAGGCATCCCAAGGGGAGTACAAAAGTGCAACAACATGGCAGCTTTCACAGCTTTTTCCTTGGCACCATCCCTATACCTAGGCTGATTTATCTGCCTAGAGTTAGGGTTAGGGTTCAGCCTAGGGCTTGAATTTTTTTAACCAGGAAGCCCTGAGTTCCAGGCTTACTTCATCTGCCAAAGGCATCCCAAAGGGAGTGCAGAAGTGCCACAACATGGCTGCTTTCACGGCTTTTCCCTTAGGAAGAACCCTAATACCCGGCTGATTTACCTTCCTAGGGTTACTGTTAGGCTTAGGCCTAGGACTTTTAAAACCAGGAAGCCCTGGGCTCCAGGCACACTGCAGCTGCGAAAGGCATCCCAAGGGGAGCGCAAAAGTGACGCAACTTGGCTGCCACCACTGATATTTCCATGAGACCATCCCGAACCATAGGCTGATTTTCCTTCCTAGGGTAAAGGTTTGAGTTACGCCTAGGGTAAGGGTTCTATTAACCAGAAAGCCCTGAGTTCCAAGAACACAGCAGCTGCGAAGGACTAGTCAAGAAGAGCGCAAAAGTACCACAACATGCCTGCCTCCACAGCTTTTTCCTTGGGGACATGCCTAATTCCTGGCTGATTTGCCTTTCTCGTCTTAGGGTTGGGGTTCGGCCTAGGGCTAGGATTTTTAAAATCAGGAAGCCCTGAGTTCCAGGCACACTGGAGCTGTGAAAGGCATCCAAAAGGGAGTGCAAAAGTGCCACAACATGGCTGCTTTCACGGCTTTTTCCTTGGCAAGACGCCTAACATCAGGCTGATTTACCTTCCCAGGGTTACTGTTAGGCTTAGGCCTAGGGCTAGGATTTTTGAAACTAGGAAGCCCTTAGCTCCAGGCACACTGCAGCTGTTCAAGGCATCCCAAGGGGAGTACAAAAGTGCAACAACATGGCAGCTTTCACAGCTTTTTCCTTGGCACCATCCCGATACCTAGGCTGATTTATCTGCCTAGGGTTAGGGTTAGGGTTCAGCGTAGGGCTTGGATTTCTTTAACCAGGAAGCCCTGAGTTCCAGGCTTACTTCATCTGCCAAAGGCATCCCAAAGGGAGTGCAGAAGTGCCACAACATGGCTGCTTTCACGGCTTTTCCCTTAGGAAGAACCCTAATACCCGGCTGATTTACCTTCCTAGGGTTACTGTTAGGCTTAGGCCTAGGACTTTTAAAACCAGGAAGCCCTGGGCTCCAGGCACACTGCAGCTGCAAAAGGCATCCCAAGGGGAGCGCAAAAGTGACGCAACTTGGCTGCCACCACTGATATTTCCATGAGACCATCCCGAACCATAGGCTGATTTTCCTTCCTAGGGTTAAGGTTTGATTTACGCCTAGGGTAAGGGTCTATTAACCAGAAAGCCCTGAGTTCCAAGAACACAGCAGCTGCGAAGGACTAGCCAAGAAGAGCGCAAAAGTACCACAACATGCCTGCCTCCACAGCTTTTTCCTTGGGGACATGCCTAATTCCTGGCTGATTTGCCTTTCTCGTCTTAGGGTTGGGGTTCGGCCTAGGGCTAGGATTTTTAAAATCAGGAAGCCCTGAGTTCCAGGCACAATAGAGCTGTGAAAGGCATCCAAAAGGGAGTGCAAAAGTGCCACAACATGGCTGCTTTCACGGCTTTTTCCTTGGCAAGACGCCTAACATCAGGCTGATTTGCCTTCCCAGGGTTACTGTTAGGCTTAGGCTTAAGGCTAGGATTTTTAAAATTAGGAAGCCCTTAGCTCCAGGCACACTGCAGCTGTTCAAGGCATCCCAAGGGGAGTACAAAAGTGCAACAACATGGCAGCTTTCACAGCTTTTTCCTTGGCACCATCCCTATACCTAGGCTGATTTATCTGCCTAGGGTTAGGGTTAGGGTTCAGCCTAGGGCTTGGATTTCTTTAACCAGGAAGCCCTGAGTTCCAGGCTTACTTCATCT
Organism: Ammospiza caudacuta; assembly: GCF_027887145.1. NCBI lineage: Eukaryota > Metazoa > Chordata > Aves > Passeriformes > Passerellidae > Ammospiza > Ammospiza caudacuta. The sequence continues at coordinate 1,874,466 of NW_026683125.1, read as the reverse complement.
GCCAAAGGCATCCCAAAGGGAGTGCAGAAGTGCCACAACATGGCTGCTTTCACGGCTTTTCCCTTAGGAAGAACCCTAATACCCGGCTGATTTACCTTCCTAGGGTTACTGTTAGGCTTAGGCCTAGGACTTTTAAAACCAGGAAGCCCTGGGCTCCAGGCACACTGCAGCTGCAAAAGGCATCCCAAGGGGAGCGCAAAAGTGACGCAACTTGGCTGCCACCACTGATATTTCCATGAGACCATCCCGAACCATAGGCTGATTTTCCTTCCTAGGGTTAAGGTTTGAGTTACGCCTAGGGTAAGGGTTCTATTAACCAGAAAGCCCTGAGTTCCAAGAACACAGCAGCTGTGAAGGACTAGCCAAGAAGAGCGCAAAAGTAGCACAACATGCCTGCCTCCACAGCTTTTTCCTTGGGGACATGCCTAATTCCTGGCTGATTTGCCTTTCTCGTCTTAGGGTTGGGGTTCGGCCTAGGGCTAGGATTTTTAAAAGCAGGAAGCCCTGAGTTCCAGGCACACTGGAGCTGTGAAAGGCATCCAAAAGGGAGTGCAAAAGTGCCACAACATGGCTGCTTTCATGGCTTTTTCCTTGGCAAGACGCCTAACACCAGGCTGATTTACTTTCCCAGGGTTACTGTTAGGCTTAGGCCTAGGGCTAGGATTTTTAAAACTAGGAAGCCCTTAGCTCCAGGCACACTGCAGCTGTTCAAGGCATCCCAAGGGGAGTACAAAAGTGCAACAACATGGCAGCTTTCACAGCTTTTTCCTTGGCACCATCCCTATACCTAGGCTGATTTATCTGCCTAGGGTTAGGGTTAGGGTTCAGCCTAGGGCTTGAATTTTTTTAACCAGGAAGCCCTGAGTTCCAGGCTTACTTCATCTGCCAAAGGCATCCCAAAGGGAGTGCAGAAGTGCCACAACATGGCTGCTTTCACGGCTTTTCCCTTAGGAAGAACCCTAATACCCGGCTGATTTACCTTCCTAGGGTTACTGTTAGGCTTAGGCCTAGGACTTTTAAAACCAGGAAGCCCTGGGCTCCAGGCACACTGCAGCTGCGAAAGGCATCCCAAGGGGAGCGCAAAAGTGACGCAACTTGGCTGCCACCACTGATATTTCCATGAGACCATCCCGAACCATAGGCTGATTTTCCTTCCTAGGGTAAAGGTTTGAGTTACGCCTAGGGTAAGGGTTCTATTAACCAGAAAGCCCTGAGTTCCAAGAACACAGCAGCTGCGAAGGACTAGTCAAGAAGAGCGCAAAAGTAGCACAACATGCCTGCCTCCACAGCTTTTTCCTTGGGGACATGCCTAATTCCTGGCTGATTTGCCTTTCTCGTCTTAGGGTTGGGGTTCGGCCTAGGGCTAGGATTTTTAAAATCAGGAAGCCCTGAGTTCCAGGCACACTGGAGCTGTGAAAGGCATCCAAAAGGGAGTGCAAAAGTGCCACAACATGGCTGCTTTCACGGCTTTTTCCTTGGCAAGACGCCTAACATTAGGCTGATTTACCTTCCCAGGGTTACTGTTAGGCTTAGGCCTAGGGCTAGGATTTTTGAAACTAGGAAGCCCTTAGCTCCAGGCACACTGCAGCTGTTCAAGGCATCCCAAGGGGAGTACAAAAGTGCAACAACATGGCAGCTTTCACAGCTTTTTCCTTGGCACCATCCCGATACCTAGGCTGATTTATCTGCCTAGGGTTAGGGTTAGGGTTCAGCCTAGGGCTTGGATTTCTTTAACCAGGAAGCCCTGAGTTCCAGGCTTACTTCATCTGCCAAAGGCATCCCAAAGGGAGTGCAGAAGTGCCACAACATGGCTGCTTTCACGGCTTTTCCCTTAGGAAGAACCCTAATACCCGGCTGATTTACCTTCCTAGGGTTACTGTTAGGCTTAGGCCTAGGACTTTTAAAACCAGGAAGCCCTGGGCTCCAGGCACACTGCAGCTGCAAAAGGCATCCCAAGGGGAGCGCAAAAGTGACGCAACTTGGCTGCCACCACTGATATTTCCATGAGACCATCCCGAACCATAGGCTGATTTTCCTTCCTAGGGTTAAGGTTTGAGTTACGCCTAGGGTAAGGGTTCTATTAACCAGAAAGCCCTGAGTTCCAAGAACACAGCAGCTGTGAAGGACTAGCCAAGAAGAGCGCAAAAGTACCACAACATGCCTGCCTCCACAGCTTTTTCCTTGGGGACATGCCTAATTCCTGGCTGATTTGCCTTTCTCGTCTTAGGGTTGGGGTTCGGCCTAGGGCTAGGATTTTTAAAAGCAGGAAGCCCTGAGTTCCAGGCACACTGGAGCTGTGAAAGGCATCCAAAAGGGAGTGCAAAAGTGCCACAACATGGCTGCTTTCACGGCTTTTTCCTTGGCAAGACGCCTAACACCAGGCTGATTTACTTTCCCAGGGTTACTGTTAGGCTTAGGCCTAGGGCTAGGATTTTTAAAACTAGGAAGCCCTTAGCTCCAGGCACACTGCAGCTGTTCAAGGCATCCCAAGGGGAGTACAAAAGTGCAACAACATGGCAGCTTTCACAGCTTTTTCCTTGGCACCATCCCTATACCTAGGCTGATTTATCTGCCTAGGGTTAGGGTTAGGGTTCAGCCTAGGGCTTGAATTTTTTTAACCAGGAAGCCCTGAGTTCCAGGCTTACTTCATCTGCCAAAGGCATCCCAAAGGGAGTGCAGAAGTGCCACAACATGGCTGCTTTCACGGCTTTTCCCTTAGGAAGAACCCTAATACCCGGCTGATTTACCTTCCTAGGGTTACTGTTAGGCTTAGGCCTAGGACTTTTAAAACCAGGAAGCCCTGGGCTCCAGGCACACTGCAGCTGCAAAAGGCATCCCAAGGGGAGCGCAAAAGTGACGCAACTTGGCTGCCACCACTGATATTTCCATGAGACCATCCCGAACCATAGGCTGATTTTCCTTCCTAGGGTTAAGGTTTGATTTACGCCTAGGGTAAGGGTCTATTAACCAGAAAGCCCTGAGTTCCAAGAACACAGCAGCTGCGAAGGACTAGCCAAGAAGAGCGCAAAAGTACCACAACATGCCTGCCTCCACAGCTTTTTCCTTGGGGACATGCCTAATTCCTGGCTGATTTGCCTTTCTCGTCTTAGGGTTGGGGTTCGGCCTAGGGCTAGGATTTTTAAAATCAGGAAGCCCTGAGTTCCAGGCACACTGCAGCTGTGAAAGGAATCCAAAAGGGAGTGCAAAAGTGCCACAACATGGCTGCTTTCACGGCTTTTTCCTTGGCAAGACGCCTAACATCAGGCTGATTTGCCTTCCCAGGGTTACTGTTAGGCTTAGGCTTAAGGCTAGGATTTTTAAAATTAGGAAGCCCTTAGCTCCAGGCACACTGCAGCTGTTCAAGGCATCCCAAGGGGAGTACAAAAGTGCAACAACATGGCAGCTTTCACAGCTTTTTCCTTGGCACCATCCCTATACCTAGGCTGATTTATCTGCCTAGGGTTAGGGTTAGGGTTCAGCCTAGGGCTTGGATTTCTTTAACCAGGAAGCCCTGAGTTCCAGGCTTACTTCATCTGCCAAAGGCATCCCAAAGGGAGTGCAGAAGTGCCACAACATGGCTGCTTTCACGGCTTTTCCCTTAGGAAGAACCCTAATACCCGGCTGATTTACCTTCCTAGGGTTACTGTTAGGCTTAGGCCTAGGACTTTTAAAACCAGGAAGCCCTGGGCTCCAGGCACACTGCAGCTGCGAAAGGCATCCCAAGGGGAGCGCAAAAGTGACGCAACTTGGCTGCCACCACTGATATTTCCATGAGACCATCCCGAACCATAGGCTGATTTTCCTTCCTAGGGTTAAGGTTTGAGTTACGCCTAGGGTAAGGGTTCTATTTACCAGAAAGCCCTGAGTTCCAAGAACACAGCAGCTGCGAAGGACTAGCCAAGAAGAGCGCAAAAGTACCACAACATGCCTGCCTCCACAGCTTTTTCCTTGGGGACATGCCTAATTCCTGGCTGATTTGCCTTTCTCGTCTTAGGGTTGGGGCTCGGCCTAGGGCTAGGATTTTTAAAATCAGGAAGCCCTGAGTTCCAGGCACACTGGAGCTGTGAAAGGCATCCAAAAGGGAGTGCAAAAGTGCCACAACATGGCTGCTTTCACGGCTTTTTCCTTGGCAAGAAGCCTAACACCAGGCTGATTTACCTTCCCAGGTTTACTGTTAGGCTTAGGCCTAGGGCTAGGATTTTTAAAACTAGGAAGCCCTTAGCTCCAGGCACACTGCAGCTGTTCAAGGCATCCCAAGGGGAGTACAAAAGTGCAACAACATGGCAGCTTTCACAGCTTTTTCCTTGGCACCATCCCTATACCTAGGCTGATTTATCTGCCTAGGGTTAGGGTTAGGGTTCAGCCTAGGGCTTGGATTTTTTTAACCAGGAAGCCCTGAGTTCCAGGCTTACTTCATTTGCCAAAGGCATCCCAAGGGGAGCGCAAAAGTGACGCAACTTGGCTGCCACCACTGATATTTCCATGAGACCATCCCGAACCATAGGCTGATTTTCCTTCCTAGGGTTAAGGTTTGAGTTACGCCTAGGGTAAGGGTCTATTAACCAGAAAGCCCTGACCTCCAAGAACACAGCAGCTGCGAAGGACTAGCCAAGAAGAGCGCAAAAGTACCACAACATGCCTGCCTCCACAGCTTTTTCCTTGTGGACATGCCTAATTCCTGGCTGATTTGCCTTTCTCGTCTTAGGGTTGGGGTTCGGCCTAGGGCTAGGATTCTTAAAATCAGGAAGCCCTGAGTTCCAGGCACACTGGAGCTGTGAAAGGCATCCAAAAGGGAGTGCAAAAGTGCCACAACATGGCTGCTTTCACGGCTTTTTCCTTGGCAAGAAGCCTAACACCAGGCTGATTTACCTTCCCAGGGTTACTGTTAGACTTAGGCCTAGGGCTAGGATTTTTGAAACTAGGAAGCCCTGGGCTCCAGGCACACTGCAGCTGTTCAAGGCATCCCAAGGGGAGTACAAAAGTGCAACAACATGGCAGCTTTCACAGCTTTTTCCTTGGCACCATCCCTATACCTAGGCTGATTTATCTGCCTAGGGTTAGGGTTAGGGTTCAGCCTAGGGCTTGGATTTCTTTAACCAGGAAGCCCTGAGTTCCAGGCTTACTTCATCTGCCAAAGGCATCCCAAAGGGAGTGCAGAAGTGCCACAACATGGCTGCTTTCACGGCTTTTCCCTTAGGAAGAACCCTAATACCCGGCTGATTTACCTTCCTAGGGTTACTGTTAGGCTTAGGCCTAGGACTTTTAAAACCAGGAAGCCCTGGGCTCCAGGCACACTGCAGCTGCAAAAGGCATCCCAAGGGGAGCGCAAAAGTGATGCAACTTGGCTGCCACCACTGATATTTCCATGAGACCATCCCGAACCATAGGCTGATTTTCCTTCCTAGGGTAAAGGTTTGAGTTACGCCTAGGGTAAGGGTTCTATTAACCAGAAAGCCCTGAGTTCCAAGAACACAGCAGCTGCGAAGGACTAGCCAAGAAGAGCGCAAAAGTAGCACAACATGCCTGCCTCCACAGCTTTTTCCTTGGGGACATGCCTAATTCCTGGCTGATTTGCCATTCTCGTCTTAGGGTTGGGGTTCGGCCTAGGGCTAGGATTTTTAAAAGCAGGAAGCCCTGAGTTCCAGGCACACTAGAGCTGTGAAAGGCATCCAAAAGGGAGTGCAAAAGTGCCACAACATGGCTGCTTTCACGGCTTTTTCCTTGGCAAGACGCCTAACACCAGGCTGATTTAACTTCCCAGGGTTACTGTAAGGCTTTGGCCTAGGGCTAGGATTTTTAAAACTAGGAAGCCCTTAGCTCCAGGCACACTGCAGCTGTTCAAGGCATCCCAAGGGGAGTACAAAAGTGCAACAACATGGCAGCTTTCACAGCTTTTTCCTTGGCACCATCCCTATACCTAGGCTGATTTATCTGCCTAGGGTTAGGGTTAGGGTTCAGCCTAGGGCTTGAATTTTTTTAACCAGGAAGCCCTGAGTTCCAGGCTTACTTCATCTGCCAAAGGCATCCCAAAGGGAGTGCAGAAGTGCCACAACATGGCTGCTTTCTCGGCTTTTCCCTTAGGAAGAACCCTAATACCCGGCTGATTTACCTTCCAAGGGTTACTGTTAGGCTTAGGCCTAGGACTTTTAAAACCAGGAAGCCCTGGGCTCCAGGCACACTGCAGCTGCAAAAGGCATCCCAAGGGGAGCGCAAAAGTGACGCAACTTGGCTGCCACCACTGATATTTCCATGAGACCATCCCGAACCATAGGTTGATTTTCCTTCCTAGGGTTAAGGTTTGAGTTACGCCTAGGGTAAGGGCTCTATTAACCAGAAAGCCCTGAGTTCCAAGAACACAGCAGCTGCGGAGGACTAGCCAAGAAGAGCGCAAAAGTACCACAACATGCCTGCCTCCACAGCTTTTTCCTTGGGGACATGCCTAATTCCTGGCTGATTTGCCTTTCTCGTCTTAGGGTTGGGGTTCGGCCTAGGGCTAGGATTTTTAAAAGCAGGAAGCCCTGAGTTCCAGGCACACTGGAGCTGTGAAAGGCATCCAAAAGGGAGTGCAAAAGTGCCACAACATGGCTGCTTTCATGGCTTTTTCCTTGGCAAGAAGCCTAACACCAGGCTGACATACTTTCCCAGGGTTACTGTTAGGCTTAGGCCTAGGGCTAGGATTTTTAAAACTAGGAAGCCCTTAGCTCCAGGCACACTGCAGCTGTTCAAGGCATCCCAAGGGGAGTACAAAAGTGCAACAACATGGCAGCTTTCACAGCTTTTTCCTTGGCACCATCCCTATACCTAGGCTGATTTATCTGCCTAGGGTTAGGGTTAGGGTTCAGCCTAGGGCTTGGATTTCTTTAACCAGGAAGCCCTGAGTTCCAGGCTTACTTCATCTGCCAAAGGCATCCCAAAGGGAGTGCAGAAGTGCCACAACATGGCTGCTTTCACGGCTTTTCCCTTAGGAAGAACCCTAATACCCGGCTGATTTACCTTCCTAGGGTTACTGTTAGGCTTAGGCCTAGGACTTTTAAAACCAGGAAGCCCTGGGCTCCAGGCACACTGCAGCTGCAAAAGGCATCCCAAGGGGAGCGCAAAAGTGACGCAACTTGGCTGCCACCACTGATATTTCCATGAGACCATCCCGAACCATAGGCTGATTTTCCTTCCTAGGGTAAAGGTTTGAGTTACGCCTAGGGTAAGGGTTCTATTAACCAGAAAGCCCTGAGTTCCAAGAACACAGCAGCTGCGAAGGACTAGCCAAGAAGAGCGCAAAAGTACCACAACATGCCTGCCTCCACAGCTTTTTCCTTGGGGACATGCCTAATTCCTGGCTGATTTGCCATTCTCGTCTTAGGGTTGGGGTTCGGCCTAGGGCTAGGATTTTTAAAATCAGGAAGCCCTGAGTTCCAGGCACACTGGAGCTGTGAAAGGCATCCAAAAGGGAGTGCAAAAGTGCCACAACATGGCTGCTTTCACGGCTTTTTCCTTGGCAAGACGCCTAACACCAGGCTGATTTACCTTCCCAGGGTTACTGTAAGGCTTAGGCCTAGGGCTAGGATTTTTAAAACTAGGAAGCCCTTAGCTCCAGGCACACTGCAGCTGTTCAAGGCATCCCAAGGGGAGTACAAAAGTGCAACAACATGGCAGCTTTCACAGCTTTTTCCTTGGCACCATCCCTATACCTAGGCTGATTTATCTGCCTAGGGTTAGGGTTAGGGTTCAGCCTAGGGCTTGAATTTTTTTAACCAGGAAGCCCTGAGTTCCAGGCTTACTTCATCTGCCAAAGGCATCCCAAAGGGAGTGCAGAAGTGCCACAACATGGCTGCTTTCACGGCTTTTCCCTTAGGAAGAACCCTAATACCCGGCTGATTTACCTTCCTAGGGTTACTGTTAGGCTTAGGCCTAGGACTTTTAAAACCAGGAAGCCCTGGGCTCCAGGCACACTGCAGCTGCGAAAGGCATCCCAAGGGGAGCGCAAAAGTGACGCAACCTGGCTGCCACCACTGATATTTCCATGAGACCATCCCGAACCATAGCTTGATTTTCCTTCCTAGGGTTAAGGTTTGAGTTACGCCTAGGGTAAGGGCTCTATTAACCAGAAAGCCCTGAGTTCCAAGAACACAGCAGCTGCGAAGGACTAGCCAAGAAGAGCGCAAAAGTACCACAACATGCCTGCCTCCACAGCTTTTTCCTTGGGGACATGCCTAATTCCTGGCTGATTTGCCTTTCTCGTCTTAGGGTTGGGGTTCGGCCTAGGGCTAGGATTTTTAAAAGCAGGAAGCCCTGAGTTCCAGGCACACTGGAGCTGTGAAAGGCATCCAAAAGGGAGTGCAAAAGTGCCACAACATGGCTGCTTTCACGGCTTTTTCCTTGGCAAGAAGCCTAACACCCGGCTGACATACTTTCCCAGGGTTACTGTTAGGCTTAGGGCTAGGGCTAGGATTTTTGAAACTAGGAAGCCCTGGGCTCCAGGCACACTGCAGCTGTTCAAGGCATCCCAAGGGGAGTACAAAAGTGCAACAACATGGCAGCTTTCACAGCTTTTTCCTTGGCACCATCCCTATACCTAGGCTGATTTATCTGCCTAGGGTTAGGGTTAGGGTTCAGCCTAGGGCTTGGATTTCTTTAACCAGGAAGCCCTGAGTTCCAGGCTTACTTCATCTGCCAAAGGCATCCCAAAGGGAGTGCAGAAGTGCCACAACATGGCTGCTTTCACGGCTTTTCCCTTAGGAAGAACCCTAATACCCGGCTGATTTACCTTCCTAGGGTTACTGTTAGGCTTAGGCCTAGGACTTTTAAAACCAGGAAGCCCTGGGCTCCAGGCACACTGCAGCTGCAAAAGGCATCCCAAGGGGAGCGCAAAAGTGACGCAACTTGGCTGCCACCACTGATATTTCCATGAGACCATCCCGAACCATAGGTTGATTTTCCTTCCTAGGGTTAAGGTTTGAGTTACGCCTAGGGTAAGGGTTCTATTAACCAGAAAGCCCTGAGTTCCAAGAACACAGCAGCTGCGAAGGACTAGCCAAGAAGAGCGCAAAAGTACCACAACATGCCTGCCTCCACAGCTTTTTCCTTGTGGACATGCCTAATTCCTGGCTGATTTGCCTTTCTCGTCTTAGGGTTGGGGTTCGGCCTAGGGCTAGGATTTTTAAAAGCAGGAAGCCCTGAGTTCCAGGCACACTGGAGCTGTGAAAGGCATCCAAAAGGGAGTGCAAAAGTGCCACAACATGGCTGCTTTCACGGCTTTTTCCTTGGCAAGAAGCCTAACACCAGGCTGACATACTTTCCCAGGGTTACTGTTAGGCTTAGGCCTAGGGCTAGGATTTTTAAAACTAGGAAGCCCTTAGCTCCAGGCACACTGCAGCTGTTCAAGGCATCCCAAGGGGAGTACAAAAGTGCAACAACATGGCAGCTTTCACAGCTTTTTCCTTGGCACCATCCCTATACCTAGGCTGATTTATCTGCCTAGGGTTAGGGTTAGAGTTCAGCCTAGGGCTTGGATTTCTTTAACCAGGAAGCCCTGAGTTCCAGGCTTACTTCATCTGCAAAAGGCATCCCAAAGGGAGTGCAGAAGTGCCACAACATGGCTGCTTTCATGGCTTTTCCCTTAGGAAGAACCCTAATACCCGGCTGATTTACCTTCCTAGGGTTACTGTTAGGCTTAGGCCTAGGACTTTTAAAACCAGGAAGCCCTGGGCTCCAGGCACACTGCAGCTGCAAAAGGCATCCCAAGGGGAGCGCAAAAGTGACGCAACTTGGCTGCCACCACTGATATTTCCATGAGACCATCCCGAACCATAGGCTGATTTTCCTTCCTAGGGTTAAGGTTTGAGTTACGCCTAGGGTAAGGGTTCTATTAACCAGAAAGCCCTGAGTTCCAAGAACACAGCAGCTGCGAAGGACTAGCCAAGAAGAGCGCAAAAGTACCACAACATGCCTGCCTCCACAGCTTTTTCCTTGGGGACATGCCTAATTCCTGGCTGATTTGCCTTTCTCGTCTTAGGGTTGGGGTTCGGCCTAGGGCTAGGATTTTTAAAAGCAGGAAGCCCTGAGTTCCAGGCACACTGGAGCTGTGAAAGGCATCCAAAAGGGAGTGCAAAAGTGCCACAACATGGCTGCTTTCACGGCTTTTTCCTTGGCAAGACGCCTAACACCAGGCTGATTTACTTTCCCAGGGTTACTGTTAGGCTTAGGCCTAGGGCTAGGATTTTTAAAACTAGGAAGCCCTTAGCTCCAGGCACACTGCAGCTGTTCAAGGCATCCCAAGGGGAGTACAAAAGTGCAACAACATGGCAGCTTTCACAGCTTTTTCCTTGGCACCATCCCTATACCTAGGCTGATTTATCTGCCTAGGGTTAGTGTTAGGGTTCAGCCTAGGGCTTGGATTTCTTTAACCAGGAAGCCCTGAGTTCCAGGCTTACTTCATCTGCCAAAGGCATCCCAAAGGGAGTGCAGAAGTGCCACAACATGGCTGCTTTCACGGCTTTTCCCTTAGGAAGAACCCTAATACCCGGCTGATTTACCTTCCTAGGGTTACTGTTAGGCTTAGGCCTAGGACTTTTAAAACCAGGAAGCCCTGGGCTCCAGGCACACTGCAGCTGCAAAAGGCATCCCAAGGGGAGCGCAAAAGTGACGCAACTTGGCTGCCACCACTGATATTTCCATGAGACCATCCCGAACCATAGGCTGATTTTCCTTCCTAGGGTTAAGGTTTGAGTTACGCCTAGGGTAAGGGTTCTATTAACCAGAAAGCCCTGAGTTCCAAGAACACAGCAGCTGCGAAGGACTAGCCAAGAAGAGCGCAAAAGTACCACAACATGCCTGCCTCCACAGCTTTTTCCTTGGGGACATGCCTAATTCCTGGCTGATTTGCCTTTCTCGTCTTAGGGTTGGGGTTCGGCCTAGGGCTAGGATTTTTAAAATCAGGAAGCCCTGAGTTCCAGGCACACTGGAGCTGTGAAAGGCATCCAAAAGGGAGTGCAAAAGTGCCACAACATGGCTGCTTTCACGGCTTTTTCGTTGGCAAGACGCCTAACACCAGGCTGATTTACTTTCCCAGGGTTACTGTTAGGCTTAGGCCTAGGGCTAGGATTTTTAAAACTAGGAAGCCCTTAGCTCCAGGCACACTGCAGCTGTTCAAGGCATCCCAAGGGGAGTACAAAAGTGCAACAACATGGCAGCTTTCACAGCTTTTTCCTTGGCACCATCCCTATACCTAGGCTGATTTATCTGCCTAGGGTTAGGGTTAGGGTTCAGCCTAGGGCTTGGATTTCTTTAACCAGGAAGCCCTGAGTTCCAGGCTTACTTCATCTGCCAAAGGCATCCCAAAGGGAGTGCAGAAGTGCCACAACATGGCTGCTTTCACGGCTTTTCCCTTAGGAAGAACCCTAATACCCGGCTGATTTACCTTCCTAGGGTTACTGTTAGGCTTAGGCCTAGGACTTTTAAAACCAGGAAGCCCTGGGCTCCAGGCACACTGCAGCTGCGAAAGGCATCCCAAGGGGAGCGCAAAAGTGACGCAACTTGGCTGCCACCACTGATATTTCCATGAGACCATCCCGAACCATAGGCTGATTTTCCTTCCTAGGGTAAAGGTTTGAGTTACGCCTAGGGTAAGGGTTCTATTAACCAGAAAGCCCTGAGTTCCAAGAACACAGCAGCTGCGAAGGACTAGTCAAGAAGAGCGCAAAAGTAGCACAACATGCCTGCCTCCACAGCTTTTTCCTTGGGGACATGCCTAATTCCTGGCTGATTTGCCTTTCTCGTCTTAGGGTTGGGGTTCGGCCTAGGGCTAGGATTTTTAAAATCAGGAAGCCCTGAGTTCCAGGCACACTGGAGCTGTGAAAGGCATCCAAAAGGGAGTGCAAAAGTGCCACAACATGGCTGCTTTCACGGCTTTTTCCTTGGCAAGACGCCTAACATCAGGCTGATTTACCTTCCCAGGGTTACTGTTAGGCTTAGGCCTAGGGCTAGGATTTTTGAAACTAGGAAGCCCTTAGCTCCAGGCACACTGCAGCTGTTCAAGGCATCCCAAGGGGAGTACAAAAGTGCAACAACATGGCAGCTTTCACAGCTTTTTCCTTGGCACCATCCCGATACCTAGGCTGATTTATCTGCCTAGGGTTAGGGTTAGGGTTCAGCCTAGGGCTTGGATTTCTTTAACCAGGAAGCCCTGAGTTCCAGGCTTACTTCATCTGCCAAAGGCATCCCAAAGGGAGTGCAGAAGTGCCACAACATGGCTGCTTTCACGGCTTTTCCCTTAGGAAGAACCCTAATACCCGGCTGATTTACCTTCCTAGGGTTACTGTTAGGCTTAGGCCTAGGACTTTTAAAACCAGGAAGCCCTGGGCTCCAGGCACACTGCAGCTGCAAAAGGCATCCCAAGGGGAGCGCAAAAGTGATGCAACTTGGCTGCCACCACTGATATTTCCATGAGACCATCCCGAACCATAGGCTGATTTTCCTTCCTAGGGTTAAGGTTTGAGTTACGCCTAGGGTAAGGGCTCTATTTACCAGAAAGCCCTGAGTTCCAAGAACACAGCAGCTGCGAAGGACTAGCCAAGAAGAGCGCAAAAGTACCACAACATGCCTGCCTCCACAGCTTTTTCCTTGGGGACATGCCTAATTCCTGGCTGATTTGCCTTTCTCGTCTTAGGGTTGGGGTTCGGCCTAGGGCTAGGATTTTTAAAAGCAGGAAGCCCTGAGTTCCAGGCACACTGGAGCTGTGAAAGGCATTCAAAAGGGAGTGCAAAAGTGCCACAACATGGCTGCTTTCACGGCTTTTTCCTTGGCAAGAAGCCTAACACCCGGCTGACATACTTTCCCAGGGTTACTGTTAGGCTTAGGGCTAGGGCTAGGATTTTTGAAACTAGGAAGCCCTGGGCTCCAGGCACACTGCAGCTGTTCAAGGCATCCCAAGGGGAGTACAAAAGTGCAACAACATGGCAGCTTTCACAGCTTTTTCCTTGGCACCATCCCTATACCTAGGCTGATTTATCTGCCTAGGGTTAGGGTTAGGGTTCAGCCTAGGGCTTGGATTTCTTTAACCAGGAAGCCCTGAGTTCCAGGCTTACTTCATCTGCCAAAGGCATCCCAAAGGGAGTGCAGAAGTGCCACAACATGGCTGCTTTCACGGCTTTTCCCTTAGGAAGAACCCTAATACCCGGCTGATTTACCTTCCTAGGGTTACTGTTAGGCTTAGGCCTAGGACTTTTAAAACCAGGAAGCCCTGGGCTCCAGGCACACTGCAGCTGCAAAAGGCATCCCAAGGGGAGCGCAAAAGTGACGCAACTTGGCTGCCACCACTGATATTTCCATGAGACCATCCCGAACCATAGGTTGATTTTCCTTCCTAGGGTTAAGGTTTGAGTTACGCCTAGGGTAAGGGTTCTATTAACCAGAAAGCCCTGAGTTCCAAGAACACAGCAGCTGCGAAGGACTAGCCAAGAAGAGCGCAAAAGTACCACAACATGCCTGCCTCCACAGCTTTTTCCTTGGGGACATGCCTAATTCCTGGCTGATTTGCCTTTCTCGTCTTAGGGTTGGGGTTCGGCCTAGGGCTAGGATTTTTAAAAGCAGGAAGCCCTGAGTTCCAGGCACACTGGAGCTGTGAAAGGCATCCAAAAGGGAGTGCAAAAGTGCCACAACATGGCTGCTTTCACGGCTTTTTCCTTGGCAAGAAGCCTAACACCAGGCTGACATACTTTCCCAGGGTTACTGTTAGGCTTAGGCCTAGGGCTAGGATTTTTAAAACTAGGAAGCCCTTAGCTCCAGGCACACTGCAGCTGTTCAAGGCATCCCAAGGGGAGTACAAAAGTGCAACAGCATGGCAGCTTTCACAGCTTTTTCCTTGGCACCATCCCTATACCTAGGCTGATTTATCTGCCTAGGGTTAGGGTTAGAGTTCAGCCTAGGGCTTGGATTTCTTTAACCAGGAAGCCCTGAGTTCCAGGCTTACTTCATCTGCCAAAGGCATCCCAAAGGGAGTGCAGAAGTGCCACAACATGGCTGCTTTCATGGCTTTTCCCTTAGGAAGAACCCTAATACCCGGCTGATTTACCTTCCTAGGGTTACTGTTAGGCTTAGGCCTAGGACTTTTAAAACCAGGAAGCCCTGGGCTCCAGGCACACTGCAGCTGCCAAAGGCATCCCAAGGGGAGCGCAAAAGTGACGCAACTTGGCTGCCACCACTGATATTTCCATGAGACCATCCCGAACCATAGGCTGATTTTCCTTCCTAGGGTAAAGGTTTGAGTTACGCCTAGGGTAAGGGTTCTATTAACCAGAAAGCCCTGAGTTCCAAGAACACAGCAGCTGCGAAGGACTAGCCAAGAAGAGCGCAAAAGTACCACAACATGCCTGCCTCCACAGCTTTTTCCTTGGGGACATGCCTAATTCCTGGCTGATTTGCCTTTCTCGTCTTAGGGTTGGGGTTCGGCCTAGGGCTAGGATTTTTAAAAGCAGGAAGCCCTGAGTTCCAGGCACACTGGAGCTGTGAAAGGCATCCAAAAGGGAGTGCAAAAGTGCCGCAACATGGCTGCTTTCACGGCTTTTTCCTTGGCAAGACGCCTAACACCAGGCTGATTTACTTTCCCAGGGTTACTGTTAGGCTTAGGCCTAGGGCTAGGATTTTTAAAACTAGGAAGCCCTTAGCTCCAGGCACACTGCAGCTGTTCAAGGCATCCCAAGGGGAGTACAAAAGTGCAACAACATGGCAGCTTTCACAGCTTTTTCCTTGGCACCATCCCTATACCTAGGCTGATTTATCTGCCTAGGGTTAGGGTTAGGGTTCAGCCTAGGGCTCGGATTTCTTTAACCAGGAAGCCCTGAGTTCCAGGCTTACTTCATCTGCCAAAGGCATCCCAAAGGGAGTGCAGAAGTGCCACAACATGGCTGCTTTCACGGCTTTTCCCTTAGGAAGAACCCTAATACCCGGCTGATTTACCTTCCTAGGGTTACTGTTAGGCTTAGGCCTAGGACTTTTAAAACCAGGAAGCCCTGGGCTCCAGGCACACTGCAGCTGCGAAAGGCATCCCAAGGGGAGCGCAAAAGTGACGCAACATGGCTGCCACCACTGATATTTCCATGAGACCATCCCGAACCATAGGCTGATTTTCCTTCCTAGGGTTAAGGTTTGAGTTACGCCTAGGGTAAGGGTCTATTAACCAGAAAGCCCTGAGTTCCAAGAACACAGCAGCTGCGAAGGACTAGCCAAGAAGAGCGCAAAAGTACCACAACATGCCTGCCTCCACAGCTTTTTCCTTGGGGACATGCCTAATTCCTGGCTGATTTGCCTTTCTCGTCTTAGGGTTGGGGTTCGGCCTAGGGCTAGGATTTTTAAAAGCAGGAAGCCCTGAGTTCCAGGCACACTGGAGCTGTGAAAGGCATCCATAAGGGAGTGCAAAAGTGCCACAACATGGCTGCTTTCACGGCTTTTTCCTTGGCAAGAAGCCTAACACCAGGCTGACATACTTTCCCAGGGTTACTGTTAGGCTTAGGCCTAGGGCTAGGATTTTTGAAACTAGGAAGCCCTGGGCTCCAGGCACACTGCAGCTGTTCAAGGCATCCCAAGGGGAGTACAAAAGTGCAACAACATGGCAGCTTTCACAGCTTTTTCCTTGGCACCATCCCTATACCTAGGCTGATTTATCTGCCTAGGGTTAGGGTTAGGGTTCAGCCTAGGGCTTGGATTTCTTTAACCAGGAAGCCCTGAGTTCCAGGCTTACTTCATCTGCCAAAGGCATCCCAAAGGGAGTGCAGAAGTGCCACAACATGGCTGCTTTCACGGCTTTTCCCTTAGGAAGAACCCTAATACCCGGCTGATTTACCTTCCTAGGGTTACTGTTAGGCTTAGGCCTAGGACTTTTAAAACCAGGAAGCCCTGGGCTCCAGGCACACTGCAGCTGCAAAAGGCATCCCAAGGGGAGCGCAAAAGTGATGCAACTTGGCTGCCACCACTGATATTTCCATGAGACCATCCCGAACCATAGGCTGATTTTCCTTCCTAGGGTTAAGGTTTGAGTTACGCTTAGGGTAAGGGTCTATTAACCAGAAAGCCCTGAGCTCCAAGAACACAGCAGCTGCAAAGGACTAGCCAAGAAGAGCACAAAAGTACCACAACATGCCTGCCTCCACAGCTTTTTCCTTGGGGACATGCCTAATTCCTGGCTGATTTGCCTTTCTCGTCTTAGGGTTGGGGTTCGGCCTAGGGCTAGGATTTTTAAAATCAGGAAGCCCTGAGTTCCAGGCACACTGGAGCTGTGAAAGGCATCCAAAAGGGAGTGCAAAAGTGCCACAACATGGCTGCTTTCACGGCTTTTTCCTTGGCAAGACGCCTAACACCAGGCTGATTTACCTTCCCAGGGTTACTGTTAGGCTTAGGCCTAGGGCTAGGATTTTTGAAACTAGGAAGCCCTGGGCTCCAGGCACACTGCAGCTGTTCAAGGCATCCCAAGGGGAGTACAAAAGTGCAACAACATGGCAGCTTTCACAGCTTTTTCCTTGGCACCATCCCTATACCTAGGCTGATTTATCTGCCTAGGGTTAGGGTTAGGGTTCAGCCTAGGGCTTGGATTTTTTTAACCAGGAAGCCCTGAGTTCCAGGCTTACTTCATCTGCCAAAGGCATCCCAAAGGGAGTGCAGAAGTGCCACAACATGGCTGCTTTCACGGCTTTTCCCTTAGGAAGAACCCTAATACCCGGCTGATTTACCTTCCTAGGGTTACTGTTAGGCTTAGGCCTAGGACTTTTAAAACCAGGAAGCCCTGGGCTCCAGGCACACTGCAGCTGCAAAAGGCATCCCAAGGGGAGCGCAAAAGTGACGCAACTTGGCTGCCACCACTGATATTTCCATGAGACCATCCCGAACCATAGGTTGATTTTCCTTCCTAGGGTTAAGGTTTGAGTTACGCCTAGGGTAAGGGTTCTATTAACCAGAAAGCCCTGAGTTCCAAGAACACAGCAGCTGCGAAGGACTAGCCAAGAAGAGCGCAAAAGTACCACAACATGCCTGCCTCCACAGCTTTTTCCTTGGGGACATGCCTAATTCCTGGCTGATTTGCCTTTCTCGTCTTAGGGTTGGGGTTCGGCCTAGGGCTAGGATTTTTAAAAGCAGGAAGCCCTGAGTTCCAGGCACACTGGAGCTGTGAAAGGCATCCAAAAGGGAGTGCAAAAGTGCCACAACATGGCTGCTTTCACGGCTTTTTCCTTGGCAAGAAGCCTAACACCAGGCTGACATACTTTCCCAGGGTTACTGTTAGGCTTAGGCCTAGGGCTAGGATTTTTAAAACTAGGAAGCCCTTAGCTCCAGGCACACTGCAGCTGTTCAAGGCATCCCAAGGGGAGTACAAAAGTGCAACAGCATGGCAGCTTTCACAGCTTTTTCCTTGGCACCATCCCTATACCTAGGCTGATTTATCTGCCTAGGGTTAGGGTTAGAGTTCAGCCTAGGGCTTGGATTTCTTTAACCAGGAAGCCCTGAGTTCCAGGCTTACTTCATCTGCCAAAGGCATCCCAAAGGGAGTGCAGAAGTGCCACAACATGGCTGCTTTCATGGCTTTTCCCTTAGGAAGAACCCTAATACCCGGCTGATTTACCTTCCTAGGGTTACTGTTAGGCTTAGGCCTAGGACTTTTAAAACCAGGAAGCCCTGGGCTCCAGGCACACTGCAGCTGCCAAAGGCATCCCAAGGGGAGCGCAAAAGTGACGCAACTTGGCTGCCACCACTGATATTTCCATGAGACCATCCCGAACCATAGGCTGATTTTCCTTCCTAGGGTAAAGGTTTGAGTTACGCCTAGGGTAAGGGTTCTATTAACCAGAAAGCCCTGAGTTCCAAGAACACAGCAGCTGCGAAGGACTAGCCAAGAAGAGCGCAAAAGTAGCACAACATGCCTGCCTCCACAGCTTTTTCCTTGGGGACATGCCTAATTCCTGGCTGATTTGCCATTCTCGTCTTAGGGTTGGGGTTCGGCCTAGGGCTAGGATTTTTAAAAGCAGGAAGCCCTGAGTTCCAGGCACACTAGAGCTGTGAAAGGCATCCAAAAGGGAGTGCAAAAGTGCCACAACATGGCTGCTTTCACGGCTTTTTCCTTGGCAAGACGCCTAACACCAGGCTGATTTAACTTCCCAGGGTTACTGTAAGGCTTTGGCCTAGGGCTAGGATTTTTAAAACTAGGAAGCCCTTAGCTCCAGGCACACTGCAGCTGTTCAAGGCATCCCAAGGGGAGTACAAAAGTGCAACAACATGGCAGCTTTCACAGCTTTTTCCTTGGCACCATCCCTATACCTAGGCTGATTTATCTGCCTAGGGTTAGGGTTAGGGTTCAGCCTAGGGCTTGAATTTTTTTAACCAGGAAGCCCTGAGTTCCAGGCTTACTTCATCTGCCAAAGGCATCCCAAAGGGAGTGCAGAAGTGCCACAACATGGCTGCTTTCTCGGCTTTTCCCTTAGGAAGAACCCTAATACCCGGCTGATTTACCTTCCAAGGGTTACTGTTAGGCTTAGGCCTAGGACTTTTAAAACCAGGAAGCCCTGGGCTCCAGGCACACTGCAGCTGCAAAAGGCATCCCAAGGGGAGCGCAAAAGTGACGCAACTTGGCTGCCACCACTGATATTTCCATGAGACCATCCCGAACCATAGGTTGATTTTCCTTCCTAGGGTTAAGGTTTGAGTTACGCCTAGGGTAAGGGCTCTATTAACCAGAAAGCCCTGAGTTCCAAGAACACAGCAGCTGCGGAGGACTAGCCAAGAAGAGCGCAAAAGTACCACAACATGCCTGCCTCCACAGCTTTTTCCTTGGGGACATGCCTAATTCCTGGCTGATTTGCCTTTCTCGTCTTAGGGTTGGGGTTCGGCCTAGGGCTAGGATTTTTAAAAGCAGGAAGCCCTGAGTTCCAGGCACACTGGAGCTGTGAAAGGCATCCAAAAGGGAGTGCAAAAGTGCCACAACATGGCTGCTTTCATGGCTTTTTCCTTGGCAAGAAGCCTAACACCAGGCTGACATACTTTCCCAGGGTTACTGTTAGGCTTAGGCCTAGGGCTAGGATTTTTAAAACTAGGAAGCCCTTAGCTCCAGGCACACTGCAGCTGTTCAAGGCATCCCAAGGGGAGTACAAAAGTGCAACAACATGGCAGCTTTCACAGCTTTTTCCTTGGCACCATCCCTATACCTAGGCTGATTTATCTGCCTAGGATTAGGGTTAGGGTTCAGCCTAGGGCTTGGATTTCTTTAACCAGGAAGCCCTGAGTTCCAGGCTTACTTCATCTGCCAAAGGCATCCCAAAGGGAGTGCAGAAGTGCCACAACATGGCTGCTTTCACGGCTTTTCCCTTAGGAAGAACCCTAATACCCGGCTGATTTACCTTCCTAGGGTTACTGTTAGGCTTAGGCCTAGGACTTTTAAAACCAGGAAGCCCTGGGCTCCAGGCACACTGCAGCTGCAAAAGGCATCCCAAGGGGAGCGCAAAAGTGACGCAACTTGGCTGCCACCACTGATATTTCCATGAGACCATCCCGAACCATAGGCTGATTTTCCTTCCTAGGGTAAAGGTTTGAGTTACGCCTAGGGTAAGGGTTCTATTAACCAGAAAGCCCTGAGTTCCAAGAACACAGCAGCTGCGAAGGACTAGCCAAGAAGAGCGCAAAAGTAGCACAACATGCCTGCCTCCACAGCTTTTTCCTTGGGGACATGCCTAATTCCTGGCTGATTTGCCATTCTCGTCTTAGGGTTGGGGTTCGGCCTAGGGCTAGGATTTTTAAAATCAGGAAGCCCTGAGTTCCAGGCACACTGGAGCTGTGAAAGGCATCCAAAAGGGAGTGCAAAAGTGCCACAACATGGCTGCTTTCACGGCTTTTTCCTTGGCAAGACGCCTAACACCAGGCTGATTTACCTTCCCAGGGTTACTGTAAGGCTTAGGCCTAGGGCTAGGATTTTTAAAACTAGGAAGCCCTTAGCTCCAGGCACACTGCAGCTGTTCAAGGCATCCCAAGGGGAGTACAAAAGTGCAACAACATGGCAGCTTTCACAGCTTTTTCCTTGGCACCATCCCTATACCTAGGCTGATTTATCTGCCTAGGGTTAGGGTTAGGGTTCAGCCTAGGGCTTGAATTTTTTTAACCAGGAAGCCCTGAGTTCCAGGCTTACTTCATCTGCCAAAGGCATCCCAAAGGGAGTGCAGAAGTGCCACAACATGGCTGCTTTCACGGCTTTTCCCTTAGGAAGAACCCTAATACCCGGCTGATTTACCTTCCTAGGGTTACTGTTAGGCTTAGGCCTAGGACTTTTAAAACCAGGAAGCCCTGGGCTCCAGGCACACTGCAGCTGCGAAAGGCATCCCAAGGGGAGCGCAAAAGTGACGCAACCTGGCTGCCACCACTGATATTTCCATGAGACCATCCCGAACCATAGCTTGATTTTCCTTCCTAGGGTTAAGGTTTGAGTTACGCCTAGGGTAAGGGCTCTATTAACCAGAAAGCCCTGAGTTCCAAGAACACAGCAGCTGCGAAGGACTAGCCAAGAAGAGCGCAAAAGTACCACAACATGCCTGCCTCCACAGCTTTTTCCTTGGGGACATGCCTAATTCCTGGCTGATTTGCCTTTCTCGTCTTAGGGTTGGGGTTCGGCCTAGGGCTAGGATTTTTAAAAGCAGGAAGCCCTGAGTTCCAGGCACACTGGAGCTGTGAAAGGCATCCAAAAGGGAGTGCAAAAGTGCCACAACATGGCTGCTTTCACGGCTTTTTCCTTGGCAAGAAGCCTAACACCCGGCTGACATACTTTCCCAGGGTTACTGTTAGGCTTAGGGCTAGGGCTAGGATTTTTGAAACTAGGAAGCCCTGGGCTCCAGGCACACTGCAGCTGTTCAAGGCATCCCAAGGGGAGTACAAAAGTGCAACAACATGGCAGCTTTCACAGCTTTTTCCTTGGCACCATCCCTATACCTAGGCTGATTTATCTGCCTAGGGTTAGGGTTAGGGTTCAGCCTAGGGCTTGGATTTCTTTAACCAGGAAGCCCTGAGTTCCAGGCTTACTTCATCTGCCAAAGGCATCCCAAAGGGAGTGCAGAAGTGCCACAACATGGCTGCTTTCACGGCTTTTCCCTTAGGAAGAACCCTAATACCCGGCTGATTTACCTTCCTAGGGTTACTGTTAGGCTTAGGCCTAGGACTTTTAAAACCAGGAAGCCCTGGGCTCCAGGCACACTGCAGCTGCAAAAGGCATCCCAAGGGGAGCGCAAAAGTGACGCAACTTGGCTGCCACCACTGATATTTCCATGAGACCATCCCGAACCATAGGTTGATTTTCCTTCCTAGGGTTAAGGTTTGAGTTACGCCTAGGGTAAGGGTTCTATTAACCAGAAAGCCCTGAGTTCCAAGAACACAGCAGCTGCGAAGGACTAGCCAAGAAGAGCGCAAAAGTACCACAACATGCCTGCCTCCACAGCTTTTTCCTTGTGGACATGCCTAATTCCTGGCTGATTTGCCTTTCTCGTCTTAGGGTTGGGGTTCGGCCTAGGGCTAGGATTTTTAAAAGCAGGAAGCCCTGAGTTCCAGGCACACTGGAGCTGTGAAAGGCATCCAAAAGGGAGTGCAAAAGTGCCACAACATGGCTGCTTTCACGGCTTTTTCCTTGGCAAGAAGCCTAACACCAGGCTGACATACTTTCCCAGGGTTACTGTTAGGCTTAGGCCTAGGGCTAGGATTTTTAAAACTAGGAAGCCCTTAGCTCCAGGCACACTGCAGCTGTTCAAGGCATCCCAAGGGGAGTACAAAAGTGCAACAACATGGCAGCTTTCACAGCTTTTTCCTTGGCACCATCCCTATACCTAGGCTGATTTATCTGCCTAGGGTTAGGGTTAGAGTTCAGCCTAGGGCTTGCATTTCTTTAACCAGGAAGCCCTGAGTTCCAGGCTTACTTCATCTGCCAAAGGCATCCCAAAGGGAGTGCAGAAGTGCCACAACATGGCTGCTTTCACGGCTTTTCCCTTAGGAAGAACCCTAATACCCGGCTGATTTACCTTCCTAGGGTTACTGTTAGGCTTAGGCCTAGGACTTTTAAAACCAGGAAGCCCTGGGCTCCAGGCACACTGCAGCTGCAAAAGGCATCCCAAGGGGAGCGCAAAAGTGACGCAACTTGGCTGCCACCACTGATATTTCCATGAGACCATCCCGAACCATAGGTTGATTTTCCTTCCTAGGGTTAAGGTTTGAGTTACGCCTAGGGTAAGGGTTCTATTAACCAGAAAGCCCTGAGTTCCAAGAACACAGCAGCTGCGAAGGACTAGCCAAGAAGAGCGCAAAAGTACCACAACATGCCTGCCTCCACAGCTTTTTCCTTGGGGACATGCCTAATTCCTGGCTGATTTGCCTTTCTCGTCTTAGGGTTGGGGTTCGGCCTAGGGCTAGGATTTTTAAAAGCAGGAAGCCCTGAGTTCCAGGCACACTGGAGCTGTGAAAGGCATCCAAAAGGGAGTGCAAAAGTGCCACAACATGGCTGCTTTCACGGCTTTTTCCTTGGCAAGAAGCCTAACACCAGGCTGACATACTTTCCCAGGGTTACTGTTAGGCTTAGGCCTAGGGCTAGGATTTTTAAAACTAGGAAGCCCTTAGCTCCAGGCACACTGCAGCTGTTCAAGGCATCCCAAGGGGAGTACAAAAGTGCAACAGCATGGCAGCTTTCACAGCTTTTTCCTTGGCACCATCCCTATACCTAGGCTGATTTATCTGCCTAGGGTTAGGGTTAGAGTTCAGCCTAGGGCTTGGATTTCTTTAACCAGGAAGCCCTGAGTTCCAGGCTTACTTCATCTGCCAAAGGCATCCCAAAGGGAGTGCAGAAGTGCCACAACATGGCTGCTTTCATGGCTTTTCCCTTAGGAAGAACCCTAATACCCGGCTGATTTACCTTCCTAGGGTTACTGTTAGGCTTAGGCCTAGGACTTTTAAAACCAGGAAGCCCTGGGCTCCAGGCACACTGCAGCTGCCAAAGGCATCCCAAGGGGAGCGCAAAAGTGACGCAACTTGGCTGCCACCACTGATATTTCCATGAGACCATCCCGAACCATAGGCTGATTTTCCTTCCTAGGGTAAAGGTTTGAGTTACGCCTAGGGTAAGGGTTCTATTAACCAGAAAGCCCTGAGTTCCAAGAACACAGCAGCTGCGAAGGACTAGCCAAGAAGAGCGCAAAAGTACCACAACATGCCTGCCTCCACAGCTTTTTCCTTGGGGACATGCCTAATTCCTGGCTGATTTGCCTTTCTCGTCTTAGGGTTGGGGTTCGGCCTAGGGCTAGGATTTTTAAAAGCAGGAAGCCCTGAGTTCCAGGCACACTGGAGCTGTGAAAGGCATCCAAAAGGGAGTGCAAAAGTGCCGCAACATGGCTGCTTTCACGGCTTTTTCCTTGGCAAGACGCCTAACACCAGGCTGATTTACTTTCCCAGGGTTACTGTTAGGCTTAGGCCTAGGGCTAGGATTTTTAAAACTAGGAAGCCCTTAGCTCCAGGCACACTGCAGCTGTTCAAGGCATCCCAAGGGGAGTACAAAAGTGCAACAACATGGCAGCTTTCACAGCTTTTTCCTTGGCACCATCCCTATACCTAGGTTGATTTATCTGCCTAGGGTTAGGGTTAGGGTTCAGCCTAGGGCTCGGATTTCTTTAACCAGGAAGCCCTGAGTTCCAGGCTTACTTCATCTGCCAAAGGCATCCCAAAGGGAGTGCAGAAGTGCCACAACATGGCTGCTTTCACGGCTTTTCCCTTAGGAAGAACCCTAATACCCGGCTGATTTACCTTCCTAGGGTTACTGTTAGGCTTAGGCCTAGGACTTTTAAAACCAGGAAGCCCTGGGCTCCAGGCACACTGCAGCTGCGAAAGGCATCCCAAGGGGAGCGCAAAAGTGACGCAACATGGCTGCCACCACTGATATTTCCATGAGACCATCCCGAACCATAGGCTGATTTTCCTTCCTAGGGTTAAGGTTTGAGTTACGCCTAGGGTAAGGGTCTATTAACCAGAAAGCCCTGAGTTCCAAGAACACAGCAGCTGCGAAGGACTAGCCAAGAAGAGCGCAAAAGTACCACAACATGCCTGCCTCCACAGCTTTTTCCTTGGGGACATGCCTAATTCCTGGCTGATTTGCCTTTCTCGTCTTAGGGTTGGGGTTCGGCCTAGGGCTAGGATTTTTAAAAGCAGGAAGCCCTGAGTTCCAGGCACACTGGAGCTGTGAAAGGCATCCATAAGGGAGTGCAAAAGTGCCACAACATGGCTGCTTTCACGGCTTTTTCCTTGGCAAGAAGCCTAACACCAGGCTGACATACTTTCCCAGGGTTACTGTTAGGCTTAGGCCTAGGGCTAGGATTTTTGAAACTAGGAAGCCCTGGGCTCCAGGCACACTGCAGCTGTTCAAGGCATCCCAAGGGGAGTACAAAAGTGCAACAACATGGCAGCTTTCACAGCTTTTTCCTTGGCACCATCCCTATACCTAGGCTGATTTATCTGCCTAGGGTTAGGGTTAGGGTTCAGCCTAGGGCTTGGATTTCTTTAACCAGGAAGCCCTGAGTTCCAGGCTTACTTCATCTGCCAAAGGCATCCCAAAGGGAGTGCAGAAGTGCCACAACATGGCTGCTTTCACGGCTTTTCCCTTAGGAAGAACCCTAATACCCGGCTGATTTACCTTCCTAGGGTTACTGTTAGGCTTAGGCCTAGGACTTTTAAAACCAGGAAGCCCTGGGCTCCAGGCACACTGCAGCTGCAAAAGGCATCCCAAGGGGAGCGCAAAAGTGATGCAACTTGGCTGCCACCACTGATATTTCCATGAGACCATCCCGAACCATAGGCTGATTTTCCTTCCTAGGGTTAAGGTTTGAGTTACGCTTAGGGTAAGGGTCTATTAACCAGAAAGCCCTGAGCTCCAAGAACACAGCAGCTGCAAAGGACTAGCCAAGAAGAGCACAAAAGTACCACAACATGCCTGCCTCCACAGCTTTTTCCTTGGGGACATGCCTAATTCCTGGCTGATTTGCCTTTCTCGTCTTAGGGTTGGGGTTCGGCCTAGGGCTAGGATTTTTAAAATCAGGAAGCCCTGAGTTCCAGGCACACTGGAGCTGTGAAAGGCATCCAAAAGGGAGTGCAAAAGTGCCACAACATGGCTGCTTTCACGGCTTTTTCCTTGGCAAGACGCCTAACACCAGGCTGATTTACCTTCCCAGGGTTACTGTTAGGCTTAGGCCTAGGGCTAGGATTTTTGAAACTAGGAAGCCCTGGGCTCCAGGCACACTGCAGCTGTTCAAGGCATCCCAAGGGGAGTACAAAAGTGCAACAACATGGCAGCTTTCACAGCTTTTTCCTTGGCACCATCCCTATACCTAGGCTGATTTATCTGCCTAGGGTTAGGGTTAGGGTTCAGCCTAGGGCTTGGATTTTTTTAACCAGGAAGCCCTGAGTTCCAGGCTTACTTCATCTGCCAAAGGCATCCCAAAGGGAGTGCAGAAGTGCCACAACATGGCTGCTTTCACGGCTTTTCCCTTAGGAAGAACCCTAATACCCGGCTGATTTACCTTCCTAGGGTTACTGTTAGGCTTAGGCCTAGGACTTTTAAAACCAGGAAGCCCTGGGCTCCAGGCACACTGCAGCTGCAAAAGGCATCCCAAGGGGAGCGCAAAAGTGACGCAACTTGGCTGCCACCACTGATATTTCCATGAGACCATCCCGAACCATAGGTTGATTTTCCTTCCTAGGGTTAAGGTTTGAGTTACGCCTAGGGTAAGGGTTCTATTAACCAGAAAGCCCTGAGTTCCAAGAACACAGCAGCTGCGAAGGACTAGCCAAGAAGAGCGCAAAAGTACCACAACATGCCTGCCTCCACAGCTTTTTCCTTGGGGACATGCCTAATTCCTGGCTGATTTGCCTTTCTCGTCTTAGGGTTGGGGTTCGGCCTAGGGCTAGGATTTTTAAAAGCAGGAAGCCCTGAGTTCCAGGCACACTGGAGCTGTGAAAGGCATCCAAAAGGGAGTGCAAAAGTGCCACAACATGGCTGCTTTCACGGCTTTTTCCTTGGCAAGAAGCCTAACACCAGGCTGACATACTTTCCCAGGGTTACTGTTAGGCTTAGGCCTAGGGCTAGGATTTTTAAAACTAGGAAGCCCTTAGCTCCAGGCACACTGCAGCTGTTCAAGGCATCCCAAGGGGAGTACAAAAGTGCAACAGCATGGCAGCTTTCACAGCTTTTTCCTTGGCACCATCCCTATACCTAGGCTGATTTATCTGCCTAGGGTTAGGGTTAGAGTTCAGCCTAGGGCTTGGATTTCTTTAACCAGGAAGCCCTGAGTTCCAGGCTTACTTCATCTGCCAAAGGCATCCCAAAGGGAGTGCAGAAGTGCCACAACATGGCTGCTTTCATGGCTTTTCCCTTAGGAAGAACCCTAATACCCGGCTGATTTACCTTCCTAGGGTTACTGTTAGGCTTAGGCCTAGGACTTTTAAAACCAGGAAGCCCTGGGCTCCAGGCACACTGCAGCTGCCAAAGGCATCCCAAGGGGAGCGCAAAAGTGACGCAACTTGGCTGCCACCACTGATATTTCCATGAGACCATCCCGAACCATAGGCTGATTTTCCTTCCTAGGGTAAAGGTTTGAGTTACGCCTAGGGTAAGGGTTCTATTAACCAGAAAGCCCTGAGTTCCAAGAACACAGCAGCTGCGAAGGACTAGCCAAGAAGAGCGCAAAAGTACCACAACATGCCTGCCTCCACAGCTTTTTCCTTGGGGACATGCCTAATTCCTGGCTGATTTGCCTTTCTCGTCTTAGGGTTGGGGTTCGGCCTAGGGCTAGGATTTTTAAAAGCAGGAAGCCCTGAGTTCCAGGCACACTGGAGCTGTGAAAGGCATCCAAAAGGGAGTGCAAAAGTGCCGCAACATGGCTGCTTTCACGGCTTTTTCCTTGGCAAGACGCCTAACACCAGGCTGATTTACTTTCCCAGGGTTACTGTTAGGCTTAGGCCTAGGGCTAGGATTTTTAAAACTAGGAAGCCCTTAGCTCCAGGCACACTGCAGCTGTTCAAGGCATCCCAAGGGGAGTACAAAAGTGCAACAACATGGCAGCTTTCACAGCTTTTTCCTTGGCACCATCCCTATACCTAGGTTGATTTATCTGCCTAGGGTTAGGGTTAGGGTTCAGCCTAGGGCTCGGATTTCTTTAACCAGGAAGCCCTGAGTTCCAGGCTTACTTCATCTGCCAAAGGCATCCCAAAGGGAGTGCAGAAGTGCCACAACATGGCTGCTTTCACGGCTTTTCCCTTAGGAAGAACCCTAATACCCGGCTGATTTACCTTCCTAGGGTTACTGTTAGGCTTAGGCCTAGGACTTTTAAAACCAGGAAGCCCTGGGCTCCAGGCACACTGCAGCTGCGAAAGGCATCCCAAGGGGAGCGCAAAAGTGACGCAACATGGCTGCCACCACTGATATTTCCATGAGACCATCCCGAACCATAGGCTGATTTTCCTTCCTAGGGTTAAGGTTTGAGTTACGCCTAGGGTAAGGGTCTATTAACCAGAAAGCCCTGAGTTCCAAGAACACAGCAGCTGCGAAGGACTAGCCAAGAAGAGCGCAAAAGTACCACAACATGCCTGCCTCCACAGCTTTTTCCTTGGGGACATGCCTAATTCCTGGCTGATTTGCCTTTCTCGTCTTAGGGTTGGGGTTCGGCCTAGGGCTAGGATTTTTAAAAGCAGGAAGCCCTGAGTTCCAGGCACACTGGAGCTGTGAAAGGCATCCATAAGGGAGTGCAAAAGTGCCACAACATGGCTGCTTTCACGGCTTTTTCCTTGGCAAGAAGCCTAACACCAGGCTGACATACTTTCCCAGGGTTACTGTTAGGCTTAGGCCTAGGGCTAGGATTTTTGAAACTAGGAAGCCCTGGGCTCCAGGCACACTGCAGCTGTTCAAGGCATCCCAAGGGGAGTACAAAAGTGCAACAACATGGCAGCTTTCACAGCTTTTTCCTTGGCACCATCCCTATACCTAGGCTGATTTATCTGCCTAGGGTTAGGGTTAGGGTTAGGGTTCAGCCTAGGGCTTGGATTTCTTTAACCAGGAAGCCCTGAGTTCCAGGCTTACTTCATCTGCCAAAGGCATCCCAAAGGGAGTGCAGAAGTGCCACAACATGGCTGCTTTCACGGCTTTTCCCTTAGGAAGAACCCTAATACCCGGCTGATTTACCTTCCTAGGGTTACTGTTAGGCTTAGGCCTAGGACTTTTAAAACCAGGAAGCCCTGGGCTCCAGGCACACTGCAGCTGCAAAAGGCATCCCAAGGGGAGCGCAAAAGTGATGCAACTTGGCTGCCACCACTGATATTTCCATGAGACCATCCCGAACCATAGGCTGATTTTCCTTCCTAGGGTTAAGGTTTGAGTTACGCTTAGGGTAAGGGTCTATTAACCAGAAAGCCCTGAGCTCCAAGAACACAGCAGCTGCAAAGGACTAGCCAAGAAGAGCACAAAAGTACCACAACATGCCTGCCTCCACAGCTTTTTCCTTGGGGACATGCCTAATTCCTGGCTGATTTGCCTTTCTCGTCTTAGGGTTGGGGTTCGGCCTAGGGCTAGGATTTTTAAAATCAGGAAGCCCTGAGTTCCAGGCACACTGGAGCTGTGAAAGGCATCCAAAAGGGAGTGCAAAAGTGCCACAACATGGCTGCTTTCACGGCTTTTTCCTTGGCAAGACGCCTAACACCAGGCTGATTTACCTTCCCAGGGTTACTGTTAGGCTTAGGCCTAGGGCTAGGATTTTTGAAACTAGGAAGCCCTGGGCTCCAGGCACACTGCAGCTGTTCAAGGCATCCCAAGGGGAGTACAAAAGTGCAACAACATGGCAGCTTTCACAGCTTTTTCCTTGGCACCATCCCTATACCTAGGCTGATTTATCTGCCTAGGGTTAGGGTTAGGGTTCAGCCTAGGGCTTGGATTTTTTTAACCAGGAAGCCCTGAGTTCCAGGCTTACTTCATCTGCCAAAGGCATCCCAAAGGGAGTGCAGAAGTGCCACAACATGGCTGCTTTCACGGCTTTTCCCTTAGGAAGAACCCTAATACCCGGCTGATTTACCTTCCTAGGGTTACTGTTAGGCTTAGGCCTAGGACTTTTAAAACCAGGAAGCCCTGGGCTCCAGGCACACTGCAGCTGCAAAAGGCATCCCAAGGGGAGCGCAAAAATGACACAACTTGGCTTCCACCACTGATATTTCCATGAGACCATCCCGAACCATAGGCTGATTTTCCTTCCTAGGGTTAAGGTTTGAGTTACGCCTAGGGTAAGGTTTCTATTAACCAGAAAGCCCTGAGTTCCAAGAACACAGCAGCTGCGAAGGACTAGCCAAGAAGAGCGCAAAAGTACCACAACATGCCTGCCTCCACAGCTTTTTCCTTGGGGACATGCCTAATTCCTGGCTGATTTGCCTTTCTCGTCTTAGGGTTGGGGTTCGGCCTAGGGCTAGGATTTTTAAAAGCAGGAAGCCCTGAGTTCCAGGCACACTGGAGCTGTGAAAGGCATCCAAAAGGGAGTGCAAAAGTGCCACAACATGGCTGCTTTCACGGCTTTTTCCTTGGCAAGACGCCTAACACCAGGCTGATTTACCTTCCCAGGGTTACTGTTAGGCTTAGGCCTAGGGCTAGGATTTTTAAAACTAGGAAGCCCTGGGCTCCAGGCACACTGCAGCTGTTCAAGGCATCCCAAGGGGAGTACAAAAGTGCAACAACATGGCAGCTTTCACAGCTTTTTCCTTGGCACCATCCCTATACCTAGGCTGATTTATCTGCCTAGGGTTAGGGTTAGGGTTCAGCCTAGGGCTTGGATTTCTTTAACCAGGAAGCCCTGAGTTCCAGGCTTACTTCATCTGCCAAAGGCATCCCAAAGGGAGTGCAGAAGTGCCACAACATGGCTGCTTTCACGGCTTTTCCCTTAGGAAGAACCCTAATACCCGGCTGATTTACCTTCCTAGGGTTACTGTTAGGCTTAGGCCTAGGACTTTTAAAACCAGGAAGCCCTGGGCTCCAGGCACACTGCAGCTGCGAAAGGCATCCCAAGGGGAGCGCAAAAGTGACGCAACATGGCTGCCACCACTGATATTTCCATGAGACCATCCCGAACCATAGGCTGATTTTCCTTCCTAGGGTTAAGGTTTGAGTTACGCCTAGGGTAAGGGTCTATTAACCAGAAAGCCCTGAGTTCCAAGAACACAGCAGCTGCGAAGGACTAGCCAAGAAGAGCGCAAAAGTAGCACAACATGCCTGCCTCCACAGCTTTTTCCTTGGGGACATGCCTAATTCCTGGCTGATTTGCCTTTCTCGTCTTAGGGTTGGGGTTCGGCCTAGGGCTAGGATTTTTAAAATCAGGAAGTCCTGAGTTCCAGGCACACTGGAGCTGTGAAAGGCATCCAAAAGGGAGTGCAAAAGTGCCACAACATGGCTGCTTTCACGGCTTTTTCCTTGGCAAGAAGCCTAACACCAGGCTGATTTACCTTCCCAGGGTTACTGTTAGGCTTAGGCCTAGGGCTAGGATTTTTGAAACTAGGAAGCCCTTAGCTCCAGGCACACTGCAGCTGTTCAAGGCATCCCAAGGGGAGTACAAAAGTGCAACAACATGGCAGCTTTCACAGCTTTTTCCTTGGCACCATCCCTATACCTAGGCTGATTTATCTGCCTAGGGTTAGGGTTAGGGTTCAGCCTAGGGCTTGGATTTCTTTAACCAGGAAGCCCTGAGTTCCAGGCTTACTTCATCTGCCAAAGGCATCCCAAAGGGAGTGCAGAAGTGCCACAACATGGCTGCTTTCACGGCTTTTCCCT
The DNA here is from genome assembly GCF_027887145.1 of Ammospiza caudacuta. Taxonomy (NCBI): domain Eukaryota; kingdom Metazoa; phylum Chordata; class Aves; order Passeriformes; family Passerellidae; genus Ammospiza; species Ammospiza caudacuta. Next base: position 1,843,637 of record NW_026683125.1, on the reverse strand, counting down.
TAGGAAGAACCCTAATACCCGGCTGATTTACCTTCCTAGGGTTACTGTTAGGCTTAGGCCTAGGACTTTTAAAACCAGGAAGCCCTGGGCTCCAGGCACACTGCAGCTGCAAAAGGCATCCCAAGGGGAGCGCAAAAATGACGCAACTTGGCTGCCACCACTGATATTTCCATGAGACCATCCCGAACCATAGGCTGATTTTCCTTCCTAGGGTTAAGGTTTGAGTTACGCCTAGGGTAAGGTTTCTATTAACCAGAAAGCCCTGAGTTCCAAGAACACAGCAGCTGCGAAGGACTAGCCAAGAAGAGCGCAAAAGTACCACAACATGCCTGCCTCCACAGCTTTTTCCTTGGGGACATGCCTAATTCCTGGCTGATTTGCCTTTCTCGTCTTAGGGTTGGGGTTCGGCCTAGGGCTAGGATTTTTAAAATCAGGAAGCCCTGAGTTCCAGGCACACTGGAGCTGTGAAAGGCATCCAAAAGGGAGTGCAAAAGTGCCACAACATGGCTGCTTTCACGGCTTTTTCCTTGGCAAGAAGCCTAACACCAGGCTGATTTACCTTCCCAGGTTTACTGTTAGGCTTAGGCCTAGGGCTAGGATTTTTAAAACTAGGAAGCCCTTAGCTCCAGGCACACTGCAGCTGTTCAAGGCATCCCAAGGGGAGTACAAAAGTGCAACAACATGGCAGCTTTCACAGCTTTTTCCTTGGCACCATCCCTATACCTAGGCTGATTTATCTGCCTAGGGTTAGGGTTAGGGTTCAGCCTAGGGCTTGGATTTCTTTAACCAGGAAGCCCTGAGTTCCAGGCTTACTTCATCTGCCAAAGGCATCCCAAAGGGAGTGCAGAAGTGCCACAACATGGCTGCTTTCACGGCTTTTCCCTTAGGAAGAACCCTAATACCCGGCTGATTTACCTTCCTAGGGTTACTGTTAGGCTTAGGCCTAGGACTTTTAAAACCAGGAAGCCCTGGGCTCCAGGCACACTGCAGCTGCAAAAGGCATCCCAAGGGGAGCGCAAAAGTGACGCAACTTGGCTGCCACCACTGATATTTCCATGAGACCATCCCGAACCATAGGCTGATTTTCCTTCCTAGGGTTAAGGTTTGAGTTACGCTTAGGGTAAGGGTCTATTAACCAGAAAGCCGTGAGCTCCAAGAACACAGCAGCTGCAAAGGACTAGCCAAGAAGAGCGCAAAAGTACCACAACATGCCTGCCTCCACAGCTTTTTCCTTGTGGACATGCCTAATTCCTGGCTGATTTGCCTTTCTCGTCTTAGGGTTGGGGTTCGGCCTAGGGCTAGGATTTTTAAAATCAGGAAGCCCTGAGTTCCAGGCACACTGGAGCTGTGAAAGGCATCCAAAAGGGAGTGCAAAAGTGCCACAACATGGCTGCTTTCACGGCTTTTTCCTTGGCAAGACGCCTAACACCAGGCTGATTTACCTTCCCAGGGTTACTGTTAGGCTTAGGCCTAGGGCTAGGATTTTTGAAACTAGGAAGCCCTGGGCTCCAGGCACACTGCAGCTGTTCAAGGCATCCCAAGGGGAGTACAAAAGTGCAACAACATGGCAGCTTTCACAGCTTTTTCCTTGGCACCATCCCTATACCTAGGCTGATTTATCTGCCTAGGGTTAGGGTTAGGGTTCAGCCTAGGGCTTGGATTTTTTTAACCAGGAAGCCCTGAGTTCCAGGCTTACTTCATCTGCCAAAGGCATCCCAAAGGGAGTGCAGAAGTGCCACAACATGGCTGCTTTCACGGCTTTTCCCTTAGGAAGAACCCTAATACCCGGCTGATTTACCTTCCTAGGGTTACTGTTAGGCTTAGGCCTAGGACTTTTAAAACCAGGAAGCCCTGGGCTCCAGGCACACTGCAGCTGCAAAAGGCATCCCAAGGGGAGCGCAAAAATGACACAACTTGGCTGCCACCACTGATATTTCCATGAGACCATCCCGAACCATAGGCTGATTTTCCTTCCTAGGGTTAAGGTTTGAGTTACGCCTAGGGTAAGGGCTCTATTAACCAGAAAGCCCTGAGTTCCAAGAACACAGCAGCTGCGAAGGACTAGCCAAGAAGAGCGCAAAAGTAGCACAACATGCCTGCCTCCACAGCTTTTTCCTTGGGGACATGCCTAATTCCTGGCTGATTTGCCTTTCTCGTCTTAGGGTTGGGGTTCGGCCTAGGGCTAGGATTTTTAAAAGCAGGAAGCCCTGAGTTCCAGGCACACTGGAGCTGTGAAAGGCATCCAAAAGGGAGTGCAAAAGTGCCACAACATGGCTGCTTTCACGGCTTTTTCCTTGGCAAGACGCCTAACACCAGGCTGATTTACCTTCCCAGGGTTACTGTTAGGCTTAGGCCTAGGGCTAGGATTTTTAAAACTAGGAAGCCCTTAGCTCCAGGCACACTGCAGCTGTTCAAGGCATCCCAAGGGGAGTACAAAAGTGCAACAACATGGCAGCTTTCACAGCTTTTTCCTTGGCACCATCCCTATACCTAGGCTGATTTATCTGCCTAGGGTTAGGGTTAGGGTTCAGCCTAGGGCTTGGATTTCTTTAACCAGGAAGCCCTGAGTTCCAGGCTTACTTCATCTGCCAAAGGCATCCCAAAGGGAGTGCAGAAGTGCCACAACATGGCTGCTTTCACGGCTTTTCCCTTAGGAAGAACCCTAATACCCGGCTGATTTACCTTCCTAGGGTTACTGTTAGGCTTAGGCCTAGGACTTTTAAAACCAGGAAGCCCTGGGCTCCAGGCACACTGCAGCTGCGAAAGGCATCCCAAGGGGAGCGCAAAAGTGACGCAACATGGCTGCCACCACTGATATTTCCATGAGACCATCCCGAACCATAGGCTGATTTTCCTTCCTAGGGTTAAGGTTTGAGTTACGCCTAGGGTAAGGGTCTATTAACCAGAAAGCCCTGAGTTCCAAGAACACAGCAGCTGCGAAGGACTAGCCAAGAAGAGCGCAAAAGTACCACAACATGCCTGCCTCCACAGCTTTTTCCTTGGGGACATGCCTAATTCCTGGCTGATTTGCCTTTCTCGTCTTAGGGTTGGGGTTCGGCCTAGGGCTAGGATTTTTAAAATCAGGAAGTCCTGAGTTCCAGGCACACTGGAGCTGTGAAAGGCATCCAAAAGGGAGTGCAAAAGTGCCACAACATGGCTGCTTTCACGGCTTTTTCCTTGGCAAGAAGCCTAACACCAGGCTGATTTACCTTCCCAGGGTTACTGTTAGGCTTAGGCCTAGGGCTAGGATTTTTGAAACTAGGAAGCCCTTAGCTCCAGGCACACTGCAGCTGTTCAAGGCATCCCAAGGGGAGTACAAAAGTGCAACAACATGGCAGCTTTCACAGCTTTTTCCTTGGCACCATCCCTATACCTAGGCTGATTTATCTGCCTAGGGTTAGGGTTAGGGTTCAGCCTAGGGCTTGGATTTCTTTAACCAGGAAGCCCTGAGTTCCAGGCTTACTTCATCTGCCAAAGGCATCCCAAAGGGAGTGCAGAAGTGCCACAACATGGCTGCTTTCACGGCTTTTCCCTTAGGAAGAACCCTAATACCCGGCTGATTTACCTTCCTAGGGTTACTGTTAGGCTTAGGCCTAGGACTTTTAAAACCAGGAAGCCCTGGGCTCCAGGCACACTGCAGCTGCAAAAGGCATCCCAAGGGGAGCGCAAAAATGACGCAACTTGGCTGCCACCACTGATATTTCCATGAGACCATCCCGAACCATAGGCTGATTTTCCTTCCTAGGGTTAAGGTTTGAGTTACGCCTAGGGTAAGGTTTCTATTAACCAGAAAGCCCTGAGTTCCAAGAACACAGCAGCTGCGAAGGACTAGCCAAGAAGAGCGCAAAAGTAGCACAACATGCCTGCCTCCACAGCTTTTTCCTTGGGGACATGCCTAATTCCTGGCTGATTTGCCTTTCTCGTCTTAGGGTTGGGGTTCGGCCTAGGGCTAGGATTTTTAAAATCAGGAAGCCCTGAGTTCCAGGCACACTGGAGCTGTGAAAGGCATCCAAAAGGGAGTGCAAAAGTGCCACAACATGGCTGCTTTCACGGCTTTTTCCTTGGCAAGAAGCCTAACACCAGGCTGATTTACCTTCCCAGGTTTACTGTTAGGCTTAGGCCTAGGGCTAGGATTTTTAAAACTAGGAAGCCCTTAGCTCCAGGCACACTGCAGCTGTTCAAGGCATCCCAAGGGGAGTACAAAAGTGCAACAACATGGCAGCTTTCACAGCTTTTTCCTTGGCACCATCCCTATACCTAGGCTGATTTATCTGCCTAGGGTTAGGGTTAGGGTTCAGCCTAGGGCTGTGATTTCTTTAACCAGGAAGCCCTGAGTTCCAGGCTTACTTCATCTGACAAAGGCATCCCAAAGGGAGTGCAGAAGTGCCACAACATGGCTGCTTTCACGGCTTTTCCCTTAGGAAGAACCCTAATACCCGGCTGATTTACCTTCCTAGGGTTACTGTTAGGCTTAGGCCTAGGACTTTTAAAACCAGGAAGCCCTGGGCTCCAGGCACACTGCAGCTGCGAAAGGCATCCCAAGGGGAGCGCAAAAATGACACAACTTGTCTGCCACCACTGATATTTCCATGAGACCATCCCGAACCATAGGCTGATTTTCCTTCCTAGGGTTAAGGTTTGAGTTACGCCTAGGGTAAGGGTCTATTAACCAGAAAGCCCTGAGTTCCAAGAACACAGCAGCTGCGAAGGACTAGCCAAGAAGATCACAAAAGTACCACAACATGCCTGCCTCCACAGCTTTTTCCTTGGGGACATGCCTAATTCCTGGCTGATTTGCCTTTCTCGTCTTAGGGTTGGGGTTCGGCCTAGGGCTAGGATTTTTAAAATCAGGAAGCCCTGAGTTCCAGGCACACTGCAGCTGTGAAAGGCATCCAAAAGGGAGTGCAAAAGTGCCACAACATGGCTGCTTTCACGGCTTTTTCCTTGGCAAGACGCCTAACATCAGGCTGACATACTTTCCCAGGGTTACTGTTAGGCTTAGGCCTAGGGCTAGGATTTTTAAAACTAGGAAGCCCTTAGCTCCAGGCACACTGCAGCTGTTCAAGGCATCCCAAGGGGAGTACAAAAGTGCAACAACATGGCAGCTTTCACAGCTTTTTCCTTGGCACCATCCCTATACCTAGGCTGATTTATCTGCCTAGGGTTAGGGTTAGGGTTCAGCGTAGGGCTTGGATTTCTTTAACCAGGAAGCCCTGAGTTCCAGGCTTACTTCATCTGCCAAAGGCATCCCAAAGGGAGTGCAGAAGTGCCACAACATGGCTGCTTTCACGGCTTTTCCCTTAGGAAGAACCCTAATACCCGGCTGATTTACCTTCCTAGGGTTACTGTTAGGCTTAGGCCTAGGACTTTTAAAACCAGGAAGCCCTGGGCTCCAGGCACACTGCAGCTGCGAAAGGCATCCCAAGGGGAGCGCAAAAGTGACGCAACTTGGCTGCCACCACTGATATTTCCATGAGACCATCCCGAACCATAGGCTGATTTTCCTTCCTAGGGTAAAGGTTTGAGTTACGCCTAGGGTAAGGGTCTATTAACCAGAAAGCCCTGAGTTCCAAGAACACAGCAGCTGCGAAGGACTAGCCAAGAAGAGCGCAAAAGTACCACAACATGCCTGCCTCCACAGCTTTTTCCTTGGGGACATGCCTAATTCCTGGCTGATTTGCCTTTCTCGTCTTAGGGTTGGGGTTCGGCCTAGGGCTAGGATTTTTAAAATCAGGAAGCCCTGAGTTCCAGGCACACTGGAGCTGTGAAAGGCATCCAAAAGGGAGTGCAAAAGTGCCACAACATGGCTGCTTTCACGGCTTTTTCCTTGGCAAGAAGCCTAACACCAGGCTGATTTACCTTCCCAGGTTTACTGTTAGGCTTAGGCCTAGGGCTAGGATTTTTGAAACTAGGAAGCCCTGGGCTCCAGGCACACTGCAGCTGTTCAAGGCATCCCAAGGGGAGTACAAAAGTGCAACAACATGGCAGCTTTCACAGCTTTTTCCTTGGCACCATCCCTATACCTAGGCTGATTTATCTGCCTAGGGTTAGGGTTAGGGTTCAGCCTAGGGCTTGGATTTCTTTAACCAGGAAGCCCTGAGTTCCAGGCTTACTTCATCTGCCAAAGGCATCCCAAAGGGAGTGCAGAAGTGCCACAACATGGCTGCTTTCACGGCTTTTCCCTTAGGAAGAACCCTAATACCCGGCTGATTTACCTTCCTAGGGTTACTGTTAGGCTTAGGCCTAGGACTTTTAAAACCAGGAAGCCCTGGGCTCCAGGCACACTGCAGCTGCAAAAGGCATCCCAAGGGGAGCGCAAAAATGACACAACTTGGCTGCCACCACTGATATTTCCATGAGACCATCCCGAACCATAGGCTGATTTTCCTTCCTAGGGTTAAGGTTTGAGTTACGCCTAGGGTAAGGGCTCTATTAACCAGAAAGCCCTGAGTTCCAAGAACACAGCAGCTGCGAAGGACTAGCCAAGAAGAGCGCAAAAGTACCACAACATGCCTGCCTCCACAGCTTTTTCCTTGGGGACATGCCTAATTCCTGGCTGATTTGCCTTTCTCGTCTTAGGGTTGGGGTTCGGCCTAGGGCTAGGATTTTTAAAAGCAGGAAGCCCTGAGTTCCAGGCACACTGGAGCTGTGAAAGGCATCCAAAAGGGAGTGCAAAAGTGCCACAACATGGCTGCTTTCACGGCTTTTTCCTTGGCAAGACGCCTAACACCAGGCTGATTTACCTTCCCAGGGTTACTGTTAGGCTTAGGCCTAGGGCTAGGATTTTTAAAACTAGGAAGCCCTTAGCTCCAGGCACACTGCAGCTGTTCAAGGCATCCCAAGGGGAGTACAAAAGTGCAACAACATGGCAGCTTTCACAGCTTTTTCCTTGGCACCATCCCTATACCTAGGCTGATTTATCTGCCTAGGGTTAGGGTTAGGGTTCAGCCTAGGGCTTGGATTTCTTTAACCAGGAAGCCCTGAGTTCCAGGCTTACTTCATCTGCCAAAGGCATCCCAAAGGGAGTGCAGAAGTGCCACAACATGGCTGCTTTCACGGCTTTTCCCTTAGGAAGAACCCTAATACCCGGCTGATTTACCTTCCTAGGGTTACTGTTAGGCTTAGGCCTAGGACTTTTAAAACCAGGAAGCCCTGGGCTCCAGGCACACTGCAGCTGCGAAAGGCATCCCAAGGGGAGCGCAAAAGTGACGCAACATGGCTGCCACCACTGATATTTCCATGAGACCATCCCGAACCATAGGCTGATTTTCCTTCCTAGGGTTAAGGTTTGAGTTACGCCTAGGGTAAGGGTCTATTAACCAGAAAGCCCTGAGTTCCAAGAACACAGCAGCTGCGAAGGACTAGCCAAGAAGAGCGCAAAAGTAGCACAACATGCCTGCCTCCACAGCTTTTTCCTTGGGGACATGCCTAATTCCTGGCTGATTTGCCTTTCTCGTCTTAGGGTTGGGGTTCGGCCTAGGGCTAGGATTTTTAAAATCAGGAAGTCCTGAGTTCCAGGCACACTGGAGCTGTGAAAGGCATCCAAAAGGGAGTGCAAAAGTGCCACAACATGGCTGCTTTCACGGCTTTTTCCTTGGCAAGAAGCCTAACACCAGGCTGATTTACCTTCCCAGGGTTACTGTTAGGCTTAGGCCTAGGGCTAGGATTTTTGAAACTAGGAAGCCCTTAGCTCCAGGCACACTGCAGCTGTTCAAGGCATCCCAAGGGGAGTACAAAAGTGCAACAACATGGCAGCTTTCACAGCTTTTTCCTTGGCACCATCCCTATACCTAGGCTGATTTATCTGCCTAGGGTTAGGGTTAGGGTTCAGCCTAGGGCTTGGATTTCTTTAACCAGGAAGCCCTGAGTTCCAGGCTTACTTCATCTGCCAAAGGCATCCCAAAGGGAGTGCAGAAGTGCCACAACATGGCTGCTTTCACGGCTTTTCCCTTAGGAAGAACCCTAATACCCGGCTGATTTACCTTCCTAGGGTTACTGTTAGGCTTAGGCCTAGGACTTTTAAAACCAGGAAGCCCTGGGCTCCAGGCACACTGCAGCTGCAAAAGGCATCCCAAGGGGAGCGCAAAAATGACGCAACTTGGCTGCCACCACTGATATTTCCATGAGACCATCCCGAACCATAGGCTGATTTTCCTTCCTAGGGTTAAGGTTTGAGTTACGCCTAGGGTAAGGTTTCTATTAACCAGAAAGCCCTGAGTTCCAAGAACACAGCAGCTGCGAAGGACTAGCCAAGAAGAGCGCAAAAGTACCACAACATGCCTGCCTCCACAGCTTTTTCCTTGGGGACATGCCTAATTCCTGGCTGATTTGCCTTTCTCGTCTTAGGGTTGGGGTTCGGCCTAGGGCTAGGATTTTTAAAATCAGGAAGCCCTGAGTTCCAGGCACACTGGAGCTGTGAAAGGCATCCAAAAGGGAGTGCAAAAGTGCCACAACATGGCTGCTTTCACGGCTTTTTCCTTGGCAAGAAGCCTAACACCAGGCTGATTTACCTTCCCAGGTTTACTGTTAGGCTTAGGCCTAGGGCTAGGATTTTTAAAACTAGGAAGCCCTTAGCTCCAGGCACACTGCAGCTGTTCAAGGCATCCCAAGGGGAGTACAAAAGTGCAACAACATGGCAGCTTTCACAGCTTTTTCCTTGGCACCATCCCTATACCTAGGCTGATTTATCTGCCTAGGGTTAGGGTTAGGGTTCAGCCTAGGGCTTGGATTTTTTTAACCAGGAAGCCCTGAGTTCCAGGCTTACTTCATTTGCCAAAGGCATCCCAAAGGGAGTGCAGAAGTGCCACAACATGGCTGCTTTCACGGCTTTTCCCTTAGGAAGAACCCTAATACCCGGCTGATTTACCTTCCTAGGGTTACTGTTAGGCTTAGGCCTAGGACTTTTAAAACCAGGAAGCCCTGGGCTCCAGGCACACTGCAGCTGCGAAAGGCATCCCAAGGGGAGCGCAAAAATGACACAACTTGGCTGCCACCACTGATATTTCCATGAGACCATCCCGAACCATAGGCTGATTTTCCTTCCTAGGGTTAAGGTTTGAGTTACGCCTAGGGTAAGGGTCTATTAACCAGAAAGCCCTGAGTTCCAAGAACACAGCAGCTGCGAAGGACTAGCCAAGAAGATCACAAAAGTACCACAACATGCCTGCCTCCACAGCTTTTTCCTTGGGGACATGCCTAATTCCTGGCTGATTTGCCTTTCTCGTCTTAGGGTTGGGGTTCGGCCTAGGGCTAGGATTTTTAAAATCAGGAAGCCCTGAGTTCCAGGCACACTGCAGCTGTGAAAGGCATCCAAAAGGGAGTGCAAAAGTGCCACAACATGGCTGCTTTCACGGCTTTTTCCTTGGCAAGACGCCTAACACCAGGCTGACATACTTTCCCAGGGTTACTGTTAGGCTTAGGCCTAGGGCTAGGATTTTTAAAACTAGGAAGCCCTTAGCTCCAGGCACACTGCAGCTGTTCAAGGCATCCCAAGGGGAGTACAAAAGTGCAACAACATGGCAGCTTTCACAGCTTTTTCCTTGGCACCATCCCTATACCTAGGCTGATTTATCTGCCTAGGGTTAGGGTTAGGGTTCAGCGTAGGGCTTGGATTTCTTTAACCAGGAAGCCCTGAGTTCCAGGCTTACTTCATCTGCCAAAGGCATCCCAAAGGGAGTGCAGAAGTGCCACAACATGGCTGCTTTCACGGCTTTTCCCTTAGGAAGAACCCTAATACCCGGCTGATTTACCTTCCTAGGGTTACTGTTAGGCTTAGGCCTAGGACTTTTAAAACCAGGAAGCCCTGGGCTCCAGGCACACTGCAGCTGCGAAAGGCATCCCAAGGTGAGCGCAAAAGTGACGCAACTTGGCTGCCACCACTGATATTTCCATGAGACCATCCCGAACCATAGGCTGATTTTCCTTCCTAGGGTTAAGGTTTGAGTTACGCCTAGGGTAAGGGTTCTATTAACCAGAAAGCCCTGAGTTCCAAAAACACAGCAGCTGCGAAGGACTAGCCAAGAAGAGCGCAAAAGTACCACAACATGCCTGCCTCCACAGCTTTTTCCTTGGGGACATGCCTAATTCCTGGCTGATTTGCCTTTCTCGTCTTAGGGTTGGGGTTCGGCCTAGGGCTAGGATTTTTAAAAGCAGGAAGCCCTGAGTTCCAGGCACACTGGAGCTGTGAAAGGCATCCAAAAGGGAGTGCAAAAGTGCCACAACATGGCTGCTTTCACGGCTTTTTCCTTGGCAAGACGCCTAACACCAGGCTGATTTAGCTTCCCAGGGTTACTGTTAGGCTTAGGCCTAGGGCTAGGATTTTTAAAACTAGGAAGCCCTTAGCTCCAGGCACACTGCAGCTGTTCAAGGCATCCCAAGGGGAGTACAAAAGTGCAACAACATGGCAGCTTTCACAGCTTTTTCCTTGGCACCATCCCTATACCTAGGCTGATTTATCTGCCTAGGGTTAGGGTTAGGGTTCAGCCTAGGGCTTGAATTTTTTTAACCAGGAAGCTCTGAGTTCCAGGCTTACTTCATCTGCCAAAGGCATCCCAAAGGGAGTGCAGAAGTGCCACAACATGGCTGCTTTTACGGCTTTTCCCTTAGGAAGAACCCTAACACCCGGCTGATTTACCTTCCTAGGGTTACTGTTAGGCTTAGGCCTAGGACTTTTAAAACCAGGAAGCCCTGGGCTCCAGGCACACTGCAGCTGCGAAAGGCATCCCAAGGGGAGCGCAAAAGTGACGCAACCTGGCTGCCACCACTGATATTTCCATGAGACCATCCCGAACCATAGGTTGATTTTCCTTCCTAGGGTTAAGGTTTGAGTTACGCCTAGGGTAAGGTCTCTATTAACCAGAAAGCCCTGAGTTCCAAGAACACAGCAGCTGCGAAGGACTAGCCAAGAAGAGCGCAAAAGTACCACAACATGCCTGCCTCCACAGCTTTTTCCTTGGGGACATGCCTAATTCCTGGCTGATTTGCCTTTCTCGTCTTAGGGTTGGGGTTCGGCCTAGGGCTAGGATTTTTAAAAGCAGGAAGCCCTGAGTTCCAGGCACACTGGAGCTGTGAAAGGCATCCAAAAGGGAGTGCAAAAGTGCCACAACATGGCTGCTTTCACGGCTTTTTCCTTGGCAAGAAGCCTAACACCAGGCTGACATACTTTCCCAGGGTTACTGTTAGGCTTAGGCCTAGGGCTAGGATTTTTAAAACTAGGAAGCCCTGGGCCCCAGGCACACTGCAGCTGTTCAAGGCATCCCAAGGGGAGTACAAAAGTGCAACAACATGGCAGCTTTCACAGCTTTTTCCTTGGCACCATCCCTATACCTAGGCTGATTTATCTGCCTAGGGTTAGGGTTAGGGTTCAGCCTAGGGCTTGAATTTTTTTAACCAGGAAGCCCTGAGTTCCAGGCTTACTTCATCTGCCAAAGGCATCCCAAAGGGAGTGCAGAAGTGCCACAACATGGCTGCTTTCACGGCTTTTCCCTTAGGAAGAACCCTAATACCCGGCTGATTTACCTTCCTAGGGTTACTGTTAGGCTTAGGCCTAGGACTTTTAAAACCAGGAAGCCCTGGGCTCCAGGCACACTGCAGCTGCGAAAGGCATCCCAAGGGGAGCGCAAAAGTGACGCAACTTGGCTGCCACCACTGATATTTCCATGAGACCATCCCGAACCATAGGCTGATTTTCCTTCCTAGGGTAAAGGTTTGAGTTACGCCTAGGGTAAGGGTCTATTAACCAGAAAGCCCTGAGTTCCAAGAACACAGCAGCTGCGAAGGACTAGCCAAGAAGAGCGCAAAAGTACCACAACATGCCTGCCTCCACAGCTTTTTCCTTGGGGACATGCCTAATTCCTGGCTGATTTGCCTTTCTCGTCTTAGGGTTGGGGTTCGGCCTAGGGCTAGGATTTTTAAAATCAGGAAGCCCTGAGTTCCAGGCACACTGGAGCTGTGAAAGGCATCTAAAAGGGAGTACAAAAGTGCCGCAACATGGCTGCTTTCACGGCTTTTTCCTTGGCAAGACGCCTAACATCAGGCTGATTTACCTTCCCAGGGTTACTGTTAGGCTTAGGCCTAGGGCTAGGATTTTTAAAACTAGGAAGCCCTTAGCTCCAGGCACACTGCAGCTGTTCAAGGCATCCGAAGGGGAGTACAAAAGTGCAACAACATGGCAGCTTTCACAGCTTTTTCCTTGGCACCATCCCTATACCTAGGCTGATTTATCTGCCTAGGGTTAGGGTTAGGGTTCAGCCTAGGGCTTGGATTTTTTTAACCAGGAAGCCCTGAGTTCCAGGCTTACTTCATTTGCCAAAGGCATCCCAAAGGGAGTGCAGAAGTGCCACAACATGGCTGCTTTCACGGCTTTTCCCTTAGGAAGAACCCTAATACCCGGCTGATTTACCTTCCTAGGGTTACTGTTAGGCTTAGGCCTAGGACTTTTAAAACCAGGAAGCCCTGGGCTCCAGGCACACTGCAGCTGCGAAAGGCATCCCAAGGGGAGCGCAAAAATGACACAACCTGTCTGCCACCACTGATATTTCCATGAGACCATCCCGAACCATAGGCTGATTTTCCTTCCTAGGGCTAAGGTTTGAGTTACGCCTAGGGTAAGGGCTCTATTAACCAGAAAGCCCTGAGTTCCAAGAACACAGCAGCTGCGGAGGACTAGCCAAGAAGAGCGCAAAAGTACCACAACATGCCTGCCTCCACAGCTTTTTCCTTGGGGACATGCCTAATTCCTGGCTGATTTGCCTTTCTCGTCTTAGGGTTGGGGTTCGGCCTAGGGCTAGGATTTTTAAAATCAGGAAGCCCTGAGTTCCAGGCACACTGCAGCTGTGAAAGGCATCCAAAAGGGAGTGCAATAGTGCCACAACATGGCAGCTTTCACAGCTTTTTCCTTGGCACCATCCCTATACCTAGTCTGATTTATCTGCCTAGGGTTAGGGTTAGGGTTCAGCGTAGGGCTTGGATTTCTTTAACCAGGAAGCCCTGAGTTCCAGGCTTACTTCATCTGCCAAAGGCATCCCAAAGGGAGTGCAGAAGTGCCACAACATGGCTGCTTTCACGGCTTTTCCCTTAGGAAGAACCCTAATACCCGGCTGATTTACCTTCCTATGGTTACTGTTAGGCTTAGGCCTAAGACTTTTAAAACCAGGAAGCCCTGGGCTCCAGGCACACTGCAGCTGCAAAAGGCATCCCAAGGGGAGCGCAAAAGTGACGCAACTTGGCTGCCACCACTGATATTTCCATGAGACCATCCCGAACCATAGGCTGATTTTCCTTCCTAGGGTTAAGGTTTGATTTACGCCTAGGGTAAGGGTCTATTAACCAGAAAGCCCTGAGTTCCAAGAACACAGCAGCTGCGAAGGACTAGCCAAGAAGAGCGCAAAAGTACCACAACATGCCTGCCTCCACAGCTTTTTCCTTGGGGACATGCCTAATTCCTGGCTGATTTGCCTTTCTCGTCTTAGGGTTGGGGTTCGGCCTAGGGCTAGGATTTTTAAAATCAGGAAGCCCTGAGTTCCAGGCACACTGCAGCTGTGAAAGGCATCCAAAAGGGAGTGCAAAAGTGCCACAACATGGCTGCTTTCACGGCTTTTTCCTTGGCAAGACGCCTAACATCAGGCTGATTTGCCTTCCCAGGGTTACTGTTAGGCTTAGGCTTAAGGCTAGGATTTTTAAAATTAGGAAGCCCTTAGCTCCAGGCACACTGCAGCTGTTCAAGGCATCCCAAGGGGAGTACAAAAGTGCAACAACATGGCAGCTTTCACAGCTTTTTCCTTGGCACCATCCCTATACCTAGGCTGATTTATCTGCCTAGGGTTAGGGTTAGGGTTCAGCCTAGGGCTTGCATTTCTTTAACCAGGAAGCCCTGAGTTCCAGGCTTACTTCATCTGCCAAAGGCATCCCAAAGGGAGTGCAGAAGTGCCACAACATGGCTGCTTTCACGGCTTTTCCCTTAGGAAGAACCCTAATACCCGGCTGATTTACCTTCCTAGGGTTACTGTTGTGCTTAGGCCAAGGACTTTTAAAACCAGGAAGCCCTGGGCTCCAGGCACACTGCAGCTGCAAAAGGCATCCCAAGGGGAGCGCAAAAGTGACGCAACTTGGCTGCCACCACTGATATTTCCATGAGACCATCCCGAACCATAGGCTGATTTTCCTTCCTAGGGTTAAGGTTTGAGTTACGCCTAGGGTAAGGGTCTATTAACCAGAAAGCCCTGAGTTCCAAGAACACAGCAGCTGCGAAGGACTAGCCAAGAAGAGCGCAAAAGTACCACAACATGCCTGCCTCCACAGCTTTTTCCTTGTGGACATGCCTAATTCCTGGCTGATTTGCCTTTCTCGTCTTAGGGTTGGGGTTCGGCCTAGGGCTAGGATTTTTAAAAGCAGGAAGCCCTGAGTTCCAGGCACACTGGAGCTGTGAAAGGCATCCAAAAGGGAGTGCAAAAGTGCCACAACATGGCTGCTTTCACGGCTTTTTCCTTGGCAAGAAGCCTAACACCAGGCTGATTTACCTTCCCAGGGTTACTGTTAGGCTTAGGCCTAGGGCTAGGATTTTTAAAACTAGGAAGCCCTTAGCTCCAGGCACACTGCAGCTGTTCAAGGCATCCCAAGGGGAGTACAAAAGTGCAACAACATGGCAGCTTTCACAGCTTTTTCCTTGGCACCATCCCTATACCTAGGCTGATTTATCTGCCTAGGGTTAGGGTTAGGGTTCAGCCTAGGGCTTGAATTTTTTTAACCAGGAAGCCCTGAGTTCCAGGCTTACTTCATCTGCCAAAGGCATCCCAAAGGGAGTGCAGAAGTGCCACAACATGGCTGCTTTCACGGCTTTTCCCTTAGGAAGAACCCTAATACCCGGCTGATTTACCTTCCTAGGGTTACTGTTAGGCTTAGGCCTAGGACTTTTAAAACCAGGAAGCCCTGGGCTCCAGGCACACTGCAGCTGCGAAAGGCATCCCAAGGGGAGCGCAAAAATGACGCAACTTGGCTGCCACCACTGATATTTCCATGAGACCATCCCGAACCATAGGCTGATTTTCCTTCCTAGGGTTAAGGTTTGAGTTACGCCTAGGGTAAGGGTTCTATTTACCAGAAAGCCCTGAGTTCCAAGAACACAGCAGCTGCAAAGGACTAGCCAAGAAGAGCGCAAAAGTACCACAACATGCCTGCCTCCACAGCTTTTTCCTTGGGGACATGCCTAATTCCTGGCTGATTTGCCTTTCTCGTCTTAGGGTTGGGGTTCGGCCTAGGGCTAGGATTTTTAAAAGCAGGAAGCCCTGAGTTCCAGGCACACTGGAGCTGTGAAAGGCATCCAAAAGGGAGTGCAAAAGTGCCACAACATGGCTGCTTTCACGGCTTTTTCCTTGGCAAGAAGCCTAACACCAGGCTGATTTACCTTCCCAGGTTTACTGTTAGGCTTAGGCCTAGGGCTAGGATTTTTAAAACTAGGAAGCCCTTAGCTCCAGGCACACTGCAGCTGTTCAAGGCATCCCAAGGGGAGTACAAAAGTGCAACAACATGGCAGCTTTCACAGCTTTTTCCTTGGCACCATCCCTATACCTAGGCTGATTTATCTGCCTAGGGTTAGGGTTAGGGTTCAGCCTAGGGCTTGGATTTTTTTGACCAGGAAGCCCTGAGTTCCAGGCTTACTTCATTTGCCAAAGGCATCCCAAGGGGAGCGCAAAAGTGACGCAACTTGGCTGCCACCACTGATATTTCCATGAGACCATCCCGAACCATAGGCTGATTTTCCTTCCTAGGGTTAAGGTTTGAGTTACGCCTAGGGTAAGGGTCTATTAACCAGAAAGCCCTGAGCTCCAAGAACACAGCAGCTGCGAAGGACTAGCCAAGAAGAGCGCAAAAGTACCACAACATGCCTGCCTCCACAGCTTTTTCCTTGGGGACATGCCTAATTCCTGGCTGATTTGCCTTTCTCGTCTTAGGGTTGGGGTTCGGCCTAGGGCTAGGATTTTTAAAAGCAGGAAGCCCTGAGTTCCAGGCACACTGGAGCTGTGAAAGGCATCCAAAAGGGAGTGCAAAAGTGCCACAACATGGCTGCTTTCACGGCTTTTTCCTTGGCAAGACGCCTAACACCAGGCTGACATACTTTCCCAGGGTTACTGTTAGGCTTAGGCCTAGGGCTAGGATTTTTAAAACTAGGAAGCCCTGGGCTCCAGGCACACTGCAGCTGTTCAAGGCATCCCAAGGGGAGTACAAAAGTGCAACAACATGGCAGCTTTCACAGCTTTTTCCTTGGCACCATCCCTATACCTAGGCTGATTTATCTGCCTAGGGTTAGGGTTAGGGTTCAGCCTAGGGCTTGAATTTTTTTAACCAGGAAGCCCTGAGTTCCAGGCTTACTTCATCTGCCAAAGGCATCCCAAAGGGAGTGCAGAAGTGCCACAACATGGCTGCTTTCACGGCTTTTCCCTTAGGAAGAACCCTAATACCCGGCTGATTTACCTTCCTAGGGTTACTGTTAGGCTTAGGCCTAGGACTTTTAAAACCAGGAAGCCCTGGGCTCCAGGCACACTGCAACTGCGAAAGGCATCCCAAGGGGAGCGCAAAAGTGACGCAACTTGGCTGCCACCACTGATATTTCCATGAGACCATCCCGAACCATAGGCTGATTTTCCTTCCTAGGGTAAAGGTTTGAGTTACGCCTAGGGTAAGGGTCTATTAACCAGAAAGCCCTGAGTTCCAAGAACACAGCAGCTGCGAAGGACTAGCCAAGAAGAGCGCAAAAGTACCACAACATGCCTGCCTCCACAGCTTTTTCCTTGGGGACATGCCTAATTCCTGGCTGATTTGCCTTTCTCGTCTTAGGGTTGGGGTTCGGCCTAGGGCTAGGATTTTTAAAATCAGGAAGCCCTGAGTTCCAGGCACACTGGAGCTGTGAAAGGCATCTAAAAGGGAGTACAAAAGTGCCGCAACATGGCTGCTTTCACGGCTTTTTCCTTGGCAAGACGCCTAACATCAGGCTGATTTACCTTCCCAGGGTTACTGTTAGGCTTAGGCCTAGGGCTAGGATTTTTAAAACTAGGAAGCCCTTAGCTCCAGGCACACTGCAGCTGTTCAAGGCATCCCAAGGGGAGTACAAAAGTGCAACAACATGGCAGCTTTCACAGCTTTTTCCTTGGCACCATCCCTATACCTAGGCTGATTTATCTGCCTAGGGTTAGGGTTAGGGTTCAGCCTAGGGCTTGGATTTTTTTAACCAGGAAGCCCTGAGTTCCAGGCTTACTTCATTTGCCAAAGGCATCCCAAAGGGAGTGCAGAAGTGCCACAACATGGCTGCTTTCACGGCTTTTCCCTTAGGAAGAACCCTAATACCCGGCTGATTTACCTTCCTAGGGTTACTGTTAGGCTTAGGCCTAGGACTTTTAAAACCAGGAAGCCCTGGGCTCCAGGCACACTGCAGCTGCGAAAGGCATCCCAAGGGGAGCGCAAAAGTGACGCAACTTGGCTGCCACCACTGATATTTCCATGAGACCATCCCGAACCATAGGCTGATTTTCCTTCCTAGGGTTAAGGTTTGAGTTACGCCTAGGGTAAGGGCTCTATTAACCAGAAAGCCCTGAGTTCCAAGAACACAGCAGCTGCGGAGGACTAGCCAAGAAGAGCGCAAAAGTACCACAACATGCCTGCCTCCACAGCTTTTTCCTTGGGGACATGCCTAATTCCTGGCTGATTTGCCTTTCTCGTCTTAGGGTTGGGGTTCGGCCTAGGGCTAGGATTTTTAAAAGCAGGAAGCCCTGAGTTCCAGGCACACTGCAGCTGTGAAAGGCATCCAAAAGGGAGTGCAATAGTGCCACAACATGGCAGCTTTCACAGCTTTTTCCTTGGCACCATCCCTATACCTAGGCTGATTTATCTGCCTAGGGTTAGGGTTAGGGTTCAGCGTAGGGCTTGGATTTCTTTAACCAGGAAGCCCTGAGTTCCAGGCTTACTTCATCTGCCAAAGGCATCCCAAAGGGAGTGCAGAAGTGCCACAACATGGCTGCTTTCACGGCTTTTCCCTTAGGAAGAACCCTAATACCCGGCTGATTTACCTTCCTATGGTTACTGTTAGGCTTAGGCCTAAGACTTTTAAAACCAGGAAGCCCTGGGCTCCAGGCACACTGCAGCTGCAAAAGGCATCCCAAGGGGAGCGCAAAAGTGACGCAACTTGGCTGCCACCACTGATATTTCCATGAGACCATCCCGAACCATAGGCTGATTTTCCTTCCTAGGGTTAAGGTTTGATTTACGCCTAGGGTAAGGGTCTATTAACCAGAAAGCCCTGAGTTCCAAGAACACAGCAGCTGCGAAGGACTAGCCAAGAAGAGCGCAAAAGTACCACAACATGCCTGCCTCCACAGCTTTTTCCTTGGGGACATGCCTAATTCCTGGCTGATTTGCCTTTCTCGTCTTAGGGTTGGGGTTCGGCCTAGGGCTAGGATTTTTAAAATCAGGAAGCCCTGAGTTCCAGGCACAATAGAGCTGTGAAAGGCATCCAAAAGGGAGTGCAAAAGTGCCACAACATGGCTGCTTTCACGGCTTTTTCCTTGGCAAGACGCCTAACATCAGGCTGATTTGCCTTCCCAGGGTTACTGTTAGGCTTAGGCTTAAGGCTAGGATTTTTAAAATTAGGAAGCCCTTAGCTCCAGGCACACTGCAGCTGTTCAAGGCATCCCAAGGGGAGTACAAAAGTGCAACAACATGGCAGCTTTCACAGCTTTTTCCTTGGCACCATCCCTATACCTAGGCTGATTTATCTGCCTAGGGTTAGGGTTAGGGTTCAGCCTAGGGCTTGGATTTCTTTAACCAGGAAGCCCTGAGTTCCAGGCTTACTTCATCTGCCAAAGGCATCCCAAA
This sequence comes from Ammospiza caudacuta, assembly GCF_027887145.1. NCBI lineage: Eukaryota > Metazoa > Chordata > Aves > Passeriformes > Passerellidae > Ammospiza > Ammospiza caudacuta. The sequence goes on along the minus strand of NW_026683125.1, from coordinate 1,824,776 downwards.
GGGAGTGCAGAAGTGCCACAACATGGCTGCTTTCACGGCTTTTCCCTTAGGAAGAACCCTAATACCCGGCTGATTTACCTTCCTAGGGTTACTGTTGGGCTTAGGCCAAGGACTTTTAAAACCAGGAAGCCCTGGGCTCCAGGCACACTGCAGCTGCGAAAGGCATCCCAAGGGGAGCGCAAAAGTGACGCAACTTGGCTGCCACCACTGATATTTCCATGAGACCATCCCGAACCATAGGCTGATTTTCCTTCCTAGGGTTAAGGTTTGAGTTACGCCTAGGGTAAGGGTCTATTAACCAGAAAGCCCTGAGTTCCAAGAACACAGCAGCTGCGAAGGACTAGCCAAGAAGAGCGCAAAAGTACCACAACATGCCTGCCTCCACAGCTTTTTCCTTGTGGACATGCCTAATTCCTGGCTGATTTGCCTTTCTCGTCTTAGGGTTGGGGTTCGGCCTAGGGCTAGGATTTTTAAAATCAGGAAGCCCTGAGTTCCAGGCACACTGGAGCTGTGAAAGGCATCCAAAAGGGAGTGCAAAAGTGCCACAACATGGCTGCTTTCACGGCTTTTTCCTTGGCAAGAAGCCTAACACCAGGCTGATTTACCTTCCCAGGGTTACTGTTAGGCTTAGGCCTAGGGCTAGGATTTTTAAAACTAGGAAGCCCTTAGCTCCAGGCACACTGCAGCTGTTCAAGGCATCCCAAAGGGAGTACAAAAGTGCAACAACATGGCAGCTTTCACAGCTTTTTCCTTGGCACCATCCCTATACCTAGGCTGATTTATCTGCCTAGGGTTAGGGTTAGGGTTCAGCCTAGGGCTTGAATTTTTTTAACCAGGAAGCCCTGAGTTCCAGGCTTACTTCATCTGCCAAAGGCATCCCAAAGGGAGTGCAGAAGTGCCACAACATGGCTGCTTTCACGGCTTTTCCCTTAGGAAGAACCCTAATACCCGGCTGATTTACCTTCCTAGGGTTACTGTTAGGCTTAGGCCTAGGACTTTTAAAACCAGGAAGCCCTGGGCTCCAGGCACACTGCAGCTGCGAAAGGCATCCCAAGGGGAGCGCAAAAATGACGCAACTTGGCTGCCACCACTGATATTTCCATGAGACCATCCCGAACCATAGGCTGATTTTCCTTCCTAGGGTTAAGGTTTGAGTTACGCCTAGGGTAAGGGTTCTATTTACCAGAAAGCCCTGAGTTCCAAGAACACAGCAGCTGCAAAGGACTAGCCAAGAAGAGCGCAAAAGTACCACAACATGCCTGCCTCCACAGCTTTTTCCTTGGGGACATGCCTAATTCCTGGCTGATTTGCCTTTCTCGTCTTAGGGTTGGGGTTCGGCCTAGGGCTAGGATTTTTAAAAGCAGGAAGCCCTGAGTTCCAGGCACACTGGAGCTGTGAAAGGCATCCAAAAGGGAGTGCAAAAGTGCCACAACATGGCTGCTTTCACGGCTTTTTCCTTGGCAAGAAGCCTAACACCAGGCTGATTTACCTTCCCAGGTTTACTGTTAGGCTTAGGCCTAGGGCTAGGATTTTTAAAACTAGGAAGCCCTTAGCTCCAGGCACACTGCAGCTGTTCAAGGCATCCCAAGGGGAGTACAAAAGTGCAACAACATGGCAGCTTTCACAGCTTTTTCCTTGGCACCATCCCTATACCTAGGCTGATTTATCTGCCTAGGGTTAGGGTTAGGGTTCAGCCTAGGGCTTGGATTTTTTTAACCAGGAAGCCCTGAGTTCCAGGCTTACTTCATTTGCCAAAGGCATCCCAAGGGGAGCGCAAAAGTGACGCAACTTGGCTGCCACCACTGATATTTCCATGAGACCATCCCGAACCATAGGCTGATTTTCCTTCCTAGGGTTAAGGTTTGAGTTACGCCTAGGGTAAGGGTCTATTAACCAGAAAGCCCTGAGCTCCAAGAACACAGCAGCTGCGAAGGACTAGCCAAGAAGAGCGCAAAAGTACCACAACATGCCTGCCTCCACAGCTTTTTCCTTGTGGACATGCCTAATTCCTGGCTGATTTGCCTTTCTCGTCTTAGGGTTGGGGTTCGGCCTAGGGCTAGGATTTTTAAAAGCAGGAAGCCCTGAGTTCCAGGCACACTGGAGCTGTGAAAGGCATCCAAAAGGGAGTGCAAAAGTGCCACAACATGGCTGCTTTCACGGCTTTTTCCTTGGCAAGAAGCCTAACACCAGGCTGATTTACCTTCCCAGGTTTACTGTTAGGCTTAGGCCTAGGGCTAGGATTTTTAAAACTAGGAAGCCCTGGGCTCCAGGCACACTGCAGCTGTTCAAGGCATCCCAAGGGGAGTACAAAAGTGCAACAACATGGCAGCTTTCACAGCTTTTTCCTTGGCACCATCCCTATACCTAGGCTGATTTATCTGCCTAGGGTTAGGGTTAGGGTTCAGCCTAGGGCTTGAATTTTTTTAACCAGGAAGCCCTGAGTTCCAGGCTTACTTCATCTGCCAAAGGCATCCCAAAGGGAGTGCAGAAGTGCCACAACATGGCTGCTTTCACGGCTTTTCCCTTAGGAAGAACCCTAATACCCGGCTGATTTACCTTCCTAGGGTTACTGTTAGGCTTAGGCCTAGGACTTTTAAAACCAGGAAGCCCTGGGCTCCAGGCACACTGCAGCTGCGAAAGGCATCCCAAGGGGAGCGCAAAAGTGACGCAACTTGGCTGCCACCACTGATATTTCCATGAGACCATCCCGAACCATAGGCTGATTTTCCTTCCTAGGGTTAAGGTTTGAGTTACGCCTAGGGTAAGGGTCTATTAACCAGAAAGCCCTGAGCTCCAAGAACACAGCAGCTGCGAAGGACTAGCCAAGAAGAGCGCAAAAGTACCACAACATGCCTGCCTCCACAGCTTTTTCCTTGTGGACATGCCTAATTCCTGGCTGATTTGCCTTTCTCGTCTTAGGGTTGGGGTTCGGCCTAGGGCTAGGATTTTTAAAATCAGGAAGCCCTGAGTTCCAGGCACACTGGAGCTGTGAAAGGCATCCAAAAGGGAGTGCAAAAGTGCCACAACATGGCTGCTTTCACGGCTTTTTCCTTGGCAAGAAGCCTAACACCAGGCTGATTTACCTTCCCAGGGTTACTGTTAGGCTTAGGCCTAGGGCTAGGATTTTTAAAACTAGGAAGCCCTTAGCTCCAGGCACACTGCAGCTGTTCAAGGCATCCCAAGGGGAGTACAAAAGTGCAACAACATGGCAGCTTTCACAGCTTTTTCCTTGGCACCATCCCTATACCTAGGCTGATTTATCTGCCTAGGGTTAGGGTTAGGGTTCAGCCTAGGGCTTGGCTTTTTTTAACCAGGAAGCCCTGAGTTCCAGGCTTACTTCATTTGCCAAAGGCATCCCAAAGGGAGTGCAGAAGTGCCACAACATGGCTGCTTTCACGGCTTTTCCCTTAGGAAGAACCCTAATACCCGGCTGATTTACCTTCCTAGGGTTACTGTTAGGCTTAGGCCTAGGACTTTTAAAACCAGGAAGCCCTGGGCTCCAGGCACACTGCAGCTGCAAAAGGCATCCCAAGGGGAGCGCAAAAGTGACGCAACTTGGCTGCCACCACTGATATTTCCATGAGACCATCCCGAACCATAGGCTGATTTTCCTTCCTAGGGTTAAGGTTTGATTTACGCCTAGGGTAAGGGTCTATTAACCAGAAAGCCCTGAGTTCCAAGAACACAGCAGCTGCGAAGGACTAGCCAAGAAGAGCGCAAAAGTACCACAACATGCCTGCCTCCACAGCTTTTTCCTTGGGGACATGCCTAATTCCTGGCTGATTTGCCTTTCTCGTCTTAGGGTTGGGGTTCGGCCTAGGGCTAGGATTTTTAAAATCAGGAAGCCCTGAGTTCCAGGCACAATAGAGCTGTGAAAGACATCCAAAAGGGAGTGCAAAAGTGCCACAACATGGCTGCTTTCACGGCTTTTTCCTTGGCAAGACGCCTAACATCAGGCTGATTTGCCTTCCCAGGGTTACTGTTAGGCTTAGGCTTAAGGCTAGGATTTTTAAAATTAGGAAGCCCTTAGCTCCAGGCACACTGCAGCTGTTCAAGGCATCCCAAGGGGAGTACAAAAGTGCAACAACATGGCAGCTTTCACAGCTTTTTCCTTGGCACCATCCCTATACCTAGGCTGATTTATCTGCCTAGGGTTAGGGTTAGGGTTCAGCCTAGGGCTTGGATTTCTTTAACCAGGAAGCCCTGAGTTCCAGGCTTACTTCATCTGCCAAAGGCATCCCAAAGGGAGTGCAGAAGTGCCACAACATGGCTGCTTTCACGGCTTTTCCCTTAGGAAGAACCCTAATACCCGGCTGATTTACCTTCCTAGGGTTACTGTTAGGCTTAGGCCTAGGACTTTTAAAATCAGGAAGCCCTGGGCTCCAGGCACACTGCAGCTGCGAAAGGCATCCCAAGGGGAGCGCAAAAATGACGCAACTTGGCTGCCACCACTGATATTTCCATGAGAGCATCCCGAACCATAGGCTGATTTTCCTTCCTAGGGTTAAGGTTTGAGTTACGCCTAGGGTAAGGGTTCTATTTACCAGAAAGCCCTGAGTTCCAAGAACACAGCAGCTGCGAAGGACTAGCCAAGAAGAGCGCAAAAGTACCACAACATGCCTGCCTCCACAGCTTTTTCCTTGGGGACATGCCTAATTCCTGGCTGATTTGCCTTTCTCGTCTTAGGGTTGGGGTTCGGCCTAGGGCTAGGATTTTTAAAAGCAGGAAGCCCTGAGTTCCAGGCACACTGGAGCTGTGAAAGGCATCCAAAAGGGAGTGCAAAAGTGCCACAACATGGCTGCTTTCACGGCTTTTTCCTTGGCAAGAAGCCTAACACCAGGCTGATTTACCTTCCCAGGTTTACTGTTAGGCTTAGGCCTAGGGCTAGGATTTTTAAAACTAGGAAGCCCTTAGCTCCAGGCACACTGCAGCTGTTCAAGGCATCCCAAGGGGAGTACAAAAGTGCAACAACATGGCAGCTTTCACAGCTTTTTCCTTGGCACCATCCCTATACCTAGGCTGATTTATCTGCCTAGGGTTAGGGTTAGGGTTCAGCCTAGGGCTTGGATTTTTTTAACCAGGAAGCCCTGAGTTCCAGGCTTACTTCATTTGCCAAAGGCATCCCAAGGGGAGCGCAAAAGTGACGCAACTTGGCTGCCACCACTGATATTTCCATGAGACCATCCCGAACCATAGGCTGATTTTCCTTCCTAGGGTTAAGGTTTGAGTTACGCCTAGGGTAAGGGTCTATTAACCAGAAAGCCCTGAGCTCCAAGAACACAGCAGCTGCGAAGGACTAGCCAAGAAGAGCGCAAAAGTACCACAACATGCCTGCCTCCACAGCTTTTTCCTTGGGGACATGCCTAATTCCTGGCTGATTTGCCTTTCTCGTCTTAGGGTTGGGGTTCGGCCTAGGGCTAGGATTTTTAAAATCAGGAAGCCCTGAGTTCCAGGCACACTGGAGCTGTGAAAGGCATCCAAAAGGGAGTGCAAAAGTGCCACAACATGGCTGCTTTCACGGCTTTTTCCTTGGCAAGAAGCCTAACACCAGGCTGATTTACCTTCCCAGGTTTACTGTTAGGCTTAGGCCTAGGGCTAGGATTTTTAAAACTAGGAAGCCCTGGGCTCCAGGCACACTGCAGCTGTTCAAGGCATCCCAAGGGGAGTACAAAAGTGCAACAACATGGCAGCTTTCACAGCTTTTTCCTTGGCACCATCCCTATACCTAGGCTGATTTATCTGCCTAGGGTTAGGGTTAGGGTTCAGCCTAGGGCTTGAATTTTTTTAACCAGGAAGCCCTGAGTTCCAGGCTTACTTCATCTGCCAAAGGCATCCCAAAGGGAGTGCAGAAGTGCCACAACATGGCTGCTTTCACGGCTTTTCCCTTAGGAAGAACCCTAATACCCGGCTGATTTACCTTCCTAGGGTTACTGTTAGGCTTAGGCCTAGGACTTTTAAAACCAGGAAGCCCTGGGCTCCAGGCACACTGCAGCTGCGAAAGGCATCCCAAGGGGAGCGCAAAAGTGACGCAACTTGGCTGCCACCACTGATAATTCCATGAGACCATCCCGAACCATAGGCTGATTTTCCTTCCTAGGGTTAAGGTTTGAGTTACGCCTAGGGTAAGGGTCTATTAACCAGAAAGCCCTGAGCTCCAAGAACACAGCAGCTGCGAAGGACTAGCCAAGAAGAGCGCAAAAGTACCACAACATGCCTGCCTCCACAGCTTTTTCCTTGGGGACATGCCTAATTCCTGGCTGATTTGCCTTTCTCGTCTTAGGGTTGGGGTTCGGCCTAGGGCTAGGATTTTTAAAATCAGGAAGCCCTGAGTTCCAGGCACACTGGAGCTGTGAAAGGCATCCAAAAGGGAGTGCAAAAGTGCCACAACATGGCTGCTTTCACGGCTTTTTCCTTGGCAAGACGCCTAACACCAGGCTGATTTACCTTCCCAGGGTTACTGTTAGGCTTAGGCCTAGGGCTAGGATTTTTAAAACGAGGAAGCCCTTAGCTCCAGGCACACTGCAGCTGTTCAAGGCATCCCAAGGGGAGTACAAAAGTGCAACAACATGGCAGCTTTCACAGCTTTTTCCTTGGCACCATCCCTATACCTAGGCTGATTTATCTGCCTAGGGTTAGGGTTAGGGTTCAGCCTAGGGCTTGGATTTTTTTAACCAGGAAGCCCTGAGTTCCAGGCTTACTTCATTTGCCAAAGGCATCCCAAGGGGAGCGCAAAAGTGACGCAACTTGGCTGCCACCACTGATATTTCCATGAGACCATCCCGAACCATAGGCTGATTTTCCTTCCTAGGGTTAAGGTTTGAGTTACGCCTAGGGTAAGGGTCTATTAACCAGAAAGCCCTGAGCTCCAAGAACACAGCAGCTGCGAAGGACTAGCCAAGAAGAGCGCAAAAGTACCACAACATGCCTGCCTCCACAGCTTTTTCCTTGTGGACATGCCTAATTCCTGGCTGATTTGCCTTTCTCGTCTTAGGGTTGGGGTTCGGCCTAGGGCTAGGATTTTTAAAAGCAGGAAGCCCTGAGTTCCAGGCACACTGGAGCTGTGAAAGGCATCCAAAAGGGAGTGCAAAAGTGCCACAACATGGCTGCTTTCACGGCTTTTTCCTTGGCAAGAAGCCTAACACCAGGCTGATTTACCTTCCCAGGTTTACTGTTAGGCTTAGGCCTAAGGCTAGGATTTTTGAAACTAGGAAGCCCTGGGCTCCAGGCACACTGCAGCTGTTCAAGGCATCCCAAGGGGAGTACAAAAGTGCAACAACATGGCAGCTTTCACAGCTTTTTCCTTGGCACCATCCCTATACCTAGGCTGATTTATCTGCCTAGGGTTAGGGTTAGGGTTCAGCGTAGGGCTTGGATTTCTTTAACCAGGAAGCCCTGAGTTCCAGGCTTACTTCATCTGCCAAAGGCATCCCAAAGGGAGTGCAGAAGTGCCACAACATGGCTGCTTTCACGGCTTTTCCCTTAGGAAGAACCCTAATACCCGGCTGATTTACCTTCCTAGGGTTACTGTTAGGCTTAGGCCTAGGACTTTTAAAACCAGGAAGCCCTGGGCTCCAGGCACACTGCAGTTGCAAAAGGCATCCCAAGGGGAGCGCAAAAGTGACGCAACTTGGCTGCCACCACTGATATTTCCATGAGACCATCCCGAACCATAGGCTGATTTTCCTTCCTAGGGTTAAGGTTTGAGTTACGCCTAGGGTAAGGGTCTATTAACCAGAAAGCCCTGAGCTCCAAGAACACAGCAGCTGCGAAGGACTAGCCAAGAAGAGCGCAAAAGTACCACAACATGCCTGCCTCCACAGCTTTTTCCTTGTGGACATGCCTAATTCCTGGCTGATTTGCCTTTCTCGTCTTAGGGTTGGGGTTCGGCCTAGGGCTAGGATTTTTAAAATCAGGAAGCCCTGAGTTCCAGGCACACTGGAGCTGTGAAAGGCATCCAAAAGGGAGTGCAAAAGTGCCACAACATGGCTGCTTTCACGGCTTTTTCCTTGGCAAGAAGCCTAACACCAGGCTGATTTACCTTCCCAGGGTTACTGTTAGGCTTAGGCCTAGGGCTAGGATTTTTAATACTAGGAAGCCCTTAGGTCCAGGCACACTGCAGCTGTTCAAGGCATCCCAAGGGGAGTACAAAAGTGCAACAACATGGCAGCTTTCACAGCTTTTTCCTTGGCACCATCCCTATACCTAGGCTGATTTATCTGCCTAGGATTAGGGTTAGGGTTCAGCCTAGGGCTTGGATTTCTTAAACCAGGAAGCCCTGAGTTCCAGGCTTACTTCATTTGCAAAAGGCATCCCAAGGGGAGCGCAAAAGTGACGCAACTTGGCTGCCACCACTGATATTTCCATGAGACCATCCCGAACCATAGGCTGATTTTCCTTCCTAGGGTTAAGGTTTGAGTTACGCCTAGGGTAAGGGTCTATTAACCAGAAAGCCCTGAGCTCCAAGAACACAGCAGCTGCGAAGGACTAGCCAAGAAGAGCGCAAAAGTACCACAACATGCCTGCCTCCACAGCTTTTTCCTTGTGGACATGCCTAATTCCTGGCTGATTTGCCTTTCTCGTCTTAGGGTTGGGGTTCGGCCTAGGGCTAGGATTTTTAAAATCAGGAAGCCCTGAGTTCCAGGCACACTGGAGCTGTGAAAGGCATCCAAAAGGGAGTGCAAAAGTGCCACAACATGGCTGCTTTCACGGCTTTTTCCTTGGCAAGAAGCCTAACACCAGGCTGATTTACCTTCCCAGGTTTACTGTTAGGCTTAGGCCTAGGGCTAGGATTTTTAAAACTAGGAAGCCCTTAGCTCCAGGCACACTGCAGCTGTTCAAGGCATCCCAAGGGGAGTACAAAAGTGCAACAACATGGCAGCTTTCACAGCTTTTTCCTTGGCACCATCCCTATACCTAGGCTGATTTATCTGCCTAGGGTTAGGGTTAGGGTTCAGCCTAGGGCTTGGATTTCTTTAACCAGGAAGCCCTGAGTTCCAGGCTTACTTCATCTGCCAAAGGCATCCCAAAGGGAGTGCAGAAGTGCCACAACATGGCTGCTTTCACGGCTTTTCCCTTAGGAAGAACCCTAATACCCGGCTGATTTACCTTCCTAGGGTTACTGTTAGGCTTAGGCCTAGGACTTTTAAAACCAGGAAGCCCTGGGCTCCAGGCACACTGCAGCTGCGAAAGGCATCCCAAGGGGAGCGCAAAAGTGACGCAACTTGGCTGCCACCACTGATATTTCCATGAGACCATCCCGAACCATAGGCTGATTTTCCTTCCTAGGGTTAAGGTTTGAGTTACGCCTAGGGTAAGGGCTCTATTAACCAGAAAGCCCTGAGCTCCAAGAACACAGCAGCTGCGAAGGACTAGCCAAGAAGAGCGCAAAAGTACCACAACATGCCTGCCTCCACAGCTTTTTCCTTGTGGACATGCCTAATTCCTGGCTGATTTGCCTTTCTCGTCTTAGGGTTGGGGTTCGGCCTAGGGCTAGGATTTTTAAAATCAGGAAGCCCTGAGTTCCAGGCACACTGGAGCTGTGAAAGGCATCCAAAAGGGAGTGCAAAAGTGCCACAACATGGCTGCTTTCACGGCTTTTTCCTTGGCAAGACGCCTAACACCAGGCTGATTTACCTTCCCAGGGTTACTGTTAGGCTTAGGCCTAGGGCTAGGATTTTTGAAACTAGGAAGCCCTTAGCTCCAGGCACACTGCAGCTGTTCAAGGCATCCCAAGGGGAGTACAAAAGTGCAACAACATGGCAGCTTTCACAGCTTTTTCCTTGGCACCATCCCTATACCTAGGCTGATTTATCTGCCTAGGGTTAGGGTTAGGGTTCAGCCTAGGGCTTGAATTTTTTTAACCAGGAAGCCCTGAGTTCCAGGCTTACTTCATCTGCCAAAGGCATCCCAAAGGGAGTGCAGAAGTGCCACAACATGGCTGCTTTCACGGCTTTTCCCTTAGGAAGAACCCTAATACCCGGCTGATTTACCTTCCTAGGGTTACTGTTAGGCTTAGGCCTAGGACTTTTAAAACCAGGAAGCCCTGGGCTCCAGGCACACTGCAGCTGCAAAAGGCATCCCAAGGGGAGCGCAAAAGTGACGCAACTTGGCTGCCACCACTGATATTTCCATGAGACCATCCCGAACCATAGGCTGATTTTCCTTCCTAGGGTTAAGGTTTGAGTTACGCCTAGGGTAAGGGTCTATTAACCAGAAAGCCCTGAGTTCCAAGAACACAGCAGCTGCGAAGGACTAGCCAAGAAGAGCGCAAAAGTACCACAACATGCCTGCCTCCACAGCTTTTTCCTTGGGGACATGCCTAATTCCTGGCTGATTTGCCTTTCTCGTCTTAGGGTTGGGGTTCGGCCTAGGGCTAGGATTTTTAAAATCAGGAAGCCCTGAGTTCCAGGCACACTGGAGCTGTGAAAGGCATCCAAAAGGGAGTGCAAAAGTGCCACAACATGGCTGCTTTCACGGCTTTTTCCTTGGCAAGACGCCTAACACCAGGCTGATTTACCTTCCCAGGGTTACTGTTAGGCTTAGGCCTAGGGCTAGGATTTTTGAAACTAGGAAGGCCTGGGCTCCAGGCACACTGCAGCTGTTCAAGGCATCCCAAGGGGAGTACAAAAGTGCAACAACATGGCAGCTTTCACAGCTTTTTCCTTGGCACCATCCCTATACCTAGGCTGATTTATCTGCCTAGGGTTAGGGTTAGGGTTCAGCCTAGGGCTTGAATTTTTTTAACCAGGAAGCCCTGAGTTCCAGGCTTACTTCATCTGCCAAAGGCATCCCAAAGGGAGTGCAGAAGTGCCACAACATGGCTGCTTTCACGGCTTTTCCCTTAGGAAGAACCCTAATACCCGGCTGATTTACCTTCCTAGGGTTACTGTTAGGCTTAGGCCTAGGACTTTTAAAACCAGGAAGCCCTGGGCTCCAGGCACACTGCAGCTGCAAAAGGCATCCCAAGGGGAGCGCAAAAGTGACGCAACTTGGCTGCCACCACTGATATTTCCATGAGACCATCCCGAACCATAGGCTGATTTTCCTTCCTAGGGTTAAGGTTTGAGTTACGCCTAGGGTAAGGGTCTATTAACCAGAAAGCCCTGAGTTCCAAGAACACAGCAGCTGTGAAGGACTAGCCAAGAAGAGCGCAAAAGTACCACAACATGCCTGCCTCCACAGCTTTTTCCTTGGGGACATGCCTAATTCCTGGCTGATTTGCCTTTCTCGTCTTAGGGTTGGGGTTCGGCCTAGGGCTAGGATTTTTAAAATCAGGAAGCCCTGAGTTCCAGGCACACTGGAGCTGTGAAAGGCATCCAAAAGGGAGTGCAAAAGTGCCACAACATGGCTGCTTTCACGGCTTTTTCCTTGGCAAGACGCCTAACACCAGGCTGATTTACCTTCCCAGGGTTACTGTTAGGCTTAGGCCTAGGGCTAGGATTTTTGAAACTAGGAAGCCCTTAGCTCCAGGCACACTGCAGCTGTTCAAGGCATCCCAAGGGGAGTACAAAAGTGCAACAACATGGCAGCTTTCACAGCTTTTTCCTTGGCACCATCCCTATACCTAGGCTGATTTATCTGCCTAGGGTTAGGGTTAGGGTTCAGCCTAGGGCTTGGATTTCTTTAACCAGGAAGCCCTGAGTTCCAGGCTTACTTCATCTGCCAAAGGCATCCCAAAGGGAGTGCAGAAGTGCCACAACATGGCTGCTTTCACGGCTTTTCCCTTAGGAAGAACCCTAATACCCGGCTGATTTACCTTCCTAGGGTTACTGTTAGGCTTAGGCCTAGGACTTTTAAAACCAGGAAGCCCTGGGCTCCAGGCACACTGCAGCTGCAAAAGGCATCCCAAGGGGAGCGCAAAAGTGATGCAACTTGGCTGCCACCACTGATATTTCCATGAGACCATCCCGAACCATAGGCTGATTTTCCTTCCTAGGGTAAAGGTTTGAGTTACGCCTAGGGTAAGGGTTCTATTAACCAGAAAGCCCTGAGTTCCAAGAACACAGCAGCTGCGAAGGACTAGCCAAGAAGAGCGCAAAAGTAGCACAACATGCCTGCCTCCACAGCTTTTTCCTTGGGGACATGCCTAATTCCTGGCTGATTTGCCATTCTCGTCTTAGGGTTGGGGTTCGGCCTAGGGCTAGGATTTTTAAAATCAGGAAGCCCTGAGTTCCAGGCACACTGGAGCTGTGAAAGGCATCCAAAAGGGAGTGCAAAAGTGCCACAACATGGCTGCTTTCACGGCTTTTTCCTTGGCAAGACGCCTAACACCAGGCTGATTTACCTTCCCAGGGTTACTGTAAGGCTTAGGCCTAGGGCTAGGATTTTTAAAACTAGGAAGCCCTTAGCTCCAGGCACACTGCAGCTGTTCAAGGCATCCCAAGGGGAGTACAAAAGTGCAACAACATGGCAGCTTTCACAGCTTTTTCCTTGGCACCATCCCTATACCTAGGCTGATTTATCTGCCTAGGGTTAGGGTTAGGGTTCAGCCTAGGGCTTGAATTTTTTTAACCAGGAAGCCCTGAGTTCCAGGCTTACTTCATCTGCCAAAGGCATCCCAAAGGGTGTGCAGAAGTGCCACAACATGGCTGCTTTCTCGGCTTTTCCCTTAGGAAGAACCCTAATACCCGGCTGATTTACCTTCCTAGGGTTACTGTTAGGCTTAGGCCTAGGACTTTTAAAACCAGGAAGCCCTGGGCTCCAGGCACACTGCAGCTGCGAAAGGCATCCCAAGGGGAGCGCAAAAGTGACGCAACTTGGCTGCCACCACTGATATTTCCATGAGACCATCCCGAACCATAGGCTGATTTTCCTTCCTAGGGTTAAGGTTTGAGTTACGCCTAGGGTAAGGGCTCTATTAACCAGAAAGCCCTGAGTTCCAAGAACACAGCAGCTGCGAAGGACTAGCCAAGAAGAGCGCAAAAGTACCACAACATGCCTGCCTCCACAGCTTTTTCCTTGGGGACATGCCTAATTCCTGGCTGATTTGCCTTTCTCGTCTTAGGGTTGGGGTTCGGCCTAGGGCTAGGATTTTTAAAAGCAGGAAGCCCTGAGTTCCAGGCACACTGGAGCTGTGAAAGGCATCCAAAAGGGAGTGCAAAAGTGCCACAACATGGCTGCTTTCACGGCTTTTTCCTTGGCAAGAAGCCTAACACCAGGCTGACATACTTTCCCTGGGTTACTGTTAGGCTTAGGCCTAGGGCTAGGATTTTTAAAACTAGGAAGCCCTTAGCTCCAGGCACACTGCAGCTGTTCAAGGCATCCCAAGGGGAGTACAAAAGTGCAACAACATGGCAGCTTTCACAGCTTTTTCCTTGGCACCATCCCTATACCTAGGCTGATTTATCTGCCTAGGGTTAGGGTTAGGGTTCAGCCTAGGGCTTGAATTTTTTTAACCAGGAAGCCCTGAGTTCCAGGCTTACTTCATCTGCCAAAGGCATCCCAAAGGGAGTGCAGAAGTGCCACAACATGGCTGCTTTCACGGCTTTTCCCTTAGGAAGAACCCTAATACCCGGCTGATTTACCTTCCTAGGGTTACTGTTAGGCTTAGGCCTAGGACTTTTAAAACCAGGAAGCCCTGGGCTCCAGGCACACTGCAGCTGCAAAAGGCATCCCAAGGGGAGCGCAAAAGTGACGCAACCTGGCTGCCACCACTGATATTTCCATGAGACCATCCCGAACCATAGCTTGATTTTCCTTCCTAGGGTTAAGGTTTGAGTTACGCCTAGGGTAAGGGCTCTATTAACCAGAAAGCCCTGAGTTCCAAGAACACAGCAGCTGCGAAGGACTAGCCAAGAAGAGCGCAAAAGTACCACAACATGCCTGCCTCCACAGCTTTTTCCTTGGGGACATGCCTAATTCCTGGCTGATTTGCCTTTCTCGTCTTAGGGTTGGGGTTCGGCCTAGGGCTAGGATTTTTAAAAGCAGGAAGCCCTGAGTTCCAGGCACACTGGAGCTGTGAAAGGCATCCAAAAGGGAGTGCAAAAGTGCCACAACATGGCTGCTTTCACGGCTTTTTCCTTGGCAAGAAGCCTAACACCCGGCTGACATACTTTCCCAGGGTTACTGTTAGGCTTAGGGCTAGGGCTAGGATTTTTGAAACTAGGAAGCCCTGGGCTCCAGGCACACTGCAGCTGTTCAAGGCATCCCAAGGGGAGTACAAAAGTGCAACAACATGGCAGCTTTCACAGCTTTTTCCTTGGCACCATCCCTATACCTAGGCTGATTTATCTGCCTAGGGTTAGGGTTAGGGTTCAGCCTAGGGCTTGGATTTCTTTAACCAGGAAGCCCTGAGTTCCAGGCTTACTTCATCTGCCAAAGGCATCCCAAAGGGAGTGCAGAAGTGCCACAACATGGCTGCTTTCACGGCTTTTCCCTTAGGAAGAACCCTAATACCCGGCTGATTTACCTTCCTAGGGTTACTGTTAGGCTTAGGCCTAGGACTTTTAAAACCAGGAAGCCCTGGGCTCCAGGCACACTGCAGCTGCGAAAGGCATCCCAAGGGGAGCGCAAAAGTGACGCAACTTGGCTGCCACCACTGATATTTCCATGAGACCATCCCGAACCATAGGTTGATTTTCCTTCCTAGGGTTAAGGTTTGAGTTACGCCTAGGGTAAGGGTTCTATTAACCAGAAAGCCCTGAGTTCCAAGAACACAGCAGCTGCGAAGGACTAGCCAAGAAGAGCGCAAAAGTACCACAACATGCCTGCCTCCACAGCTTTTTCCTTGGGGACATGCCTAATTCCTGGCTGATTTGCCTTTCTCGTCTTAGGGTTGGGGTTCGGCCTAGGGCTAGGATTTTTAAAAGCAGGAAGCCCTGAGTTCCAGGCACACTGGAGCTGTGAAAGGCATCCAAAAGGGAGTGCAAAAGTGCCACAACATGGCTGCTTTCACGGCTTTTTCCTTGGCAAGAAGCCTAACACCAGGCTGACATACTTTCCCAGGGTTACTGTTAGGCTTAGGCCTAGGGCTAGGATTTTTAAAACTAGGAAGCCCTTAGCTCCAGGCACACTGCAGCTGTTCAAGGCATCCCAAGGGGAGTACAAAAGTGCAACAACATGGCAGCTTTCACAGCTTTTTCCTTGGCACCATCCCTATACCTAGGCTGATTTATCTGCCTAGGGTTAGGGTTAGAGTTCAGCCTAGGGCTTGGATTTCTTTAACCAGGAAGCCCTGAGTTCCAGGCTTACTTCATCTGCCAAAGGCATCCCAAAGGGAGTGCAGAAGTGCCACAACATGGCTGCTTTCATGGCCTTTCCCTTAGGAAGAACCCTAATACCCGGCTGATTTACCTTCCTAGGGTTACTGTTAGGCTTAGGCCTAGGACTTTTAAAACCAGGAAGCCCTGGGCTCCAGGCACACTGCAGCTGCAAAAGGCATCCCAAGGGGAGCGCAAAAGTGACGCAACTTGGCTGCCACCACTGATATTTCCATGAGACCATCCCGAACCATAGGCTGATTTTCCTTCCTAGGGTTAAGGTTTGAGTTACGCCTAGGGTAAGGGTTCTATTAACCAGAAAGCCCTGAGTTCCAAGAACACAGCAGCTGCGAAGGACTAGCCAAGAAGAGCGCAAAAGTACCACAACATGCCTGCCTCCACAGCTTTTTCCTTGGGGACATGCCTAATTCCTGGCTGATTTGCCTTTCTCGTCTTAGGGTTGGGGTTCGGCCTAGGGCTAGGATTTTTAAAAGCAGGAAGCCCTGAGTTCCAGGCACACTGGAGCTGTGAAAGGCATCCAAAAGGGAGTGCAAAAGTGCCACAACATGGCTGCTTTCACGGCTTTTTCCTTGGCAAGACGCCTAACACCAGGCTGATTTACTTTCCCAGGGTTACTGTTAGGCTTAGGCCTAGGGCTAGGATTTTTAAAACTAGGAAGCCCTTAGCTCCAGGCACACTGCAGCTGTTCAAGGCATCCCAAGGGGAGTACAAAAGTGCAACAACATGGCAGCTTTCACAGCTTTTTCCTTGGCACCATCCCTATACCTAGGCTGATTTATCTGCCTAGGGTTAGTGTTAGGGTTCAGCCTAGGGCTTGGATTTCTTTAACCAGGAAGCCCTGAGTTCCCGGCTTACTTCATCTGCCAAAGGCATCCCAAAGGGAGTGCAGAAGTGCCACAACATGGCTGCTTTCACGGCTTTTCCCTTAGGAAGAACCCTAATACCCGGCTGATTTACCTTCCTAGGGTTACTGTTAGGCTTAGGCCTAGGACTTTTAAAACCAGGAAGCCCTGGGCTCCAGGCACACTGCAGCTGCAAAAGGCATCCCAAGGGGAGCGCAAAAGTGACGCAACTTGGCTGCCACCACTGATATTTCCATGAGACCATCCCGAACCATAGGCTGATTTTCCTTCCTAGGGTTAAGGTTTGAGTTACGCCTAGGGTAAGGGTTCTATTAACCAGAAAGCCCTGAGTTCCAAGAACACAGCAGCTGTGAAGGACTAGCCAAGAAGAGCGCAAAAGTACCACAACATGCCTGCCTCCACAGCTTTTTCCTTGGGGACATGCCTAATTCCTGGCTGATTTGCCTTTCTCGTCTTAGGGTTGGGGTTCGGCCTAGGGCTAGGATTTTTAAAAGCAGGAAGCCCTGAGTTCCAGGCACACTGGAGCTGTGAAAGGCATCCAAAAGGGAGTGCAAAAGTGCCACAACATGGCTGCTTTCACGGCTTTTTCCTTGGCAAGACGCCTAACACCAGGCTGATTTACTTTCCGAGGGTTACTGTTAGGCTTGGCCTAGGGCTAGGATTTTTAAAACTAGGAAGCCCTTAGCTCCAGGCACACTGCAGCTGTTCAAGGCATCCCAAGGGGAGTACAAAAGTGCAACAACATGGCAGCTTTCACAGCTTTTTCCTTGGCACCATCCCTATACCTAGGCTGATTTATCTGCCTAGGGTTAGGGTTAGGGTTCAGCCTAGGGCTTGAATTTTTTTAACCAGGAAGCCCTGAGTTCCAGGCTTACTTCATCTGCCAAAGGCATCCCAAAGGGAGTGCAGAAGTGCCACAACATGGCTGCTTTCACGGCTTTTCCCTTAGGAAGAACCCTAATACCCGGCTGATTTACCTTCCTAGGGTTACTGTTAGGCTTAGGCCTAGGACTTTTAAAACCAGGAAGCCCTGGGCTCCAGGCACACTGCAGCTGCGAAAGGCATCCCAAGGGGAGCGCAAAAGTGACGCAACTTGGCTGCCACCACTGATATTTCCATGAGACCATCCCGAACCATAGGCTGATTTTCCTTCCTAGGGTAAAGGTTTGAGTTACGCCTAGGGTAAGGGTTCTATTAACCAGAAAGCCCTGAGTTCCAAGAACACAGCAGCTGCGAAGGACTAGTCAAGAAGAGCGCAAAAGTAGCACAACATGCCTGCCTCCACAGCTTTTTCCTTGGGGACATGCCTAATTCCTGGCTGATTTGCCTTTCTCGTCTTAGGGTTGGGGTTCGGCCTAGGGCTAGGATTTTTAAAATCAGGAAGCCCTGAGTTCCAGGCACACTGGAGCTGTGAAAGGCATCCAAAAGGGAGTGCAAAAGTGCCACAACATGGCTGCTTTCACGGCTTTTTCCTTGGCAAGAAGCCTAACACCCGGCTGACATACTTTCCCAGGGTTACTGTTAGGCTTAGGGCTAGGGCTAGGATTTTTGAAACTAGGAAGCCCTGGGCTCCAGGCACACTGCAGCTGTTCAAGGCATCCCAAGGGGAGTACAAAAGTGCAACAACATGGCAGCTTTCACAGCTTTTTCCTTGGCACCATCCCTATACCTAGGCTGATTTATCTGCCTAGGGTTAGGGTTAGGGTTCAGCCTAGGGCTTGGATTTCTTTAACCAGGAAGCCCTGAGTTCCAGGCTTACTTCATCTGCCAAAGGCATCCCAAAGGGAGTGCAGAAGTGCCACAACATGGCTGCTTTCACGGCTTTTCCCTTAGGAAGAACCCTAATACCCGGCTGATTTACCTTCCTAGGGTTACTGTTAGGCTTAGGCCTAGGACTTTTAAAACCAGGAAGCCCTGGGCTCCAGGCACACTGCAGCTGCGAAAGGCATCCCAAGGGGAGCGCAAAAGTGACGCAACTTGGCTGCCACCACTGATATTTCCATGAGACCATCCCGAACCATAGGTTGATTTTCCTTCCTAGGGTTAAGGTTTGAGTTACGCCTAGGGTAAGGGTTCTATTAACCAGAAAGCCCTGAGTTCCAAGAACACAGCAGCTGCGAAGGACTAGCCAAGAAGAGCGCAAAAGTACCACAACATGCCTGCCTCCACAGCTTTTTCCTTGGGGACATGCCTAATTCCTGGCTGATTTGCCTTTCTCGTCTTAGGGTTGGGGTTCGGCCTAGGGCTAGGATTTTTAAAAGCAGGAAGCCCTGAGTTCCAGGCACACTGGAGCTGTGAAAGGCATCCAAAAGGGAGTGCAAAAGTGCCACAACATGGCTGCTTTCACGGCTTTTTCCTTGGCAAGAAGCCTAACACCAGGCTGACATACTTTCCCAGGGTTACTGTTAGGCTTAGGCCTAGGGCTAGGATTTTTAAAACTAGGAAGCCCTTAGCTCCAGGCACACTGCAGCTGTTCAAGGCATCCCAAGGGGAGTACAAAAGTGCAACAACATGGCAGCTTTCACAGCTTTTTCCTTGGCACCATCCCTATACCTAGGCTGATTTATCTGCCTAGGGTTAGGGTTAGAGTTCAGCCTAGGGCTTGGATTTCTTTAACCAGGAAGCCCTGAGTTCCAGGCTTACTTCATCTGCCAAAGGCATCCCAAAGGGAGTGCAGAAGTGCCACAACATGGCTGCTTTCATGGCCTTTCCCTTAGGAAGAACCCTAATACCCGGCTGATTTACCTTCCTAGGGTTACTGTTAGGCTTAGGCCTAGGACTTTTAAAACCAGGAAGCCCTGGGCTCCAGGCACACTGCAGCTGCAAAAGGCATCCCAAGGGGAGCGCAAAAGTGACGCAACTTGGCTGCCACCACTGATATTTCCATGAGACCATCCCGAACCATAGGCTGATTTTCCTTCCTAGGGTTAAGGTTTGAGTTACGCCTAGGGTAAGGGTTCTATTAACCAGAAAGCCCTGAGTTCCAAGAACACAGCAGCTGCGAAGGACTAGCCAAGAAGAGCGCAAAAGTACCACAACATGCCTGCCTCCACAGCTTTTTCCTTGGGGACATGCCTAATTCCTGGCTGATTTGCCTTTCTCGTCTTAGGGTTGGGGTTCGGCCTAGGGCTAGGATTTTTAAAAGCAGGAAGCCCTGAGTTCCAGGCACACTGGAGCTGTGAAAGGCATCCAAAAGGGAGTGCAAAAGTGCCACAACATGGCTGCTTTCACGGCTTTTTCCTTGGCAAGACGCCTAACACCAGGCTGATTTACTTTCCCAGGGTTACTGTTAGGCTTAGGCCTAGGGCTAGGATTTTTAAAACTAGGAAGCCCTTAGCTCCAGGCACACTGCAGCTGTTCAAGGCATCCCAAGGGGAGTACAAAAGTGCAACAACATGGCAGCTTTCACAGCTTTTTCCTTGGCACCATCCCTATACCTAGGCTGATTTATCTGCCTAGGGTTAGTGTTAGGGTTCAGCCTAGGGCTTGGATTTCTTTAACCAGGAAGCCCTGAGTTCCCGGCTTACTTCATCTGCCAAAGGCATCCCAAAGGGAGTGCAGAAGTGCCACAACATGGCTGCTTTCACGGCTTTTCCCTTAGGAAGAACCCTAATACCCGGCTGATTTACCTTCCTAGGGTTACTGTTAGGCTTAGGCCTAGGACTTTTAAAACCAGGAAGCCCTGGGCTCCAGGCACACTGCAGCTGCAAAAGGCATCCCAAGGGGAGCGCAAAAGTGACGCAACTTGGCTGCCACCACTGATATTTCCATGAGACCATCCCGAACCATAGGCTGATTTTCCTTCCTAGGGTTAAGGTTTGAGTTACGCCTAGGGTAAGGGTTCTATTAACCAGAAAGCCCTGAGTTCCAAGAACACAGCAGCTGTGAAGGACTAGCCAAGAAGAGCGCAAAAGTACCACAACATGCCTGCCTCCACAGCTTTTTCCTTGGGGACATGCCTAATTCCTGGCTGATTTGCCTTTCTCGTCTTAGGGTTGGGGTTCGGCCTAGGGCTAGGATTTTTAAAAGCAGGAAGCCCTGAGTTCCAGGCACACTGGAGCTGTGAAAGGCATCCAAAAGGGAGTGCAAAAGTGCCACAACATGGCTGCTTTCACGGCTTTTTCCTTGGCAAGACGCCTAACACCAGGCTGATTTACTTTCCGAGGGTTACTGTTAGGCTTGGCCTAGGGCTAGGATTTTTAAAACTAGGAAGCCCTTAGCTCCAGGCACACTGCAGCTGTTCAAGGCATCCCAAGGGGAGTACAAAAGTGCAACAACATGGCAGCTTTCACAGCTTTTTCCTTGGCACCATCCCTATACCTAGGCTGATTTATCTGCCTAGGGTTAGGGTTAGGGTTCAGCCTAGGGCTTGAATTTTTTTAACCAGGAAGCCCTGAGTTCCAGGCTTACTTCATCTGCCAAAGGCATCCCAAAGGGAGTGCAGAAGTGCCACAACATGGCTGCTTTCACGGCTTTTCCCTTAGGAAGAACCCTAATACCCGGCTGATTTACCTTCCTAGGGTTACTGTTAGGCTTAGGCCTAGGACTTTTAAAACCAGGAAGCCCTGGGCTCCAGGCACACTGCAGCTGCGAAAGGCATCCCAAGGGGAGCGCAAAAGTGACGCAACTTGGCTGCCACCACTGATATTTCCATGAGACCATCCCGAACCATAGGCTGATTTTCCTTCCTAGGGTAAAGGTTTGAGTTACGCCTAGGGTAAGGGTTCTATTAACCAGAAAGCCCTGAGTTCCAAGAACACAGCAGCTGCGAAGGACTAGTCAAGAAGAGCGCAAAAGTAGCACAACATGCCTGCCTCCACAGCTTTTTCCTTGGGGACATGCCTAATTCCTGGCTGATTTGCCTTTCTCGTCTTAGGGTTGGGGTTCGGCCTAGGGCTAGGATTTTTAAAATCAGGAAGCCCTGAGTTCCAGGCACACTGGAGCTGTGAAAGGCATCCAAAAGGGAGTGCAAAAGTGCCACAACATGGCTGCTTTCACGGCTTTTTCCTTGGCAAGACGCCTAACATCAGGCTGATTTACCTTCCCAGGGTTACTGTTAGGCTTAGGCCTAGGGCTAGGATTTTTGAAACTAGGAAGCCCTTAGCTCCAGGCACACTGCAGCTGTTCAAGGCATCCCAAGGGGAGTACAAAAGTGCAACAACATGGCAGCTTTCACAGCTTTTTCCTTGGCACCATCCCGATACCTAGGCTGATTTATCTGCCTAGGGTTAGGGTTAGGGTTCAGCCTAGGGCTTGGATTTCTTTAACCAGGAAGCCCTGAGTTCCAGGCTTACTTCATCTGCCAAAGGCATCCCAAAGGGAGTGCAGAAGTGCCACAACATGGCTGCTTTCATGGCTTTTCCCTTAGGAAGAACCCTAATACCCGGCTGATTTACCTTCCTAGGGTTACTGTTAGGCTTAGGCCTAGGACTTTTAAAACCAGGAAGCCCTGGGCTCCAGGCACACTGCAGCTGCAAAAGGCATCCCAAGGGGAGCGCAAAAGTGATGCAACTTGGCTGCCACCACTGATATTTCCATGAGACCATCCCGAACCATAGGCTGATTTTCCTTCCTAGGGTTAAGGTTTGAGTTACGCCTAGGGTAAGGGCTCTATTAACCAGAAAGCCCTGAGTTCCAAGAACACAGCAGCTGCGGAGGACTAGCCAAGAAGAGCGCAAAAGTACCACAACATGCCTGCCTCCACAGCTTTTTCCTTGGGGACATGCCTAATTCCTGGCTGATTTGCCTTTCTCGTCTTAGGGTTGGGGTTCGGCCTAGGGCTAGGATTTTTAAAAGCAGGAAGCCCTGAGTTCCAGGCACACTGCAGCTGTGAAAGGCATCCAAAAGGGAGTGCAATAGTGCCACAACATGGCAGCTTTCACAGCTTTTTCCTTGGCACCATCCCTATACCTAGGCTGATTTATCTGCCTAGGGTTAGGGTTAGGGTTCAGCCTAGGGCTTGGATTTCTTTAACCAGGAAGCCCTGAGTTCCAGGCTTACTTCATCTGCCAAAGGCATCCCAAAGGGAGTGCAGAAGTGCCACAACATGGCTGCTTTCACGGCTTTTCCCTTAGGAAGAACCCTAATACCCGGCTGATTTACCTTCCTAGGGTTACTGTTAGGCTTAGGCCTAGGACTTTTAAAACCAGGAAGCCCTGGGCTCCAGGCACACTGCAGCTGCAAAAGGCATCCCAAGGGGAGCGCAAAAGTGACGCAACTTGGCTGCCACCACTGATATTTCCATGAGACCATCCCGAACCATAGGCTGATTTTCCTTCCTAGGGTTAAGGTTTGATTTACGCCTAGGGTAAGGGTCTATTAACCAGAAAGCCCTGAGTTCCAAGAACACAGCAGCTGCGAAGGACTAGCCAAGAAGAGCGCAAAAGTACCACAACATGCCTGCCTACACAGCTTTTTCCTTGGGGACATGCCTAATTCCTGGCTGATTTGCCTTTCTCGTCTTAGGGTTGGGGTTCGGCCTAGGGCTAGGATTTTTAAAATCAGGAAGCCCTGAGTTCCAGGCACAATAGAGCTGTGAAAGGCATCCAAAAGGGAGTGCAAAAGTGCCACAACATGGCTGCTTTCACGGCTTTTTCCTTGGCAAGACGCCTAACATCAGGCTGATTTGCCTTCCCAGGGTTACTGTTAGGCTTAGGCTTAAGGCTAGGATTTTTAAAATTAGGAAGCCCTTAGCTCCAGGCACACTGCAGCTGTTCAAGGCATCCCAAGGGGAGTACAAAAGTGCAACAACATGGCAGCTTTCACAGCTTTTTCCTTGGCACCATCCCTATACCTAGGCTGATTTATCTGCCTAGGGTTAGGGTTAGGGTTCAGCCTAGGGCTTGGATTTCTTTAACCAGGAAGCCCTGAGTTCCAGGCTTACTTCATCTGCCAAAGGCATCCCAAAGGGAGTGCAGAAGTGCCACAACATGGCTGCTTTCACGGCTTTTCCCTTAGGAAGAACCCTAATACCCGGCTGATTTACCTTCCTAGGGTTACTGTTAGGCTTAGGCCTAGGACTTTTAAAACCAGGAAGCCCTGGGCTCCAGGCACACTGCAGCTGCAAAAGGCATCCCAAGAGGAGCGCAAAAGTGACGCAACTTGGCTGCCACCACTGATATTTCCATGAGACCATCCCGAACCATAGGCTGATTTTCCTTCCTAGGGTTAAGGTTTGAGTTACGCCTAGGGTAAGGGTTCTATTAACCAGAAAGCCCGGAGTTCCAAGAACACAGCAGCTGTGAAGGACTAGCCAAGAAGAGCGCAAAAGTACCACAACATGCCTGCCTCCACAGCTTTTTCCTTGGGGACATGCCTAATTCCTGGCTGATTTGCCTTTCTCGTCTTAGGGTTGGGGTTCGGCCTAGGGCTAGGATTTTAAAAAGCAGGAAGCCCTGAGTTCTAGGCACACTGCAGCTGTGAAAGGCATCCAAAAGGGAGTGCAAAAGTGCCACAACATGGCTGCTTTCACGGCTTTTTCCTTGGCAAGACGCCTAACACCAGGCTGATTTACTTTCCCAGGGTTACTGTTAGGCTTAGGCCTAGGGCTAGGATTTTTAAAACTAGGAAGCCCTTAGCTCCAGGCACACTGCAGCTGTTCAAGGCATCCCAAGGGGAGTACAAAAGTGCAACAACATGGCAGCTTTCACAGCTTTTTCCTTGGCACCATCCCTATACCTAGGCTGATTTATCTGCCTAGGGTTAGGGTTAGGGTTCAGCCTAGGGCTTGAATTTTTTTAACCAGGAAGCCCTGAGTTCCAGGCTTACTTCATCTGCCAAAGGCATCCCAAAGGGAGTGCAGAAGTGCCACAACATGGCTGCTTTCACGGCTTTTCCCTTAGGAAGAACCCTAATACCCGGCTGATTTACCTTCCTAGGGTTACTGTTAGGCTTAGGCCTAGGACTTTTAAAACCAGGAAGCCCTGGGCTCCAGGCACACTGCAGCTGCGAAAGGCATCCCAAGGGGAGCGCAAAAGTGACGCAACTTGGCTGCCACCACTGATATTTCCATGAGACCATCCCGAACCATAGGCTGATTTTCCTTCCTAGGGTTAAGGTTTGAGTTACGCCTAGGGTAAGGGTTCTATTAACCAGAAAGCCCTGAGTTCCAAGAACACAGCAGCTGCGAAGGACTAGTCAAGAAGAGCGCAAAAGTAGCACAACATGCCTGCCTCCACAGCTTTTTCCTTGGGGACATGCCTAATTCCTGGCTGATTTGCCTTTCTCGTCTTAGGGTTGGGGTTCGGCCTAGGGCTAGGATTTTTAAAATCAGGAAGCTCTGAGTTCCAGGCACACTGGAGCTGTGAAAGGCATCCAAAAGGGAGTGCAAAAGTGCCACAACATGGCTGTTTCACGGCTTTTTCCTTGGCAAGACGCCTAACATCAGGCTGATTTACCTTCCCAGGGTTACTGTTAGGCTTAGGCCTAGGGCTAGGATTTTTGAAACTAGGAAGCCCTTAGCTCCAGGCACACTGCAGCTGTTCAAGGCATCCCAAGGGGAGTACAAAAGTGCAACAACATGGCAGCTTTCACAGCTTTTTCCTTGGCACCATCCCTATACCTAGGCTGATTTATCTGCCTAGGGTTAGGGTTAGGGTTCAGCCTAGGGCTTGGATTTTTTTAACCAGGAAGCCCTGAGTTCCAGGCTTACTTCATTTGCCAAAGGCATCCCAAGGGGAGCGCAAAAGTGACGCAACTTGGCTGCCACCACTGATATTTCCATGAGACCATCCCGAACCATAGGCTGATTTTCCTTCCTAGGGTTAAGGTTTGAGTTACGCCTAGGGTAAGGGTCTATTAACCAGAAAGCCCTGAGCTCCAAGAACACAGCAGCTGCGAAGGACTACCCAAGAAGAGCGCAAAAGTACCACAACATGCCTGCCTCCACAGCTTTTTCCTTGGGGACATGCCTAATTCCTGGCTGATTTGCCTTTCTCGTCTTAGGGTTGGGGTTCGGCCTAGGGCTAGGATTTTTAAAAGCAGGAAGCCCTGAGTTCCAGGCACACTGGAGCTGTGAAAGGCATCCAAAAGGGAGTGCAAAAGTGCCACAACATGGCTGCTTTCACGGCTTTTTCCTTGGCAAGAAGCCTAACACCAGGCTGATTTACCTTCCCAGGGTTACTGTTAGGCTTAGGCCTAGGGCTAGGATTTTTGAAACTAGGAAGCCCTGGGCTCCAGGCACACTGCAGCTGTTCAAGGCATCCCAAGGGGAGTACAAAAGTGCAACAACATGGCAGCTTTCACAGCTTTTTCCTTGGCACCATCCCTATACCTAGGCTGATTTATCTGCCTAGGGTTAGGGTTGAGCCTAGGGCTTGGATTTCTTTAACCAGGAAGCCCTGAGTTCCAGGCTTACTTCATCTGCCAAAGGCATCCCAAAGGGAGTGCAGAAGTGCCACAACATGGCTGCTTTCACGGCTTTTCCCTTAGGAAGAACCCTAATACCCGGCTGATTTACCTTCCTAGGGTTACTGTTAGGCTTAGGCCTAGGACTTTTAAAACCAGGAAGCCCTGGGCTCCAGGCACACTGCAGCTGCAAAAGGCATCCCAAGGGGAGCGCAAAAGTGATGCAACTTGGCTGCCACCACTGATATTTCCATGAGACCATCCCGAACCATAGGCTGATTTTCCTTCCTAGGGTAAAGGTTTGAGTTACGCCTAGGGTAAGGGTTCTATTAACCAGAAAGCCCTGAGTTCCAAGAACACAGCAGCTGCGAAGGACTAGCCAAGAAGAGCGCAAAAGTAGCACAACATGCCTGCCTCCACAGCTTTTTCCTTGGGGACATGCCTAATTCCTGGCTGATTTGCCATTCTCGTCTTAGGGTTGGGGTTCGGCCTAGGGCTAGGATTTTTAAAAGCAGGAAGCCCTGAGTTCCAGGCACACTAGAGCTGTGAACGGCATCCAAAAGGGAGTGCAAAAGTGCCACAACATGGCTGCTTTCACGGCTTTTTCCTTGGCAAGACGCCTAACACCAGGCTGATTTAACTTCCCAGGGTTACTGTAAGGCTTAGGCCTAGGGCTAGGATTTTTAAAACTAGGAAGCCCTTAGCTCCAGGCACACTGCAGCTGTTCAAGGCATCCCAAGGGGAGTACAAAAGTGCAACAACATGGCAGCTTTCACAGCTTTTTCCTTGGCACCATCCCTATACCTAGGCTGATTTATCTGCCTAGGGTTGGGGTTAGGGTTCAGCCTAGGGCTTGAATTTTTTTAACCAGGAAGCCCTGAGTTCCAGGCTTACTTCATCTGCCAAAGGCATCCCAAAGGGAGTGCAGAAGTGCCACAACATGGCTGCTTTCTCGGCTTTTCCCTTAGGAAGAACCCTAATACCCGGCTGATTTACCTTCCAAGGGTTACTGTTAGGCTTAGGCCTAGGACTTTTAAAACCAGGAAGCCCTGGGCTCCAGGCACATTGCAGCTGCAAAAGGCATCCCAAGGGGAGCGCAAAAGTGACGCAACTTGGCTGCCACCACTGATATTTCCATGAGACCATCCCGAACCATAGGTTGATTTTCCTTCCTAGGGTTAAGGTTTGAGTTACGCCTAGGGTAAGGGCTCTATTAACCAGAAAGCCCTGAGTTCCAAGAACACAGCAGCTGCGAAGGACTAGCCAAGAAGAGCGCAAAAGTACCACAACATGCCTGCCTCCACAGCTTTTTCCTTGGGGACATGCCTAATTCCTGGCTGATTTGCCTTTCTCGTCTTAGGGTTGGGGTTCGGCCTAGGGCTAGGATTTTTAAAAGCAGGAAGCCCTGAGTTCCAGGCACACTGGAGCTGTGAAAGGCATCCAAAAGGGAGTGCAAAAGTGCCACAACATGGCTGCTTTCACGGCTTTTTCCTTGGCAAGAAGCCTAACACCAGGCTGACATACTTTCCCAGGGTTACTGTTAGGCTTAGGCCTAGGGCTAGGATTTTTAAAACTAGGAAGCCCTTAGCTCCAGCAACACTGCAGCTGTTCAAGGCATCCCAAGGGGAGTACAAAAGTGCAACAACATGGCAGCTTTCACAGCTTTTTCCTTGGCACCATCCCTATACCTAGGCTGATTTATCTGCCTAGGGTTAGGGTTAGGGTTCAGCCTAGGGCTTGGATTTCTTTAACCAGGAAGCCCTGAGTTCCAGGCTTACTTCATCTGCCAAAGGCATCCCAAAGGGAGTGCAGAAGTGCCACAACATGGCTGCTTTCACGGCTTTTCCCTTAGGAAGAACCCTAATACCCGGCTGATTTACCTTCCTAGGGTTACTGTTAGGCTTAGGCCTAGGACTTTTAAAACCAGGAAGCCCTGGGCTCCAGGCACACTGCAGCTGCAAAAGGCATCCCAAGGGGAGCGCAAAAGTGACGCAACTTGGCTGCCACCACTGATATTTCCATGAGACCATCCCGAACCATAGGCTGATTTTCCTTCCTAGGGTAAAGGTTTGAGTTACGCCTAGGGTAAGGGTTCTATTAACCAGAAAGCCCTGAGTTCCAAGAACACAGCAGCTGCGAAGGACTAGCCAAGAAGAGCGCAAAAGTAGCACAACATGCCTGCCTCCACAGCTTTTTCCTTGGGGACATGCCTAATTCCTGGCTGATTTGCCATTCTCGTCTTAGGGTTGGGGTTCGGCCTAGGGCTAGGATTTTTAAAATCAGGAAGCCCTGAGTTCCAGGCACACTGGAGCTGTGAAAGGCATCCAAAAGGGAGTGCAAAAGTGCCACAACATGGCTGCTTTCACGGCTTTTTCCTTGGCAAGACGCCTAACACCAGGCTGATTTACCTTCCCAGGGTTACTGTAAGGCTTAGGCCTAGGGCTAGGATTTTTAAAACTAGGAAGCCCTTAGCTCCAGGCACACTGCAGCTGTTCAAGGCATCCCAAGGGGAGTACAAAAGTGCAACAACATGGCAGCTTTCACAGCTTTTTCCTTGGCACCATCCCTATACCTAGGCTGATTTATCTGCCTAGGGTTAGGGTTAGGGTTCAGCCTAGGGCTTGAATTTTTTTAACCAGGAAGCCCTGAGTTCCAGGCTTACTTCATCTGCCAAAGGCATCCCAAAGGGAGTGCAGAAGTGCCACAACATGGCTGCTTTCACGGCTTTTCCCTTAGGAAGAACCCTAATACCCGGCTGATTTACCTTCCTAGGGTTACTGTTAGGCTTAGGCCTAGGACTTTTAAAACCAGGAAGCCCTGGGCTCCAGGCACACTGCAGCTGCGAAAGGCATCCCAAGGGGAGCGCAAAAGTGACGCAACCTGGCTGCACCACTGATATTTCCATGAGACCATCCCGAACCATAGGCTGATTTTCCTTCCTAGGGTTAAGGTTTGAGTTACGCCTAGGGTAAGGGTTCTATTAACCAGAAAGCCCTGAGTTCCAAGAACACAGCAGCTGCGAAGGACTAGCCAAGAAGAGCGCAAAAGTACCACAACATGCCTGCCTCCACAGCTTTTTCCTTGGGGACATGCCTAATTCCTGGCTGATTTGCCTTTCTCGTCTTAGGGTTGGGGTTCGGCCTAGGGCTAGGATTTTTAAAAGCAGGAAGCCCTGAGTTCCAGGCACACTGGAGCTGTGAAAGGCATCCAAAAGGGAGTGCAAAAGTGCCACAACATGGCTGCTTTCACGGCTTTTTCCTTGGCAAGAAGCCTAACACCAGGCTGACATACTTTCCCAGGGTTACTGTTAGGCTTAGGCCTAGGGCTAGGATTTTTAAAACTAGGAAGCCCTTAGCTCCAGGCACACTGCAGCTGTTCAAGGCATCCCAAGGGGAGTACAAAAGTGCAACAACATGGCAGCTTTCACAGCTTTTTCCTTGGCACCATCCCTATACCTAGGCTGATTTATCTGCCTAGGGTTAGGGTTAGAGTTCAGCCTAGGGCTTGGATTTCTTTAACCAGGAAGCCCTGAGTTCCAGGCTTACTTCATCTGCCAAAGGCATCCCAAAGGGAGTGCAGAAGTGCCACAACATGGCTGCTTTCATGGCTTTTCCCTTAGGAAGAACCCTAATACCCGGCTGATTTACCTTCCTAGGGTTACTGTTAGGCTTAGGCCTAGGACTTTTAAAACCAGGAAGCCCTGGGCTCCAGGCACACTGCAGCTGCAAAAGTCTTCCCAAGGGGAGCGCAAAAGTGACGCAACTTGGCTGCCACCACTGATATTTCCATGAGACCATCCCGAACCATAGGCTGATTTTCCTTCCTAGGGTTAAGGTTTGAGTTACGCCTAGGGTAAGGGTTCTATTAACCAGAAAGCCCTGAGTTCCAAGAACACAGCAGCTGCGAAGGACTAGCCAAGAAGAGCGCAAAAGTACCACAACATGCCTGCCTCCACAGCTTTTTCCTTGGGGACATGCCTAATTCCTGGCTGATTTGCCTTTCTCGTCTTAGGGTTGGGGTTCGGCCTAGGGCTAGGATTTTTAAAAGCAGGAAGCCCTGAGTTCCAGGCACACTGGAGCTGTGAAAGGCATCCAAAAGGGAGTGCAAAAGTGCCACAACATGGCTGCTTTCACGGCTTTTTCCTTGGCAAGACGCCTAACACCAGGCTGATTTACTTTCCCAGGGTTACTGTTAGGCTTAGGCCTAGGGCTAGGATTTTTAAAACTAGGAAGCCCTTAGCTCCAGGCACACTGCAGCTGTTCAAGGCATCCCAAGGGGAGTACAAAAGTGCAACAACATGGCAGCTTTCACAGCTTTTTCCTTGGCACCATCCCTATACCTAGGCTGATTTATCTGCCTAGGGTTAGTGTTAGGGTTCAGCCTAGGGCTTGGATTTCTTTAACCAGGAAGCCCTGAGTTCCAGGCTTACTTCATCTGCCAAAGGCATCCCAAAGGGAGTGCAGAAGTGCCACAACATGGCTGCTTTCACGGCTTTTCCCTTAGGAAGAACCCTAATACCCGGCTGATTTACCTTCCTAGGGTTACTGTTAGGCTTAGGCCTAGGACTTTTAAAACCAGGAAGCCCTGGGCTCCAGGCACACTGCAGCTGCAAAAGGCATCCCAAGGGGAGCGCAAAAGTGACGCAACTTGGCTGCCACCACTGATATTTCCATGAGACCATCCCGAACCATAGGCTGATTTTCCTTCCTAGGGTTAAGGTTTGAGTTACGCCTAGGGTAAGGGTTCTATTAACCAGAAAGCCCTGAGTTCCAAGAACACAGCAGCTGTGAAGGACTAGCCAAGAAGAGCGCAAAAGTACCACAACATGCCTGCCTCCACAGCTTTTTCCTTGGGGACATGCCTAATTCCTGGCTGATTTGCCTTTCTCGTCTTAGGGTTGGGGTTCGGCCTAGGGCTAGGATTTTTAAAAGCAGGAAGCCCTGAGTTCCAGGCACACTGGAGCTGTGAAAGGCATCCAAAAGGGAGTGCAAAAGTGCCACAACATGGCTGCTTTCACGGCTTTTTCCTTGGCAAGACGCCTAACACCAGGCTGATTTACTTTCCCAGGGTTACTGTTAGGCTTAGGCCTAGGGCTAGGATTTTTAAAACTAGGAAGCCCTTAGCTCCAGGCACACTGCAGCTGTTCAAGGCATCCCAAGGGGAGTACAAAAGTGCAACAACATGGCAGCTTTCACAGCTTTTTCCTTGGCACCATCCCTATACCTAGGCTGATTTATCTGCCTAGGGTTAGGGTTAGGGTTCAGCCTAGGGCTTGAATTTTTTTAACCAGGAAGCCCTGAGTTCCAGGCTTACTTCATCTGCCAAAGGCATCCCAAAGGGAGTGCAGAAGTGCCACAACATGGCTGCTTTCACGGCTTTTCCCTTAGGAAGAACCCTAATACCCGGCTGATTTACCTTCCTAGGGTTACTGTTAGGCTTAGGCCTAGGACTTTTAAAACCAGGAAGCCCTGGGCTCCAGGCACACTGCAGCTGCAAAAGGCATCCCAAGGGGAGCGCAAAAGTGATGCAACTTGGCTGCCACCACTGATATTTCCATGAGACCATCCCGAACCATAGGCTGATTTTCCTTCCTAGGGTAAAGGTTTGAGTTACGCCTAGGGTAAGGGTTCTATTAACCAGAAAGCCCTGAGTTCCAAGAACACAGCAGCTGCGAAGGACTAGCCAAGAAGAGCGCAAAAGTAGCACAACATGCCTGCCTCCACAGCTTTTTCCTTGGGGACATGCCTAATTCCTGGCTGATTTGCCATTCTCGTCTTAGGGTTGGGGTTCGGCCTAGGGCTAGGATTTTTAAAAGCAGGAAGCCCTGAGTTCCAGGCACACTAGAGCTGTGAACGGCATCCAAAAGGGAGTGCAAAAGTGCCACAACATGGCTGCTTTCACGGCTTTTTCCTTGGCAAGACGCCTAACACCAGGCTGATTTAACTTCCCAGGGTTACTGTAAGGCTTAGGCCTAGGGCTAGGATTTTTAAAACTAGGAAGCCCTTAGCTCCAGGCACACTGCAGCTGTTCAAGGCATCCCAAGGGGAGTACAAAAGTGCAACAACATGGCAGCTTTCACAGCTTTTTCCTTGGCACCATCCCTATACCTAGGCTGATTTATCTGCCTAGGGTTGGGGTTAGGGTTCAGCCTAGGGCTTGAATTTTTTTAACCAGGAAGCCCTGAGTTCCAGGCTTACTTCATCTGCCAAAGGCATCCCAAAGGGAGTGCAGAAGTGCCACAACATGGCTGCTTTCTCGGCTTTTCCCTTAGGAAGAACCCTAATACCCGGCTGATTTACCTTCCAAGGGTTACTGTTAGGCTTAGGCCTAGGACTTTTAAAACCAGGAAGCCCTGGGCTCCAGGCACACTGCAGCTGCAAAAGGCATCCCAAGGGGAGCGCAAAAGTGACGCAACTTGGCTGCCACCACTGATATTTCCATGAGACCATCCCGAACCATAGGTTGATTTTCCTTCCTAGGGTTAAGGTTTGAGTTACGCCTAGGGTAAGGGCTCTATTAACCAGAAAGCCCTGAGTTCCAAGAACACAGCAGCTGCGAAGGACTAGCCAAGAAGAGCGCAAAAGTACCACAACATGCCTGCCTCCACAGCTTTTTCCTTGGGGACATGCCTAATTCCTGGCTGATTTGCCTTTCTCGTCTTAGGGTTGGGGTTCGGCCTAGGGCTAGGATTTTTAAAAGCAGGAAGCCCTGAGTTCCAGGCACACTGGAGCTGTGAAAGGCATCCAAAAGGGAGTGCAAAAGTGCCACAACATGGCTGCTTTCACGGCTTTTTCCTTGGCAAGAAGCCTAACACCAGGCTGACATACTTTCCCAGGGTTACTGTTAGGCTTAGGCCTAGGGCTAGGATTTTTAAAACTAGGAAGCCCTTAGCTCCAGGCACACTGCAGCTGTTCAAGGCATCCCAAGGGGAGTACAAAAGTGCAACAACATGGCAGCTTTCACAGCTTTTTCCTTGGCACCATCCCTATACCTAGGCTGATTTATCTGCCTAGGGTTAGGGTTAGGGTTCAGCCTAGGGCTTGGATTTCTTTAACCAGGAAGCCCTGAGTTCCAGGCTTACTTCATCTGCCAAAGGCATCCCAAAGGGAGTGCAGAAGTGCCACAACATGGCTGCTTTCACGGCTTTTCCCTTAGGAAGAACCCTAATACCCGGCTGATTTACCTTCCTAGGGTTACTGTTAGGCTTAGGCCTAGGACTTTTAAAACCAGGAAGCCCTGGGCTCCAGGCACACTGCAGCTGCAAAAGGCATCCCAAGGGGAGCGCAAAAGTGACGCAACTTGGCTGCCACCACTGATATTTCCATGAGACCATCCCGAACCATAGGCTGATTTTCCTTCCTAGGGTAAAGGTTTGAGTTACGCCTAGGGTAAGGGTTCTATTAACCAGAAAGCCCTGAGTTCCAAGAACACAGCAGCTGCGAAGGACTAGCCAAGAAGAGCGCAAAAGTAGCACAACATGCCTGCCTCCACAGCTTTTTCCTTGGGGACATGCCTAATTCCTGGCTGATTTGCCATTCTCGTCTTAGGGTTGGGGTTCGGCCTAGGGCTAGGATTTTTAAAATCAGGAAGCCCTGAGTTCCAGGCACACTGGAGCTGTGAAAGGCATCCAAAAGGGAGTGCAAAAGTGCCACAACATGGCTGCTTTCACGGCTTTTTCCTTGGCAAGACGCCTAACACCAGGCTGATTTACCTTCCCAGGGTTACTGTAAGGCTTAGGCCTAGGGCTAGGATTTTTAAAACTAGGAAGCCCTTAGCTCCAGGCACACTGCAGCTGTTCAAGGCATCCCAAGGGGAGTACAAAAGTGCAACAACATGGCAGCTTTCACAGCTTTTTCCTTGGCACCATCCCTATACCTAGGCTGATTTATCTGCCTAGGGTTAGGGTTAGGGTTCAGCCTAGGGCTTGAATTTTTTTAACCAGGAAGCCCTGAGTTCCAGGCTTACTTCATCTGCCAAAGGCATCCCAAAGGGAGTGCAGAAGTGCCACAACATGGCTGCTTTCACGGCTTTTCCCTTAGGAAGAACCCTAATACCCGGCTGATTTACCTTCCTAGGGTTACTGTTAGGCTTAGGCCTAGGACTTTTAAAACCAGGAAGCCCTGGGCTCCAGGCACACTGCAGCTGCGAAAGGCATCCCAAGGGGAGCGCAAAAGTGACGCAACCTGGCTGCACCACTGATATTTCCATGAGACCATCCCGAACCATAGGTTGATTTTCCTTCCTAGGGTTAAGGTTTGAGTTACGCCTAGGGTAAGGGCTCTATTAACCAGAAAGCCCTGAGTTCCAAGAACACAGCAGCTGCGAAGGACTAGCCAAGAAGAGCGCAAAAGTACCACAACATGCCTGCCTCCACAGCTTTTTCCTTGGGGACATGCCTAATTCCTGGCTGATTTGCCTTTCTCGTCTTAGGGTTGGGGTTCGGCCTAGGGCTAGGATTTTTAAAAGCAGGAAGCCCTGAGTTCCAGGCACACTGGAGCTGTGAAAGGCATCCAAAAGGGAGTGCAAAAGTGCCACAACATGGCTGCTTTCACGGCTTTTTCCTTGGCAAGAAGCCTAACACCAGGCTGACATACTTTCCCAGGGTTACTGTTAGGCTTAGGGCTAGGGCTAGGATTTTTGAAACTAGGAAGCCCTGGGCTCCAGGCACACTGCAGCTGTTCAAGGCATCCCAAGGGGAGTACAAAAGTGCAACAACATGGCAGCTTTCACAGCTTTTTCCTTGGCACCATCCCTATACCTAGGCTGATTTATCTGCCTAGGGTTAGGGTTAGGGTTCAGCCTAGGGCTTGGATTTCTTTAACCAGGAAGCCCTGAGTTCCAGGCTTACTTCATCTGCCAAAGGCATCCCAAAGGGAGTGCAGAAGTGCCACAACATGGCTGCTTTCACGGCTTTTCCCTTAGGAAGAACCCTAATACCCGGCTGATTTACCTTCCTAGGGTTACTGTTAGGCTTAGGCCTAGGACTTTTAAAACCAGGAAGCCCTGGGCTCCAGGCACACTGCAGCTGCGAAAGGCATCCCAAGGGGAGCGCAAAAGTGACGCAACTTGGCTGCCACCACTGATATTTCCATGAGACCATCCCGAACCATAGGTTGATTTTCCTTCCTAGGGTTAAGGTTTGAGTTACGCCTAGGGTAAGGGTTCTATTAACCAGAAAGCCCTGAGTTCCAAGAACACAGCAGCTGCGAAGGACTAGCCAAGAAGAGCGCAAAAGTAGCACAACATGCCTGCCTCCACAGCTTTTTCCTTGGGGACATGCCTAATTCCTGGCTGATTTGCCTTTCTCGTCTTAGGGTTGGGGTTCGGCCTAGGGCTAGGATTTTTAAAAGCAGGAAGCCCTGAGTTCCAGGCACACTGGAGCTGTGAAAGGCATCCAAAAGGGAGTGCAAAAGTGCCACAACATGGCTGCTTTCACGGCTTTTTCCTTGGCAAGACGCCTAACACCAGGCTGATTTACTTTCCCAGGGTTACTGTAAGGCTTAGGCCTAGGGCTAGGATTTTTAAAACTAGGAAGCCCTTAGCTCCAGGCACACTGCAGCTGTTCAAGGCATCCCAAGGGGAGTACAAAAGTGCAACAACATGGCAGCTTTCACAGCTTTTTCCTTGGCACCATCCCTATACCTAGGCTGATTTATCTGCCTAGGGTTAGTGTTAGGGTTCAGCCTAGGGCTTGGATTTCTTTAACCAGGAAGCCCTGAGTTCCAGGCTTACTTCATCTGCCAAAGGCATCCCAAAGGGAGTGCAGAAGTGCCACAACATGGCTGCTTTCACGGCTTTTCCCTTAGGAAGAACCCTAATACCCGGCTGATTTACCTTCCTAGGGTTACTGTTAGGCTTAGGCCTAGGACTTTTAAAACCAGGAAGCCCTGGGCTCCAGGCACACTGCAGCTGCAAAAGGCATCCCAAGGGGAGCGCAAAAGTGACGCAACTTGGCTGCCACCACTGATATTTCCATGAGACCATCCCGAACCATAGGCTGATTTTCCTTCCTAGGGTTAAGGTTTGAGTTACGCCTAGGGTAAGGGTTCTATTAACCAGAAAGCCCTGAGTTCCAAGAACACAGCAGCTGTGAAGGACTAGCCAAGAAGAGCGCAAAAGTACCACAACATGCCTGCCTCCACAGCTTTTTCCTTGGGGACATGCCTAATTCCTGGCTGATTTGCCTTTCTCGTCTTAGGGTTGGGGTTCGGCCTAGGGCTAGGATTTTTAAAAGCAGGAAGCCCTGAGTTCCAGGCACACTGGAGCTGTGAAAGGCATCCAAAAGGGAGTGCAAAAGTGCCACAACATGGCTGCTTTCACGGCTTTTTCCTTGGCAAGACGCCTAACACCAGGCTGATTTACTTTCCCAGGGTTACTGTTAGGCTTAGGCCTAGGGCTAGGATTTTTAAAACTAGGAAGCCCTTAGCTCCAGGCACACTGCAGCTGTTCAAGGCATCCCAAGGGGAGTACAAAAGTGCAACAACATGGCAGCTTTCACAGCTTTTTCCTTGGCACCATCCCTATACCTAGGCTGATTTATCTGCCTAGGGTTAGGGTTAGGGTTCAGCCTAGGGCTTGAATTTTTTTAACCAGGAAGCCCTGAGTTCCAGGCTTACTTCATCTGCCAAAGGCATCCCAAAGGGAGTGCAGAAGTGCCACAACATGGCTGCTTTCACGGCTTTTCCCTTAGGAAGAACCCTAATACCCGGCTGATTTACCTTCCTAGGGTTACTGTTAGGCTTAGGCCTAGGACTTTTAAAACCAGGAAGCCCTGGGCTCCAGGCACACTGCAGCTGCGAAAGGCATCCCAAGGGGAGCGCAAAAGTGACGCAACTTGGCTGCCACCACTGATATTTCCATGAGACCATCCCGAACCATAGGCTGATTTTCCTTCCTAGGGTTAAGGTTTGAGTTACGCCTAGGGTAAGGGTTCTATTAACCAGAAAGCCCTGAGTTCCAAGAACACAGCAGCTGTGAAGGACTAGCCAAGAAGAGCGCAAAAGTACCACAACATGCCTGCCTCCACAGCTTTTTCCTTGGGGACATGCCTAATTCCTGGCTGATTTGCCTTTCTCGTCTTAGGGTTGGGGTTCGGCCTAGGGCTAGGATTTTTAAAAGCAGGAAGCCCTGAGTTCCAGGCACACTGGAGCTGTGAAAGGCATC
This sequence comes from Ammospiza caudacuta, assembly GCF_027887145.1. Taxonomy (NCBI): domain Eukaryota; kingdom Metazoa; phylum Chordata; class Aves; order Passeriformes; family Passerellidae; genus Ammospiza; species Ammospiza caudacuta. The sequence goes on along the minus strand of NW_026683125.1, from coordinate 1,788,187 downwards.
CAAAAGGGAGTGCAAAAGTGCCACAACATGGCTGCTTTCTCGGCTTTTTCGTTGGCAAGACGCCTAACACCAGGCTGATTTACTTTCCCAGGGTTACTGTTAGGCTTAGGCCTAGGGCTAGGATTTTTAAAACTAGGAAGCCCTTAGCTCCAGGCACACTGCAGCTGTTCAAGGCATCCCAAGGGGAGTACAAAAGTGCAACAACATGGCAGCTTTCACAGCTTTTTCCTTGGCACCATCCCTATACCTAGGCTGATTTATCTGCCTAGGGTTAGGGTTAGGGTTCAGCCTAGGGCTTGAATTTTTTTAACCAGGAAGCCCTGAGTTCCAGGCTTACTTCATCTGCCAAAGGCATCCCAAAGGGAGTGCAGAAGTGCCACAACATGGCTGCTTTCACGGCTTTTCCCTTAGGAAGAACCCTAATACCCGGCTGATTTACCTTCCTAGGGTTACTGTTAGGCTTAGGCCTAGGACTTTTAAAACCAGGAAGCCCTGGGCTCCAGGCACACTGCAGCTGCGAAAGGCATCCCAAGGGGAGCGCAAAAGTGACGCAACTTGGCTGCCACCACTGATATTTCCATGAGACCATCCCGAACCATAGGCTGATTTTCCTTCCTAGGGTAAAGGTTTGAGTTACGCCTAGGGTAAGGGTTCTATTAACCAGAAAGCCCTGAGTTCCAAGAACACAGCAGCTGCGAAGGACTAGTCAAGAAGAGCGCAAAAGTAGCACAACATGCCTGCCTCCACAGCTTTTTCCTTGGGGACATGCCTAATTCCTGGCTGATTTGCCTTTCTCGTCTTAGGGTTGGGGTTCGGCCTAGGGCTAGGATTTTTAAAAGCAGGAAGCCCTGAGTTCCAGGCACACTGGAGCTGTGAAAGGCATCCAAAAGGGAGTGCAAAAGTGCCACAACATGGCTGCTTTCACGGCTTTTTCCTTGGCAAGACGCCTAACATCAGGCTGATTTACCTTCCCAGGGTTACTGTTAGGCTTAGGCCTAGGGCTAGGATTTTTGAAACTAGGAAGCCCTTAGCTCCAGGCACACTGCAGCTGTTCAAGGCATCCCAAGGGGAGTACAAAAGTGCAACAACATGGCAGCTTTCACAGCTTTTTCCTTGGCACCATCCCGATACCTAGGCTGATTTATCTGCCTAGGGTTAGGGTTAGGGTTCAGCCTAGGGCTTGGATTTCTTTAACCAGGAAGCCCTGAGTTCCAGGCTTACTTCATCTGCCAAAGGCATCCCAAAGGGAGTGCAGAAGTGCCACAACATGGCTGCTTTCACGGCTTTTCCCTTAGGAAGAACCCTAATACCCGGCTGATTTACCTTCCTAGGGTTACTGTTAGGCTTAGGCCTAGGACTTTTAAAACCAGGAAGCCCTGGGCTCCAGGCACACTGCAGCTGCAAAAGGCATCCCAAGGGGAGCGCAAAAGTGACGCAACTTGGCTGCCACCACTGATATTTCCATGAGACCATCCCGAACCATAGGCTGATTTTCCTTCCTAGGGTTAAGGTTTGATTTACGCCTAGGGTAAGGGCTCTATTTACCAGAAAGCCCTGAGTTCCAAGAACACAGCAGCTGCGAAGGACTAGCCAAGAAGAGCGCAAAAGTACCACAACATGCCTGCCTCCACAGCTTTTTCCTTGGGGACATGCCTAATTCCTGGCTGATTTGCCTTTCTCGTCTTAGGGTTGGGGTTCGGCCTAGGGCTAGGATTTTTAAAATCAGGAAGCCCTGAGTTCCAGGCACACTGGAGCTGTGAAAGGCATCTAAAAGGGAGTACAAAAGTGCCGCAACATGGCTGCTTTCACGGCTTTTTCCTTGGCAATACGCCTAACATCAGGCTGATTTACCTTCCCAGGGTTACTGTTAGGCTTAGGCCTAGGGCTAGGATTTTTAAAACTAGGAAGCCCTTAGCTCCAGGCACACTGCAGCTGTTCAAGGCATCCCAAGGGGAGTACAAAAGTGCAACAACATGGCAGCTTTCACAGCTTTTTCCTTGGCACCATCCCTATACCTAGGCTGATTTATCTGCCTAGGGTTAGGGTTAGGGTTCAGCCTAGGGCTTGGATTTTTTTAACCAGGAAGCCCTGAGTTCCAGGCTTACTTCATTTGCCAAAGGCATCCCAAAGGGAGTGCAGAAGTGCCACAACATGGCTGCTTTCACGGCTTTTCCCTTAGGAAGAACCCTAATACCCGGCTGATTTACCTTCCAAGGGTTACTGTTAGGCTTAGGCCTAGGACTTTTAAAACCAGGAAGCCCTGGGCTCCAGGCACACTGCAGCTGCGAAAGGCATCCCAAGGGGAGCGCAAAAATGACACAACCTGTCTGCCACCACTGATATTTCCATGAGACCATCCCGATCCATAGGCTGATTTTCCTTCCTAGGGTTAAGGTTTGAGTTACGCCTAGGGTAAGGGCTCTATTAACCAGAAAGCCCTGAGTTCCAAGAACACAGCAGCTGCGGAGGACTAGCCAAGAAGAGCGCAAAAGTACCACAACATGCCTGCCTCCACAGCTTTTTCCTTGGGGACATGCCTAATTCCTGGCTGATTTGCCTTTCTCGTCTTAGGGTTGGGGTTCGGCCTAGGGCTAGGATTTTTAAAAGCAGGAAGCCCTGAGTTCCAGGCACACTGCAGCTGTGAAAGGCATCCAAAAGGGAGTGCAAAAGTGCCACAACATGGCTGCTTTCACGGCTTTTTCCTTGGCAAGACGCCTAACACCAGGCTGATTTACTTTCCCAGGGTTACTGTTAGGCTTAGGCCTAGGGCTAGGATTTTTAAAACTAGGAAGCCCTTAGCTCCAGGCACACTGCAGCTGTTCAAGGCATCCCAAGGGGAGTACAAAAGTGCAACAACATGGCAGCTTTCACAGCTTTTTCCTTGGCACCATCCCTATACCTAGGCTGATTTATCTGCCTAGGGTTAGGGTTAGGGTTCAGCCTAGGGCTTGGATTTCTTTAACCAGGAAGCCCTGAGTTCCAGGCTTACTTCATCTGCCAAAGGCATCCCAAAGGGAGTGCAGAAGTGCCACAACATGGCTGCTTTCACGGCTTTTCCCTTAGGAAGAACCCTAATACCCGGCTGATTTACCTTCCTAGGGTTACTGTTAGGCTTAGGCCTAGGACTTTTAAAACCAGGAAGCCCTGGGCTCCAGGCACACTGCAGCTGCGAAAGGCATCCCAAGGGGAGCGCAAAAGTGACGCAACTTGGCTGCCACCACTGATATTTCCATGAGACCATCCCGAACCATAGGCTGATTTTCCTTCCTAGGGTAAAGGTTTGAGTTACGCCTAGGGTAAGGGTTCTATTAACCAGAAAGCCCTGAGTTCCAAGAACACAGCAGCTGCGAAGGACTACTCAAGAAGAGCGCAAAAGTAGCACAACATGCCTGCCTCCACAGCTTTTTCCTTGGGGACATGCCTAATTCCTGGCTGATTTGCCTTTCTCGTCTTAGGGTTGGGGTTCGGCCTAGGGCTAGGATTTTTAAAAGCAGGAAGCCCTGAGTTCCAGGCACACTGGAGCTGTGAAAGACATCCAAAAGGGAGTGCAAAAGTGCCACAACGTGGCTGCTTTCACGGCTTTTTCCTTGGCAAGACGCCTAACATCAGGCTGATTTACCTTCCCAGGGTTACTGTTAGGCTTAGGCCTAGGGCTAGGATTTTTGAAACTAGGAAGCCCTGGGCTCCAGGCACACTGCAGCTGTTCAAGGCATCCCAAGGGGAGTACAAAAGTGCAACAACATGGCAGCTTTCACAGCTTTTTCCTTGGCACCATCCCGATACCTAGGCTGATTTATCTGCCTAGGGTTAGGGTTAGGGTTCAGCCTAGGGCTTGGATTTCTTTAACCAGGAAGCCCTGAGTTCCAGGCTTACTTCATCTGCCAAAGGCATCCCAAAGGGAGTGCAGAAGTGCCACAACATGGCTGCTTTCACGGCTTTTCCCTTAGGAAGAACCCTAATACCCGGCTGATTTACCTTCCTAGGGTTACTGTTAGGCTTAGGCCTAGGACTTTTAAAACCAGGAAGCCCTGGGCTCCAGGCACACTGCAGCTGCAAAAGGCATCCCAAGGGGAGCGCAAAAGTGATGCAACTTGGCTGCCACCACTGATATTTCCATGAGACCATCCCGAACCATAGGCTGATTTTCCTTCCTAGGGTTAAGGTTTGAGTTACGCCTAGGGTAAGGGCTCTATTTACCAGAAAGCCCTGAGTTCCAAGAACACAGCAGCTGCGAAGGACTAGCCAAGAAGAGCGCAAAAGTACCACAACATGCCTGCCTCCACAGCTTTTTCCTTGGGGACATGCCTAATTCCTGGCTGATTTGCCTTTCTCGTCTTAGGGTTGGGGTTCGGCCTAGGGCTAGGATTTTTAAAATCAGGAAGCCCTGAGTTCCAGGCACACTGGAGCTGTGAAAGGCATCTAAAAGGGAGTACAAAAGTGCCGCAACATGGCTGCTTTCACGGCTTTTTCCTTGGCAATACGCCTAACATCAGGCTGATTTACCTTCCCAGGGTTACTGTTAGGCTTAGGCCTAGGGCTAGGATTTTTAAAACTAGGAAGCCCTTAGCTCCAGGCACACTGCAGCTGTTCAAGGCATCCCAAGGGGAGTACAAAAGTGCAACAACATGGCAGCTTTCACAGCTTTTTCCTTGGCACCATCCCTATACCTAGGCTGATTTATCTGCCTAGGGTTAGGGTTAGGGTTCAGCCTAGGGCTTGGATTTTTTTAACCAGGAAGCCCTGAGTTCCAGGCTTACTTCATTTGCCAAAGGCATCCCAAAGGGAGTGCAGAAGTGCCACAACATGGCTGCTTTCACGGCTTTTCCCTTAGGAAGAACCCTAATACCCGGCTGATTTACCTTCCTAGGGTTACTGTTAGGCTTAGGCCTAGGACTTTTAAAACCAGGAAGCCCTGGGCTCCAGGCACACTGCAGCTGCGAAAGGCATCCCAAGGGGAGCGCAAAAGTGACGCAACTTGGCTGCCACCACTGATATTTCCATGAGACCATCCCGATCCATAGGCTGATTTTCCTTCCTAGGGTTAAGGTTTGAGTTACGCCTAGGGTAAGGGCTCTATTAACCAGAAAGCCCTGAGTTCCAAGAACACAGCAGCTGCGGAGGACTAGCCAAGAAGAGCGCAAAAGTACCACAACATGCCTGCCTCCACAGCTTTTTCCTTGGGGACATGCCTAATTCCTGGCTGATTTGCCTTTCTCGTCTTAGGGTTGGGGTTCGGCCTAGGGCTAGGATTTTTAAAAGCAGGAAGCCCTGAGTTCCAGGCACACTGGAGCTGTGAAAGGCATCCAAAAGGGAGTGCAAAAGTGCCACAACATGGCTGCTTTCACGGCTTTTTCCTTGGCAAGAAGCCTAACACCCGGCTGACATACTTTCCCAGGGTTACTGTTAGGCTTAGGGCTAGGGCTAGGATTTTTGAAACTAGGAAGCCCTGGGCTCCAGTCACACTGCAGCTGTTCAAGGCATCCCAAGGGGAGTACAAAAGTGCAACAACATGGCAGCTTTCACAGCTTTTTCCTTGGCACCATCCCTATACCTAGGCTGATTTATCTGCCTAGGGTTAGGGTTAGGGTTCAGCCTAGGGCTTGGATTTCTTTAACCAGGAAGCCCTGAGTTCCAGGCTTACTTCATCTGCCAAAGGCATCCCAAAGGGAGTGCAGAAGTGCCACAACATGGCTGCTTTCACGGCTTTTCCCTTAGGAAGAACCCTAATACCCGGCTGATTTCCCTTCCTAGGGTTACTGTTAGGCTTAGGCCTAGGACTTTTAAAACCAGGAAGCCCTGGGCTCCAGGCACACTGCAGCTGCAAAAGGCATCCCAAGGGGAGCGCAAAAGTGACGCAACTTGGCTGCCACCACTGATATTTCCATGAGACCATCCCGAACCATAGGCTGATTTTCCTTCCTAGGGTTAAGGTTTGAGTTACGCCTAGGGTAAGGGTTCTATTAACCAGAAAGCCCTGAGTTCCAAGAACACAGCAGCTGCGAAGGACTAGCCAAGAAGAGCGCAAAAGTACCACAACATGCCTGCCTCCACAGCTTTTTCCTTGGGGACATGCCTAATTCCTGGCTGATTTGCCTTTCTCGTCTTAGGGTTGGGGTTCGGCCTAGGGCTAGGATTTTTAAAAGCAGGAAGCCCGGAGTTCCAGGCACACTGGAGCTGTGAAAGGCATCCAAAAGGGAGTGCAAAAGTGCCACAACATGGCTGCTTTCACGGCTTTTTCCTTGGCAAGACGCCTAACACCAGGCTGATTTACTTTCCCAGGGTTACTGTTAGGCTTAGGCCTAGGGCTAGGATTTTTAAAACTAGGAAGCCCTTAGCTCCAGGCACACTGCAGCTGTTCAAGGCATCCCAAGGGGAGTACAAAAGTGCAACAACATGGCAGCTTTCACAGCTTTTTCCTTGGCACCATCCCTATACCTAGGCTGATTTATCTGCCTAGGGTTAGGGTTAGGGTTCAGCCTAGGGCTTGAATTTTTTTAACCAGGAAGCCCTGAGTTCCAGGCTTACTTCATCTGCCAAAGGCATCCCAAAGGGAGTGCAGAAGTGCCACAACATGGCTGCTTTCACGGCTTTTCCCTTAGGAAGAACCCTAATACCCGGCTGATTTACCTTCCTAGGGTTACTGTTAGGCTTAGGCCTAGGACTTTTAAAACCAGGAAGCCCTGGGCTCCAGGCACACTGCAGCTGCGAAAGGCATCCCAAGGGGAGCGCAAAAGTGACGCAACTTGGCTGCCACCACTGATATTTCCATGAGACCATCCCGAACCATAGGCTGATTTTCCTTCCTAGGGTAAAGGTTTGAGTTACGCCTAGGGTAAGGGTTCTATTAACCAGAAAGCCCTGAGTTCCAAGAACACAGCAGCTGCGAAGGACTACTCAAGAAGAGCGCAAAAGTAGCACAACATGCCTGCCTCCACAGCTTTTTCCTTGGGGACATGCCTAATTCCTGGCTGATTTGCCTTTCTCGTCTTAGGGTTGGGGTTCGGCCTAGGGCTAGGATTTTTAAAATCAGGAAGCCCTGAGTTCCAGGCACACTGGAGCTGTGAAAGGCATCCAAAAGGGAGTGCAAAAGTGCCACAACATGGCTGCTTTCACGGCTTTTTCCTTGGCAAGACGCCTAACATCAGGCTGATTTACCTTCCCAGGGTTACTGTTAGGCTTAGGCCTAGGGCTAGGATTTTTGAAACTAGGAAGCCCTTAGCTCCAGGCACACTGCAGCTGTTCAAGGCATCCCAAGGGGAGTACAAAAGTGCAACAACATGGCAGCTTTCACAGCTTTTTCCTTGGCACCATCCCGATACCTAGGCTGATTTATCTGCCTAGGGTTAGGGTTAGGGTTCAGCCTAGGGCTTGGATTTCTTTAACCAGGAAGCCCTGAGTTCCAGGCTTACTTCATCTGCCAAAGGCATCCCAAAGGGAGTGCAGAAGTGCCACAACATGGCTGCTTTCACGGCTTTTCCCTTAGGAAGAACCCTAATACCCGGCTGATTTACCTTCCTAGGGTTACTGTTAGGCTTAGGCCTAGGACTTTTAAAACCAGGAAGCCCTGGGCTCCAGGCACACTGCAGCTGCGAAAGGCATCCCAAGGGGAGCGCAAAAATGACACAACCTGTCTGCCACCACTGATATTTCCATGAGACCATCCCGATCCATAGGCTGATTTTCCTTCCTAGGGTTAAGGTTTGAGTTACGCCTAGGGTAAGGGCTCTATTAACCAGAAAGCCCTGAGTTCCAAGAACACAGCAGCTGCGGAGGACTAGCCAAGAAGAGCGCAAAAGTACCACAACATGCCTGCCTCCACAGCTTTTTCCTTGGGGACATGCCTAATTCCTGGCTGATTTGCCTTTCTCGTCTTAGGGTTGGGGTTCGGCCTAGGGCTAGGATTTTTAAAAGCAGGAAGCCCTGAGTTCCAGGCACACTGGAGCTGTGAAAGGCATCCAAAAGGGAGTGCAAAAGTGCCACAACATGGCTGCTTTCACGGCTTTTTCCTTGGCAAGAAGCCTAACACCCGGCTGACATACTTTCCCAGGGTTACTGTTAGGCTTAGGGCTAGGGCTAGGATTTTTGAAACTAGGAAGCCCTGGGCTCCAGTCACACTGCAGCTGTTCAAGGCATCCCAAGGGGAGTACAAAAGTGCAACAACATGGCAGCTTTCACAGCTTTTTCCTTGGCACCATCCCTATACCTAGGCTGATTTATCTGCCTAGGGTTAGGGTTAGGGTTCAGCCTAGGGCTTGGATTTCTTTAACCAGGAAGCCCTGAGTTCCAGGCTTACTTCATCTGCCAAAGGCATCCCAAAGGGAGTGCAGAAGTGCCACAACATGGCTGCTTTCACGGCTTTTCCCTTAGGAAGAACCCTAATACCCGGCTGATTTACCTTCCTAGGGTTACTGTTAGGCTTAGGCCTAGGACTTTTAAAACCAGGAAGCCCTGGGCTCCAGGCACACTGCAGCTGCAAAAGGCATCCCAAGGGGAGCGCAAAAGTGACGCAACTTGGCTGCCACCACTGATATTTCCATGAGACCATCCCGAACCATAGGCTGATTTTCCTTCCTAGGGTAAAGGTTTGAGTTACGCCTAGGGTAAGGGTTCTATTAACCAGAAAGCCCTGAGTTCCAAGAACACAGCAGCTGCGAAGGACTAGCCAAGAAGAGCGCAAAAGTACCACAACATGCCTGCCTCCACAGCTTTTTCCTTGGGGACATGCCTAATTCCTGGCTGATTTGCCTTTCTCGTCTTAGGGTTGGGGTTCGGCCTAGGGCTAGGATTTTTAAAAGCAGGAAGCCCGGAGTTCCAGGCACACTGGAGCTGTGAAAGGCATCCAAAAGGGAGTGCAAAAGTGCCACAACATGGCTGCTTTCACGGCTTTTTCCTTGGCAAGACGCCTAACACCAGGCTGATTTACTTTCCCAGGGTTACTGTTAGGCTTAGGCCTAGGGCTAGGATTTTTAAAACTAGGAAGCCCTTAGCTCCAGGCACACTGCAGCTGTTCAAGGCATCCCAAGGGGAGTACAAAAGTGCAACAACATGGCAGCTTTCACAGCTTTTTCCTTGGCACCATCCCTATACCTAGGCTGATTTATCTGCCTAGGGTTAGGGTTAGGGTTCAGCCTAGGGCTTGAATTTTTTTAACCAGGAAGCCCTGAGTTCCAGGCTTACTTCATCTGCCAAAGGCATCCCAAAGGGAGTGCAGAAGTGCCACAACATGGCTGCTTTCACGGCTTTTCCCTTAGGAAGAACCCTAATACCCGGCTGATTTACCTTCCTAGGGTTACTGTTAGGCTTAGGCCTAGGACTTTTAAAACCAGGAAGCCCTGGGCTCCAGGCACACTGCAGCTGCGAAAGGCATCCCAAGGGGAGCGCAAAAGTGACGCAACTTGGCTGCCACCACTGATATTTCCATGAGACCATCCCGAACCATAGGCTGATTTTCCTTCCTAGGGTAAAGGTTTGAGTTACGCCTAGGGTAAGGGTTCTATTAACCAGAAAGCCCTGAGTTCCAAGAACACAGCAGCTGCGAAGGACTACTCAAGAAGAGCGCAAAAGTAGCACAACATGCCTGCCTCCACAGCTTTTTCCTTGGGGACATGCCTAATTCCTGGCTGATTTGCCTTTCTCGTCTTAGGGTTGGGGTTCGGCCTAGGGCTAGGATTTTTAAAATCAGGAAGCCCTGAGTTCCAGGCACACTGGAGCTGTGAAAGGCATCCAAAAGGGAGTGCAAAAGTGCCACAACATGGCTGCTTTCACGGCTTTTTCCTTGGCAAGACGCCTAACATCAGGCTGATTTACCTTCCCAGGGTTACTGTTAGGCTTAGGCCTAGGGCTAGGATTTTTGAAACTAGGAAGCCCTTAGCTCCAGGCACACTGCAGCTGTTCAAGGCATCCCAAGGGGAGTACAAAAGTGCAACAACATGGCAGCTTTCACAGCTTTTTCCTTGGCACCATCCCGATACCTAGGCTGATTTATCTGCCTAGGGTTAGGGTTAGGGTTCAGCCTAGGGCTTGGATTTCTTTAACCAGGAAGCCCTGAGTTCCAGGCTTACTTCATCTGCCAAAGGCATCCCAAAGGGAGTGCAGAAGTGCCACAACATGGCTGCTTTCACGGCTTTTCCCTTAGGAAGAACCCTAATACCCGGCTGATTTACCTTCCTAGGGTTACTGTTAGGCTTAGGCCTAGGACTTTTAAAACCAGGAAGCCCTGGGCTCCAGGCACACTGCAGCTGCGAAAGGCATCCCAAGGGGAGCGCAAAAATGACACAACCTGTCTGCCACCACTGATATTTCCATGAGACCATCCCGATCCATAGGCTGATTTTCCTTCCTAGGGTTAAGGTTTGAGTTACGCCTAGGGTAAGGGCTCTATTAACCAGAAAGCCCTGAGTTCCAAGAACACAGCAGCTGCGGAGGACTAGCCAAGAAGAGCGCAAAAGTACCACAACATGCCTGCCTCCACAGCTTTTTCCTTGGGGACATGCCTAATTCCTGGCTGATTTGCCTTTCTCGTCTTAGGGTTGGGGTTCGGCCTAGGGCTAGGATTTTTAAAAGCAGGAAGCCCTGAGTTCCAGGCACACTGGAGCTGTGAAAGGCATCCAAAAGGGAGTGCAAAAGTGCCACAACATGGCTGCTTTCACGGCTTTTTCCTTGGCAAGAAGCCTAACACCCGGCTGACATACTTTCCCAGGGTTACTGTTAGGCTTAGGGCTAGGGCTAGGATTTTTGAAACTAGGAAGCCCTGGGCTCCAGTCACACTGCAGCTGTTCAAGGCATCCCAAGGGGAGTACAAAAGTGCAACAACATGGCAGCTTTCACAGCTTTTTCCTTGGCACCATCCCTATACCTAGGCTGATTTATCTGCCTAGGGTTAGGGTTAGGGTTCAGCCTAGGGCTTGGATTTCTTTAACCAGGAAGCCCTGAGTTCCAGGCTTACTTCATCTGCCAAAGGCATCCCAAAGGGAGTGCAGAAGTGCCACAACATGGCTGCTTTCACGGCTTTTCCCTTAGGAAGAACCCTAATACCCGGCTGATTTACCTTCCTAGGGTTACTGTTAGGCTTAGGCCTAGGACTTTTAAAACCAGGAAGCCCTGGGCTCCAGGCACACTGCAGCTGCAAAAGGCATCCCAAGGGGAGCGCAAAAGTGACGCAACTTGGCTGCCACCACTGATATTTCCATGAGACCATCCCGAACCATAGGCTGATTTTCCTTCCTAGGGTTAAGGTTTGAGTTACGCCTAGGGTAAGGGTTCTATTAACCAGAAAGCCCTGAGTTCCAAGAACACAGCAGCTGCGAAGGACTAGCCAAGAAGAGCGCAAAAGTACCACAACATGCCTGCCTCCACAGCTTTTTCCTTGGGGACATGCCTAATTCCTGGCTGATTTGCCTTTCTCGTCTTAGGGTTGGGGTTCGGCCTAGGGCTAGGATTTTTAAAAGCAGGAAGCCCGGAGTTCCAGGCACACTGGAGCTGTGAAAGGCATCCAAAAGGGAGTGCAAAAGTGCCACAACATGGCTGCTTTCACGGCTTTTTCCTTGGCAAGACGCCTAACACCAGGCTGATTTACTTTCCCAGGGTTACTGTTAGGCTTAGGCCTAGGGCTAGGATTTTTAAAACTAGGAAGCCCTTAGCTCCAGGCACACTGCAGCTGTTCAAGGCATCCCAAGGGGAGTACAAAAGTGCAACAACATGGCAGCTTTCACAGCTTTTTCCTTGGCACCATCCCTATACCTAGGCTGATTTATCTGCCTAGGGTTAGGGTTAGGGTTCAGCCTAGGGCTTGAATTTTTTTAACCAGGAAGCCCTGAGTTCCAGGCTTACTTCATCTGCCAAAGGCATCCCAAAGGGAGTGCAGAAGTGCCACAACATGGCTGCTTTCACGGCTTTTCCCTTAGGAAGAACCCTAATACCCGGCTGATTTACCTTCCTAGGGTTACTGTTAGGCTTAGGCCTAGGACTTTTAAAACCAGGAAGCCCTGGGCTCCAGGCACACTGCAGCTGCGAAAGGCATCCCAAGGGGAGCGCAAAAGTGACGCAACTTGGCTGCCACCACTGATATTTCCATGAGACCATCCCGAACCATAGGCTGATTTTCCTTCCTAGGGTAAAGGTTTGAGTTACGCCTAGGGTAAGGGTTCTATTAACCAGAAAGCCCTGAGTTCCAAGAACACAGCAGCTGCGAAGGACTACTCAAGAAGAGCGCAAAAGTAGCACAACATGCCTGCCTCCACAGCTTTTTCCTTGGGGACATGCCTAATTCCTGGCTGATTTGCCTTTCTCGTCTTAGGGTTGGGGTTCGGCCTAGGGCTAGGATTTTTAAAATCAGGAAGCCCTGAGTTCCAGGCACACTGGAGCTGTGAAAGGCATCCAAAAGGGAGTGCAAAAGTGCCACAACATGGCTGCTTTCACGGCTTTTTCCTTGGCAAGACGCCTAACATCAGGCTGATTTACCTTCCCAGGGTTACTGTTAGGCTTAGGCCTAGGGCTAGGATTTTTGAAACTAGGAAGCCCTTAGCTCCAGGCACACTGCAGCTGTTCAAGGCATCCCAAGGGGAGTACAAAAGTGCAACAACATGGCAGCTTTCACAGCTTTTTCCTTGGCACCATCCCGATACCTAGGCTGATTTATCTGCCTAGGGTTAGGGTTAGGGTTCAGCCTAGGGCTTGGATTTCTTTAACCAGGAAGCCCTGAGTTCCAGGCTTACTTCATCTGCCAAAGGCATCCCAAAGGGAGTGCAGAAGTGCCACAACATGGCTGCTTTCACGGCTTTTCCCTTAGGAAGAACCCTAATACCCGGCTGATTTACCTTCCTAGGGTTACTGTTAGGCTTAGGCCTAGGACTTTTAAAACCAGGAAGCCCTGGGCTCCAGGCACACTGCAGCTGCAAAAGGCATCCCAAGGGGAGCGCAAAAGTGATGCAACTTGGCTGCCACCACTGATATTTCCATGAGACCATCCCGAACCATAGGCTGATTTTCCTTCCTAGGGTTAAGGTTTGAGTTACGCCTAGGGTAAGGGCTCTATTTACCAGAAAGCCCTGAGTTCCAAGAACACAGCAGCTGCGAAGGACTAGCCAAGAAGAGCGCAAAAGTACCACAACATGCCTGCCTCCACAGCTTTTTCCTTGGGGACATGCCTAATTCCTGGCTGATTTGCCTTTCTCGTCTTAGGGTTGGGGTTCGGCCTAGGGCTAGGATTTTTAAAATCAGGAAGCCCTGAGTTCCAGGCACACTGGAGCTGTGAAAGGCATCTAAAAGGGAGTACAAAAGTGCCGCAACATGGCTGCTTTCACGGCTTTTTCCTTGGCAAGACGCCTAACATCAGGCTGATTTACCTTCCCAGGGTTACTGTTAGGCTTAGGCCTAGGGCTAGGATTTTTAAAACTAGGAAGCCCTTAGCTCCAGGCACACTGCAGCTGTTCAAGGCATCCCAAGGGGAGTACAAAAGTGCAACAACATGGCAGCTTTCACAGCTTTTTCCTTGGCACCATCCCTATACCTAGGCTGATTTATCTGCCTAGGGTTAGGGTTAGGGTTCAGCCTAGGGCTTGGATTTTTTTAACCAGGAAGCCCTGAGTTCCAGGCTTACTTCATTTGCCAAAGGCATCCCAAAGGGAGTGCAGAAGTGCCACAACATGGCTGCTTTCACGGCTTTTCCCTTAGGAAGAACCCTAATACCCGGCTGATTTACCTTCCAAGGGTTACTGTTAGGCTTAGGCCTAGGACTTTTAAAACCAGGAAGCCCTGGGCTCCAGGCACACTGCAGCTGCGAAAGGCATCCCAAGGGGAGCGCAAAAATGACACAACCTGTCTGCCACCACTGATATTTCCATGAGACCATCCCGATCCATAGGCTGATTTTCCTTCCTAGGGTTAAGGTTTGAGTTACGCCTAGGGTAAGGGCTCTATTAACCAGAAAGCCCTGAGTTCCAAGAACACAGCAGCTGCGGAGGACTAGCCAAGAAGAGCGCAAAAGTAGCACAACATGCCTGCCTCCACAGCTTTTTCCTTGGGGACATGCCTAATTCCTGGCTGATTTGCCTTTATCGTCTTAGGGTTGGGGTTCGGCCTAGGGCTAGGATTTTTAAAAGCAGGAAGCCCTGAGTTCCAGGCACACTGCAGCTGTGAAAGGCATCCAAAAGGGAGTGCAATAGTGCCACAACATGGCAGCTTTCACAGCTTTTTCCTTGGCACCATCCCTATACCTAGGCTGATTGATCTGCCTAGGGTTAGGGTTAGGGTTCAGCCTAGGGCTTGGATTTCTTTAACCAGGAAGCCCTGAGTTCCAGGCTTACTTCATCTGCCAAAGGCATCCCAAAGGGAGTGCAGAAGTGCCACAACATGGCTGCTTTCACGGCTTTTCCCTTAGGAAGAACCCTAATACCCGGCTGATTTACCTTCCTAGGGTTACTGTTAGGCTTAGGCCTAGGACTTTTAAAACCAGGAAGCCCTGGGCTCCAGGCACACTGCAGCTGCAAAAGGCATCCCAAGGGGAGCGCAAAAGTGACGCAGCTTGGCTGCCACCACTGATATTTCCATGAGACCATCCCGAACCATAGGCTGATTTTCCTTCCTAGGGTTAAGGTTTGATTTACGCCTAGGGTAAGGGTCTATTAACCAGAAAGCCCTGAGTTCCAAGAACACAGCAGCTGCGAAGGACTAGCCAAGAAGAGCGCAAAAGTACCACAACATGCCTGCCTCCACAGCTTTTTCCTTGGGGACATGCCTAATTCCTGGCTGATTTGCCTTTCTCGTCTTAGGGTTGGGGTTCGGCCTAGGGCTAGGATTTTTAAAAGCAGGAAGCCCTGAGTTCCAGGCACAATAGAGCTGTGAAAGGCATCCAAAAGGGAGTGCAAAAGTGCCACAACATGGCTGCTTTCACGGCTTTTTCCTTGGCAAGACGCCTAACATCAGGCTGATTTGCCTTCCCAGGGTTACTGTTAGGCTTAGGCTTAAGGCTAGGATTTTTAAAATTAGGAAGCCCTTAGCTCCAGGCACACTGCAGCTGTTCAAGGCATCCCAAGGGGAGTACAAAAGTGCAACAACATGGCAGCTTTCACAGCTTTTTCCTTGGCACCATCCCTATACCTAGGCTGATTTATCTGCCTAGGGTTAGGGTTAGGGTTCAGCCTAGGGCTTGGATTTCTTTAACCAGGAAGCCCTGAGTTCCAGGCTTACTTCATCTGCCAAAGGCATCCCAAAGGGAGTGCAGAAGTGCCACAACATGGCTGCTTTCACGGCTTTTCCCTTAGGAAGAACCCTAATACCCGGCTGATTTACCTTCCTAGGGTTACTGTTAGGCTTAGGCCTAGGACTTTTAAAACCAGGAAGCCCTGGGCTCCAGGCACACTGCAGCTGCGAAAGGCATCCCAAGGGGAGCGCAAAAGTGACGCAACTTGGCTGCCACCACTGATATTTCCATGAGACCATCCCGAAACATAGGCTGATTTTCCTTCCTAGGGTAAAGGTTTGAGTTACGCCTAGGGTAAGGGTTCTATTAACCAGAAAGCCCTGAGTTCCAAGAACACAGCAGCTGCGAAGGACTAGTCAAGAAGAGCGCAAAAGTAGCACAACATGCCTGCCTCCACAGCTTTTTCCTTGGGGACATGCCTAATTCCTGGCTGATTTGCCTTTCTCGTCTTAGGGTTGGGGTTCGGCCTAGGGCTAGGATTTTTAAAATCAGGAAGCCCTGAGTTCCAGGCACACTGGAGCTGTGAAAGGCATCCAAAAGGGAGTGCAAAAGTGCCACAACATGGCTGCTTTCACGGCTTTTTCCTTGGCAAGAAGCCTAACACCCGGCTGACATACTTTCCCAGGGTTACTGTTAGGCTTAGGGCTAGGGCTAGGATTTTTGAAACTAGGAAGCCCTGGGCTCCAGGCACACTGCAGCTGTTCAAGGCATCCCAAGGGGAGTACAAAAGTGCAACAACATGGCAGCTTTCACAGCTTTTTCCTTGGCACCATCCCTATACCTAGGCTGATTTATCTGCCTAGGGTTAGGGTTAGGGTTCAGCCTAGGGCTTGGATTTTTTTAACCAGGAAGCCCTGAGTTCCAGGCTTACTTCATTTGCCAAAGGCATCCCAAGGGGAGCGCAAAAGTGACGCAACTTGGCTGCCACCACTGATATTTCCATGAGACCATCCCGAACCATAGGCTGATTTTCCTTCCTAGGGTTAAGGTTTGAGTTACGCCTAGGGTAAGGGTCTATTAACCAGAAAGCCCTGAGCTCCAAGAACACAGCAGCTGCGAAGGACTACCCAAGAAGAGCGCAAAAGTACCACAAAATGCCTGCCTCCACAGCTTTTTCCTTGTGGACATGCCTAATTCCTGGCTGATTTGCCTTTCTCGTCTTAGGGTTGGGGTTCGGCCTAGGGCTAGGATTTTTAAAATCAGGAAGCCCTGAGTTCCAGGCACACTGGAGCTGTGAAAGGCATCCAAAAGGGAGTGCAAAAGTGCCACAACATGGCTGCTTTCACGGCTTTTTCCTTGGCAAGAAGCCTAACACCAGGCTGATTTACCTTCCCAGGGTTACTGTTAGGCTTAGGCCTAGGGCTAGGATTTTTGAAACTAGGAAGCCCTGGGCTCCAGGCACACTGGAGCTGTGAAAGGCATCCCAAGGGGAGTACAAAAGTGCAACAACATGGCAGCTTTCACAGCTTTTTCCTTGGCACCATCCCTATACCTAGGCTGATTTATCTGCCTAGGGTTAGGGTTAGGGTTCAGCCTAGGGCTTGGATTTCTTTAACCAGGAAGCCCTGAGTTCCAGGCTTACTTCATCTGCCAAAGGCATCCCAAAGGGAGTGCAGAAGTGCCACAACATGGCTGCTTTCACGGCTTTTCCCTTAGGAAGAACCCTAATACCCGGCTGATTTACCTTCCTAGGGTTACTGTTAGGCTTAGGCCTAGGACTTTTAAAACCAGGAAGCCCTGGGCTCCAGGCACACTGCAGCTGCAAAAGGCATCCCAAGGGGAGCGCAAAAGTGACGCAACTTGGCTGCCACCACTGATATTTCCATGAGACCATCCCGAACCATAGGCTGATTTTCCTTCCTAGGGTTAAGGTTTGAGTTACGCCTAGGGTAAGGGTCTATTAACCAGAAAGCCCTGAGCTCCAAGAACACAGCAGCTGCGAAGGACTAGCCAAGAAGAGCGCAAAAGTACCACAACATGCCTGCCTCCACAGCTTTTTCCTTGGGGACATGCCTAATTCCTGGCTGATTTGCCTTTCTCGTCTTAGGGTTGGGGTTCGGCCTAGGGCTAGGATTTTTAAAAGCAGGAAGCCCTGAGTTCCAGGCACACTGGAGCTGTGAAAGGCATCCAAAAGGGAGTGCAAAAGTGCCACAACATGGCTGCTTTCACGGCTTTTTCCTTGGCAAGACGCCTAACACCAGGCTGATTTACCTTCCCAGGGTTACTGTTAGGCTTAGGCCTAGGGCTAGGATTTTTAAAACTAGGAAGCCCTTAGCTCCAGGCACACTGCAGCTGTTCAAGGCATCCCAAGGGGAGTACAAAAGTGCAACAACATGGCAGCTTTCACAGCTTTTTCCTTGGCACCATCCCTATACCTAGGCTGATTTATCTGCCTAGGGTTAGGGTTAGGGTTCAGCCTAGGGCTTGGATTTTTTTAACCAGGAAGCCCTGAGTTCCAGGCTTACTTCATTTGCCAAAGGCATCCCAAGGGGAGCGCAAAAGTGACGCAACTTGGCTGCCACCACTGATATTTCCATGAGACCATCCCGAACCATAGGCTGATTTTCCTTCCTAGGGTTAAGGTTTGAGTTACGCCTAGGGTAAGGGTCTATTAACCAGAAAGCCCTGAGCTCCAAGAACACAGCAGCTGCGAAGGACTAGCCAAGAAGAGCGCAAAAGTACCACAACATGCCTGCCTCCACAGCTTTTTCCTTGTGGACATGCCTAATTCCTGGCTGATTTGCCTTTCTCGTCTTAGGGTTGGGGTTCGGCCTAGGGCTAGGATTTTTAAAATCAGGAAGCCCTGAGTTCCAGGCACACTGGAGCTGTGAAAGGCATCCAAAAGGGAGTGCAAAAGTGCCACAACATGGCTGCTTTCACGGCTTTTTCCTTGGCAAGACGCCTAACACCAGGCTGATTTCCCTTCCCAGGGTTACTGTTAGGCTTAGGCCTAGGGCTAGGATTTTTGAAACTAGGAAGCCCTGGGCTCCAGGCACACTGCAGCTGTTCAAGGCATCCCAAGGGGAGTACAAAAGTGCAACAACATGGCAGCTTTCACAGCTTTTTCCTTGGCACCATCCCTATACCTAGGCTGATTTATCTGCCTAGGGTTAGGGTTAGGGTTCAGCCTAGGGCTTCAATTTTTTTAACCAGGAAGCCCTGAGTTCCAGGCTTACTTCATCTGCCAAAGGCATCCCAAAGGGAGTGCAGAAGTGCCACAACATGGCTGCTTTCACGGCTTTTCCCTTAGGAAGAACCCTAATACCCGGCTGATTTACCTTCCTAGGGTTACTGTTAGGTTAGGCCTAGGACTTTTAAAACCAGGAAGCCCTGGGCTCCAGGCACACTGCAGCTGCAAAAGGCATCCCAAGGGGAGCGCAAAAGTGACGCAACTTGGCTGCCACCACTGATATTTCCATGAGACCATCCCGAACCATAGGTTGATTTTCCTTCCTAGGGTTAAGGTTTGAGTTACGCCTAGGGTAAGGGCTCTATTAACCAGAAAGCCCTGAGTTCCAAGAACACAGCAGCTGCGAAGGACTAGCCAAGAAGAGCGCAAAAGTACCACAACATGCCTGCCTCCACAGCTTTTTCCTTGGGGACATGCCTAATTCCTGGCTGATTTGCCATTCTCGTCTTAGGGTTGGGGTTCGGCCTAGGGCTAGGATTTTTAAAATCAGGAAGCCCTGAGTTCCAGGCACACTGGAGCTGTGAAAGGCATCCAAAAGGGAGTGCAAAAGTGCCACAACATGGCTGCTTTCACGGCTTTTTCCTTGGCAAGACGCCTAACATCAGGCTGATTTACCTTCCCAGGGTTACTGTAAGGCTTAGGCTTAAGGCTAGGATTTTTAAAACTAGGAAGCCCTTAGCTCCAGGCACACTGCAGCTGTTCAAGGCATCCCAAGGGGAGTACAAAAGTGCAACAACATGGCAGCTTTCACAGCTTTTTCCTTGGCACCATCCCTATACCTAGGCTGATTTATCTGCCTAAGGTTAGGGTTAGGGTTCAGCCTAGGGCTTGGCTTTTTTTAACCAGGAAGCCCTGAGTTCCAGGCTTACTTCATCTGCCAAAGGCATCCCAAAGGGAGTGCAGAAGTGCCACAACATGGCTGCTTTCACGGCTTTTCCCTTAGGAAGAACCCTAATACCCGGCTGATTTACCTTCCTAGGGTTACTGTTAGGCTTAGGCCTAGGACTTTTAAAACCAGGAAGCCCTGGGCTCCAGGCACACTGCAGCTGCGAAAGGCATCCCAAGGGGAGCGCAAAAGTGACGCAACCTGGCTGCCACCACTGATATTTCCATGAGACCATCCCGAACCATAGGTTGATTTTCCTTCCTAGGGTTAAGGTTTGAGTTACGCTTAGGGTAAGGGCTCTATTAACCAGAAAGCCCTGAGTTCCAAGAACACAGCAGCTGCGAAGGACTAGCCAAGAAGAGCGCAAAAGTACCACAACATGCCTGCCTCCACAGCTTTTTCCTTGGGGACATGCCTAATTCCTGGCTGATTTGCCTTTCTCGTCTTAGGGTTGGGGTTCGGCCTAGGGCTAGGATTTTTAAAATCAGGAAGCCCTGAGTTCCAGGCACACTGGAGCTGTGAAAGGCATCTAAAAGGGAGTACAAAAGTGCCGCAACATGGCTGCTTTCACGGCTTTTTCCTTGGCAAGAAGCCTAACACCAGGCTGACATACTTTCCCAGGGTTACTGTTAGGCTTAGGCCTAGGGCTAGGATTTTTGAAACTAGGAAGCCCTGGGCTCCAGGCACACTGCAGCTGTTCAAGGCATCCCAAGGGGAGTACAAAAGTGCAACAACATGGCAGCTTTCACAGCTTTTTCCTTGGCACCATCCCTATACCTAGGCTGATTTATCTGCCTAGGGTTAGGGTTAGGGTTCAGCCTAGGGCTTGGATTTCTTTAACCAGGAAGCCCTGAGTTCCAGGCTTACTTCATCTGCCAAAGGCATCCCAAAGGGAGTGCAGAAGTGCCACAACATGGCTGCTTTCACGGCTTTTCCCTTAGGAAGAACCCTAATACCTGGCTGATTTACCTTCCTAGGGTTACTGTTAGGCTTAGGCCTAGGACTTTTAAAACCAGGAAGCCCTGGGCTCCAGGCACACTGCAGCTGCGAAAGGCATCCCAAGGGGAGCGCAAAAGTGACGCAACTTGGCTGCCACCACTGATATTTCCATGAGAGCATCCTGAACCATAGGCTGATTTTCCTTCCTAGGGTTAAGGTTTGAGTTACGCCTAGGGTAAGGGTTCTATTAACCAGAAAGCCCTGAGCTCCAAGAACACAGCAGCTGCGAAGGACTAGCCAAGAAGAGCGCAAAAGTACCACAACATGCCTGCCTCCACAGCTTTTTCCTTGGGGACATGCCTAATTCCTGGCTGATTTGCCTTTCTCGTCTTAGGGTTGGGGTTCGGCCTAGGGCTAGGATTTTTAAAAGCAGGAAGCCCTGAGTTCCAGGCACACTGTAGCTGTGAAAGGCATCCAAAAGGGAGTGCAAAAGTGCCACAACATGGCTGCTTTCACGGCTTTTTCCTTGGCAAGAAGCCTAACACTCGGCTGACATACTTTCCCAGGGTTACTGTTAGGCTTAGGCCTAGGGCTAGGATTTTTGAAACTAGGAAGCCCTTAGCTCCAGGCACACTGCAGCTGTTCAAGGCATCCCAAGGGGAGTACAAAAGTGCAACAACATGGCAGCTTTCACAGCTTTTTCCTTGGCACCATCCCTATACCTAGGCTGATTTATCTGCCTAGGGTTAGGGTTAGGGTTCAGCCTAGGGCTTGGATTTCTTTAACCAGGAAGCCCTGAGTTCCAGGCTTACTTCATCTGCCAAAGGCATCCCAAAGGGAGTGCAGAAGTGCCACAACATGGCTGCTTTCACGGCTTTTCCCTTAGGAAGAACCCTAATACCCGGCTGATTTACCTTCCTAGGGTTACTGTTAGGCTTAGGCCTAGGACTTTTAAAACCAGGAAGCCCTGGGCTCCAGGCACACTGCAGCTGCGAAAGGCATCCCAAGGGGAGCGCAAAAGTGACGCAACTTGGCTGCCACTACTGATATTTCCATGAGACCATCCCGAACCATAGGCTGATTTTCCTTCCTAGGGTAAAGGTTTGAGTTACGCCTAGGGTAAGGGTTCTATTAACCAGAAAGCCCTGAGTTCCAAGAACACAGCAGCTGCGAAGGACTAGCCAAGAAGAGCGCAAAAGTACCACAACATGCCTGCCTCCACAGCTTTTTCCTTGGGGACATGCCTAATTCCTGGCTGATTTGCCTTTCTCGTCTTAGGGTTGGGGTTCGGCCTAGGGCTAGGATTTTTAAAAGCAGGAAGCCCTGAGTTCCAGGCACACTGGAGCTGTGAAAGGCATCCAAAAGGGAGTACAAAAGTGCCGCAACATGGCTGCTTTCACGGCTTTTTCCTTGGCAAGACGCCTAACATCAGGCTGATTTACCTTCCCAGGGTTACTGTTAGGCTTAGGCCTAGGGCTAGGATTTTTAAAACTAGGAAGCCCTTAGCTCCAGGCACACTGCAGCTGTTCAAGGCATCCCAAGGGGAGTACAAAAGTGCAACAACATGGCAGCTTTCACAGCTTTTTCCTTGGCACCATCCCTATACCTAGGCTGATTTATCTGCCTAGGGTTAGGGTTAGGGTTCAGCCTAGGGCTTGAATTTTTTTAACCAGGAAGCCCTGAGTTCCAGGCTTACTTCATCTGCCAAAGGCATCCCAAAGGGAGTGCAGAAGTGCCACAACATGGCTGCTTTCACGGCTTTTCCCTTAGGAAGAACCCTAATACCCGGCTGATTTACCTTCCTAGGGTTACTGTTAGGCTTAGGCCTAGGACTTTTAAAACCAGGAAGCCCTGGGCTCCAGGCACACTGCAGCTGCGAAAGGCATCCCAAGGGGAGCGCAAAAGTGACGCAACTTGGCTGCCACTACTGATATTTCCATGAGACCATCCCGAACCATAGGCTGATTTTCCTTCCTAGGGTAAAGGTTTGAGTTACGCCTAGGGTAAGGGTTCTATTAACCAGAAAGCCCTGAGTTCCAAGAACACAGCAGCTGCGAAGGACTAGCCAAGAAGAGCGCAAAAGTACCACAACATGCCTGCCTCCACAGCTTTTTCCTTGGGGACATGCCTAATTCCTGGCTGATTTGCCTTTCTCGTCTTAGGGTTGGGGTTCGGCCTAGGGCTAGGATTTTTAAAAGCAGGAAGCCCTGAGTTCCAGGCACACTGGAGCTGTGAAAGGCATCCAAAAGGGAGTACAAAAGTGCCGCAACATGGCTGCTTTCACGGCTTTTTCCTTGGCAAGACGCCTAACATCAGGCTGATTTACCTTCCCAGGGTTACTGTTAGGCTTAGGCCTAGGGCTAGGATTTTTAAAACTAGGAAGCCCTTAGCTCCAGGCACACTGCAGCTGTTCAAGGCATCCCAAGGGGAGTACAAAAGTGCAACAACATGGCAGCTTTCACAGCTTTTTCCTTGGCACCATCCCTATACCTAGGCTGATTTATCTGCCTAGGGTTAGGGTTAGGGTTCAGCCTAGGGCTTGAATTTTTTTAACCAGGAAGCCCTGAGTTCCAGGCTTACTTCATCTGCCAAAGGCATCCCAAAGGGAGTGCAGAAGTGCCACAACATGGCTGCTTTCACGGCTTTTCCCTTAGGAAGAACCCTAATACCCGGCTGATTTACCTTCCTAGGGTTACTGTTAGGCTTAGGCCTAGGACTTTTAAAACCAGGAAGCCCTGGGCTCCAGGCACACTGCAGCTGCGAAAGGCATCCCAAGGGGAGCGCAAAAGTGACGCAACTTGGCTGCCACCACTGATATTTCCATGAGACCATCCCGAACCATAGGTTGATTTTCCTTCCTAGGGTTAAGGTTTGAGTTACGCCTAGGGTAAGGGCTCTATTAACCAGAAAGCCCTGAGTTCCAAGAACACAGCAGCTGCGAAGGACTAGCCAAGAAGAGCGCAAAAGTACCACAACATGCCTGCCTCGACAGCTTTTTCCTTGGGGACATGCCTAATTCCTGGCTGATTTGCCTTTCTCGTCTTAGGGTTGGGGTTCGGCCTAGGGCTAGGATTTTTAAAAGCAGGAAGCCCTGAGTTCCAGGCACACTGGAGCTGTGAAAGGCATCCAAAAGGGAGTGCAAAAGTGCCACAACATGGCTGCTTTCACGGCTTTTTCCTTGGCAAGAAGCCTAACACCAGGCTGACATACTTTCCCAGGGTTACTGTTAGGCTTAGGCCTCGGGCTAGGATTTTTGAAACTAGGAAGCCCTGAGCTCCAGGCGCACTGCAGCTGTTCAAGGCATCCCAAGGGGAGTACAAAAGTGCAACAACATGGCAGCTTTCACAGCTTTTTCCTTGGCACCATCCCTATACCTAGGCTGATTTATCTGCCTAGGGTTAGGGTTAGGGTTCAGCCTAGGGCTTGGATTTCTTTAACCAGGAAGCCCTGAGTTCCAGGCTTACTTCATCTGCCAAAGGCATCCCAAAGGGAGTGCAGAAGTGCCACAACATGGCTGCTTTCACGGCTTTTCCCTTAGGAAGAACCCTAATACCCGGCTGATTTACCTTCCTAGGGTTACTGTTAGGCTTAGGCCTAGGACTTTTAAAACCAGGAAGCCCTGGGCTCCAGGCACACTGCAGCTGCGAAAGGCATCCCAAGGGGAGCGCAAAAGTGACGCAACTTGGCTGCCACCACTGATATTTCCATGAGACCATCCCGAACCATAGGCTGATTTTCCTTCCTAGGGTTAAGGTTTGAGTTACGCCTAGGGTAAGGGTCTATTAACCAGAAAGCCCTGAGCTCCAAGAACACAGCAGCTGCGAAGGACTAGCCAAGAAGAGCGCAAAAGTACCACAACATGCCTGCCTCCACAGCTTTTTCCTTGTGGACATGCCTAATTCCTGGCTGATTTGCCTTTCTCGTCTTAGGGTTGGGGTTCGGCCTAGGGCTAGGATTTTTAAAATCAGGAAGCCCTGAGTTCCAGGCACACTGGAGCTGTGAAAGGCATCCAAAAGGGAGTGCAAAAGTGCCACAACATGGCTGCTTTCACGGCTTTTTCCTTGGCAAGAAGCCTAACACCAGGCTGATTTACCTTCCCAGGGTTACTGTTAGGCTTAGGCCTAGGGCTAGGATTTTTGAAACTAGGAAGCCCTGGGCTCCAGGCACACTGCAGCTGTTCAAGGCATCCCAAGGGGAGTACAAAAGTGCAACAACATGGCAGCTTTCACAGCTTTTTCCTTGGCACCATCCCTATACCTAGGCTGATTTATCTGCCTAGGGTTAGGGTTAGGGTTGAGCCTAGGGCTTGAATTTTTTTAACCAGGAAGCCCTGAGTTCCAGGCTTACTTCATCTGCCAAAGGCATCCCAAAGGGAGTGCAGAAGTGCCACAACATGGCTGCTTTCACGGCTTTTCCCTTAGGAAGAACCCTAATACCCGGCTGATTTACCTTCCTAGGGTTACTGTTAGGCTTAGGCCTAGGACTTTTAAAACCAGGAAGCCCTGGGCTCCAGGCACACTGCAGCTGCGAAAGGCATCCCAAGGGGAGCGCAAAAGTGACGCAACTTGGCTGCCACCACTGATATTTCCATGAGACCATCCCGAACCATAGGCTGATTTTCCTTCCTAGGGTTAAGGTTTGAGTTACGCCTAGGGTAAGGGTCTATTAACCAGAAAGCCCTGAGTTCCAAGAACACAGCAGCTGCGAAGGACTAGCCAAGAAGAGCGCAAAAGTACCACAACATGCCTGCCTCCACAGCTTTTTCCTTGTGGACATGCCTAATTCCTGGCTGATTTGCCTTTCTCGTCTTAGGGTTGGGGTTCGGCCTAGGGCTAGGATTTTTAAAATCAGGAAGCCCTGAGTTCCAGGCACACTGGAGCTGTGAAAGGCATCCAAAAGGGAGTGCAAAAGTGCCACAACATGGCTGCTTTCACGGCTTTTTCCTTGGCAAGAAGCCTAACACCAGGCTGATTTACCTTCCCAGGGTTACTGTTAGGCTTAGGCCTAGGGCTAGGATTTTTGAAACTAGGAAGCCCTGGGCTCCAGGCACACTGCAGCTGTTCAAGGCATCCCAAGGGGAGTACAAAAGTGCAACAACATGGCAGCTTTCACAGCTTTTTCCTTGGCACCATCCCTATACCTAGGCTGATTTATCTGCCTAGGGTTAGGGTTAGGGTTGAGCCTAGGGCTTGAATTTTTTTAACCAGGAAGCCCTGAGTTCCAGGCTTACTTCATCTGCCAAAGGCATCCCAAAGGGAGTGCAGAAGTGCCACAACATGGCTGCTTTCACGGCTTTTCCCTTAGGAAGAACGCTAATACCCGGCTGATTTACCTTCCTAGGGTTACTGTTAGGCTTAGGCCTAGGACTTTTAAAACCAGGAAGCCCTGGGCTCCAGGCACACTGCAGCTGCGAAAGGCATCCCAAGGGGAGCGCAAAAGTGACGCAACTTGGCTGCCACCACTGATATTTCCATGAGACCATCCCGAACCATAGGCTGATTTTCCTTCCTAGGGTTAAGGTTTGAGTTACGCCTAGGGTAAGGGTCTATTAACCAGAAAGCCCTGAGCTCCAAGAACACAGCAGCTGCGAAGGACTAGCCAAGAAGAGCGCAAAAGTACCACAACATGCCTGCCTCCACAGCTTTTTCCTTGTGGACATGCCTAATTCCTGGCTGATTTGCCTTTCTCGTCTTAGGGTTGGGGTTCGGCCTAGGGCTAGGATTTTTAAAATCAGGAAGCCCTGAGTTCCAGGCACACTGGAGCTGTGAAAGGCATCCAAAAGGGAGTGCAAAAGTGCCACAACATGGCTGCTTTCACGGCTTTTTCCTTGGCAAGACGCCTAACACCAGGCTGATTTCCCTTCCCAGGGTTACTGTTAGGCTTAGGCCTAGGGCTAGGATTTTTGAAACTAGGAAGCCCTGGGCTCCAGGCACACTGCAGCTGTTCAAGGCATCCCAAGGGGAGTACAAAAGTGCAACAACATGGCAGCTTTCACAGCTTTTTCCTTGGCACCATCCCTATACCTAGGCTGATTTATCTGCCTAGGGTTAGGGTTAGGGTTCAGCCTAGGGCTTGAATTTTTTTAACCAGGAAGCCCTGAGTTCCAGGCTTACTTCATCTGCCAAAGGCATCCCAAAGGGAGTGCAGAAGTGCCACAACATGGCTGCTTTCACGGCTTTTCCCTTAGGAAGAACCCTAATACCCGGCTGATTTACCTTCCTAGGGTTACTGTTAGGCTTAGGCCTAGGACTTTTAAAACCAGGAAGCCCTGGGCTCCAGGCACACTGCAGCTGTTCAAGGCATCCCAAGGGGAGTACAAAAGTGCAACAACATGGCAGCTTTCACAGCTTTTTCCTTGGCACCATCCCTATACCTAGGCTGATTTATCTGCCTAGGGTTAGGGTTAGGGTTGAGCCTAGGGCTTGAATTTTTTTAACCAGGAAGCCCTGAGTTCCAGGCTTACTTCATCTGCCAAAGGCATCCCAAAGGGAGTGCAGAAGTGCCACAACATGGCTGCTTTCACGGCTTTTCCCTTAGGAAGAACCCTAATACCCGGCTGATTTACCTTCCTAGGGTTACTGTTAGGCTTAGGCCTAGGACTTTTAAAACCAGGAAGCCCTGGGCTCCAGGCACACTGCAGCTGCGAAAGGCATCCCAAGGGGAGCGCAAAAGTGACGCAACTTGGCTGCCACCACTGATATTTCCATGAGACCATCCCGAACCATAGGCTGATTTTCCTTCCTAGGGTTAAGGTTTGAGTTACGCCTAGGGTAAGGGTCTATTAACCAGAAAGCCCTGAGTTCCAAGAACACAGCAGCTGCGAAGGACTAGCCAAGAAGAGCGCAAAAGTACCACAACATGCCTGCCTCCACAGCTTTTTCCTTGTGGACATGCCTAATTCCTGGCTGATTTGCCTTTCTCGTCTTAGGGTTGGGGTTCGGCCTAGGGCTAGGATTTTTAAAATCAGGAAGCCCTGAGTTCCAGGCACACTGGAGCTGTGAAAGGCATCCAAAAGGGAGTGCAAAAGTGCCACAACATGGCTGCTTTCACGGCTTTTTCCTTGGCAAGAAGCCTAACACCAGGCTGATTTACCTTCCCAGGGTTACTGTTAGGCTTAGGCCTAGGGCTAGGATTTTTGAAACTAGGAAGCCCTGGGCTCCAGGCACACTGCAGCTGTTCAAGGCATCCCAAGGGGAGTACAAAAGTGCAACAACATGGCAGCTTTCACAGCTTTTTCCTTGGCACCATCCCTATACCTAGGCTGATTTATCTGCCTAGGGTTAGGGTTAGGGTTGAGCCTAGGGCTTGAATTTTTTTAACCAGGAAGCCCTGAGTTCCAGGCTTACTTCATCTGCCAAAGGCATCCCAAAGGGAGTGCAGAAGTGCCACAACATGGCTGCTTTCACGGCTTTTCCCTTAGGAAGAACCCTAATACCCGGCTGATTTACCTTCCTAGGGTTACTGTTAGGCTTAGGCCTAGGACTTTTAAAACCAGGAAGCCCTGGGCTCCAGGCACACTGCAGCTGCGAAAGGCATCCCAAGGGGAGCGCAAAAGTGACGCAACTTGGCTGCCACCACTGATATTTCCATGAGACCATCCCGAACCATAGGCTGATTTTCCTTCCTAGGGTTAAGGTTTGAGTTACGCCTAGGGTAAGGGTCTATTAACCAGAAAGCCCTGAGCTCCAAGAACACAGCAGCTGCGAAGGACTAGCCAAGAAGAGCGCAAAAGTACCACAACATGCCTGCCTCCACAGCTTTTTCCTTGGGGACATGCCTAATTCCTGGCTGATTTGCCTTTCTCGTCTTAGGGTTGGGGTTCGGCCTAGGGCTAGGATTTTTAAAATCAGGAAGCCCTGAGTTCCAGGCACACTGGAGCTGTGAAAGGCATCCAAAAGGGAGTGCAAAAGTGCCACAACATGGCTGCTTTCACGGCTTTTTCCTTGGCAAGACGCCTAACACCAGGCTGATTTCCCTTCCCAGGGTTACTGTTAGGCTTAGGCCTAGGGCTAGGATTTTTGAAACTAGGAAGCCCTGGGCTCCAGGCACACTGCAGCTGTTCAAGGCATCCCAAGGGGAGTACAAAAGTGCAACAACATGGCAGCTTTCACAGCTTTTTCCTTGGCACCATCCCTATACCTAGGCTGATTTATCTGCCTAGGGTTAGGGTTAGGGTTCAGCCTAGGGCTTCAATTTTTTTAACCAGGAAGCCCTGAGTTCCAGGCTTACTTCATCTGCCAAAGGCATCCCAAAGGGAGTGCAGAAGTGCCACAACATGGCTGCTTTCACGGCTTTTCCCTTAGGAAGAACCCTAATACCCGGCTGATTTACCTTCCTAGGGTTACTGTTAGGCTTAGGCCTAGGACTTTTAAAACCAGGAAGCCCTGGGCTCCAGGCACACTGCAGCTGCAAAAGGCATCCCAAGGGGAGCGCAAAAGTGATGCAACTTGGCTGCCACCACTGATATTTCCATGAGACCATCCCGAACCATAGGCTGATTTTCCTTCCTAGGGTTAAGGTTTGAGTTACGCCTAGGGTAAGGGTCTATTAACCAGAAAGCCCTGAGTTCCAAGAACACAGCAGCTGCGAAGGACTAGCCAAGAAGAGCGCAAAAGTACCACAACATGCCTGCCTCCACAGCTTTTTCCTTGGGGACATGCCTAATTCCTGGCTGATTTGCCTTTCTCGTCTTAGGGTTGGGGTTCGGCCTAGGGCTAGGATTTTTAAAATCAGGAAGCCCTGAGTTCCAGGCACACTGGAGCTGTGAAAGGCATCCAAAAGGGAGTGCAAAAGTGCCACAACATGGCTGCTTTCACGGCTTTTTCCTTGGCAAGACGCCTAACACCAGGCTGATTTACCTTCCCAGGGTTGCTGTTAGGCTTAGGCCTAGGGCTAGGATTTTTGAAACTAGGAAGTCCTGGGCTCCAGGCACACTGCAGCTGTTCAAGGCATCCCAAGGGGAGTACAAAAGTGCAACAACATGGCAGCTTTCACAGCTTTTTCCTTGGCACCATCCCTATACCTAGGTTGATTTATCTGCCTAGGGTTAGGGTTAGGGTTCAGCCTAGGGCTTGAATTTTTTTAACCAGGAAGCCCTGAGTTCCAGGCTTACTTCATCTGCCAAAGGCATCCCAAAGGGAGTGCAGAAGTGCCACAACATGGCTGCTTTCACGGCTTTTCCCTTAGGAAGAACCCTAATACCCGGCTGATTTACCTTCCTAGGGTTACTGTTAGGTTAGGCCTAGGACTTTTAAAACCAGGAAGCCCTGGGCTCCAGGCACACTGCAGCTGCGAAAGGCATCCCAAGGGGAGCGCAAAAGTGACGCAACTTGGCTGCCACCACTGATATTTCCATGAGACCATCCCGAACCATAGGTTGATTTTCCTTCCTAGGGTTAAGGTTTGAGTTACGCCTAGGGTAAGGGCTCTATTAACCAGAAAGCCCTGAGTTCCAAGAACACAGCAGCTGCGAAGGACTAGCCAAGAAGAGCGCAAAAGTACCACAACATGCCTGCCTCCACAGCTTTTTCCTTGTGGACATGCCTAATTCCTGGCTGATTTGCCATTCTCGTCTTAGGGTTGGGGTTCGGCCTAGGGCTAGGATTTTTAAAATCAGGAAGCCCTGAGTTCCAGGCACACTGGAGCTGTGAAAGGCATCCAAAAGGGAGTGCAAAAGTGCCACAACATGGCTGCTTTCACGGCTTTTTCCTTGGCAAGACGCCTAACATCAGGCTGATTTACCTTCCCAGGGTTACTGTAAGGCTTAGGCTTAAGGCTAGGATTTTTAAAACTAGGAAGCCCTTAGCTCCAGGCACACTGCAGCTGTTCAAGGCATCCCAAGGGGAGTACAAAAGTGCAACAACATGGCAGCTTTCACAGCTTTTTCCTTGGCACCATCCCTATACCTAGGCTGATTTATCTGCCTAGGGTTAGGGTTAGGGTTCAGCCTAGGGCTTGAATTTTTTTAACCAGGAAGCCCTGAGTTCCAGGCTTACTTCATCTGCCAAAGGCATCCCAAAGGGAGTGCAGAAGTGCCACAACATGGCTGCTTTCACGGCTTTTCCCTTAGGAAGAACCCTAATACCCGGCTGATTTACCTTCCTAGGGTTACTGTTAGGCTTAGGCCTAGGACTTTTAAAACCAGGAAGCCCTGGGCTCCAGGCACACTGCAGCTGCGAAAGGCATCCCAAGGGGAGCGCAAAAGTGACGCAACCTGGCTGCCACCACTGATATTTCCATGAGACCATCCCGAACCATAGGCTGATTTTCCTTCCTAGGGTTAAGGTTTGAGTTACGCTTAGGGTAAGGGCTCTATTAACCAGAAAGCCCTGAGTTCCAAGAACACAGCAGCTGCGAAGGACTAGCCAAGAAGAGCGCAAAAGTACCACAACATGCCTGCCTCCACAGCTTTTTCCTTGGGGACATGCCTAATTCCTGGCTGATTTGCCTTTCTCGTCTTAGGGTTGGGGTTCGGCCTAGGGCTAGGATTTTTAAAAGCAGGAAGCCCTGAGTTCCAGGCACACTGGAGCTGTGAAAGGCATCCAAAAGGGAGTGCAAAAGTGCCACAACATGGCTGCTTTCACGGCTTTTTCCTTGGCAAGAAGCCTAACACCAGGCTGACATACTTTCCCAGGGTTACTGTTAGGCTTAGGCCTAGGGCTAGGATTTTTGAAACTAGGAAGCCCTGGGCTCCAGGCACACTGCAGCTGTTCAAGGCATCCCAAGGGGAGTACAAAAGTGCAACAACATGGCAGCTTTCACAGCTTTTTCCTTGGCACCATCCCTATACCTAGGCTGATTTATCTGCCTAGGGTTAGGGTTAGGGTTCAGCCTAGGGCTTGGATTTCTTTAACCAGGAAGCCCTGAGTTCCAGGCTTACTTCATCTGCCAAAGGCATCCCAAAGGGAGTGCAGAAGTGCCACAACATGGCTGCTTTCACGGCTTTTCCCTTAGGAAGAACCCTAATACCTGGCTGATTTACCTTCCTAGGGTTACTGTTAGGCTTAGGCCTAGGACTTTTAAAACCAGGAAGCCCTGGGCTCCAGGCACACTGCAGCTGCGAAAGGCATCCCAAGGGGAGCGCAAAAGTGACGCAACTTGGCTGCCACCACTGATATTTCCATGAGAGCATCCTGAACCATAGGCTGATTTTCCTTCCTAGGGTTAAGGTTTGAGTTACGCCTAGGGTAAGGGTTCTATTAACCAGAAAGCCCTGAGTTCCAAGAACACAGCAGCTGCGAAGGACTAGCCAAGAAGAGCGCAAAAGTACCACAACATGCCTGCCTCCACAGCTTTTTCCTTGGGGACATGCCTAATTCCTGGCTGATTTGCCTTTCTCGTCTTAGGGTTGGGGTTCGGCCTAGGGCTAGGATTTTTAAAAGCAGGAAGCCCTGAGTTCCAGGCACACTGGAGCTGTGAAAGGCATCCAAAAGGGAGTGCAAAAGTGCCACAACATGGCTGCTTTCACGGCTTTTTCCTTGGCAAGAAGCCTAACACCCGGCTGACATACTTTCCCAGGGTTACTGTTAGGCTTAGGCCTAGGGCTAGGATTTTTGAAACTAGGAAGCCCTTAGCTCCAGGCACACTGCAGCTGTTCAAGGCATCCCAAGGGGAGTACAAAAGTGCAACAACATGGCAGCTTTCACAGCTTTTTCCTTGGCACCATCCCTATACCTAGGCTGATTTATCTGCCTAGGGTTAGGGTTAGGGTTCAGCCTAGGGCTTGGATTTCTTTAACCAGGAAGCCCTGAGTTCCAGGCTTACTTCATCTGCCAAAGGCATCCCAAAGGGAGTGCAGAAGTGCCACAACATGGCTGCTTTCACGGCTTTTCCCTTAGGAAGAACCCTAATACCCGGCTGATTTACCTTCCTAGGGTTACTGTTAGGCTTAGGCCTAGGACTTTTAAAACCAGGAAGCCCTGGGCTCCAGGCACACTGCAGCTGCGAAAGGCATCCCAAGGGGAGCGCAAAAGTGACGCAACTTGGCTGCCACTACTGATATTTCCATGAGACCATCCCGAACCATAGGCTGATTTTCCTTCCTAGGGTAAAGGTTTGAGTTACGCCTAGGGTAAGGGTTCTATTAACCAGAAAGCCCTGAGTTCCAAGAACACAGCAGCTGCGAAGGACTAGCCAAGAAGAGCGCAAAAGTACCACAACATGCCTGCCTCCACAGCTTTTTCCTTGGGGACATGCCTAATTCCTGGCTGATTTGCCTTTCTCGTCTTAGGGTTGGGGTTCGGCCTAGGGCTAGGATTTTTAAAAGCAGGAAGCCCTGAGTTCCAGGCACACTGGAGCTGTGAAAGGCATCCAAAAGGGAGTACAAAAGTGCCGCAACATGGCTGCTTTCACGGCTTTTTCCTTGGCAAGACGCCTAACATCAGGCTGATTTACCTTCCCAGGGTTACTGTTAGGCTTAGGCCTAGGGCTAGGATTTTTAAAACTAGGAAGCCCTTAGCTCCAGGCACACTGCAGCTGTTCAAGGCATCCCAAGGGGAGTACAAAAGTGCAACAACATGGCAGCTTTCACAGCTTTTTCCTTGGCACCATCCCTATACCTAGGCTGATTTATCTGCCTAGGGTTAGGGTTAGGGTTCAGCCTAGGGCTTGAATTTTTTTAACCAGGAAGCCCTGAGTTCCAGGCTTACTTCATCTGCCAAAGGCATCCCAAAGGGAGTGCAGAAGTGCCACAACATGGCTGCTTTCACGGCTTTTCCCTTAGGAAGAACCCTAATACCCGGCTGATTTACCTTCCTAGGGTTACTGTTAGGCTTAGGCCTAGGACTTTTAAAACCAGGAAGCCCTGGGCTCCAGGCACACTGCAGCTGCGAAAGGCATCCCAAGGGGAGCGCAAAAGTGACGCAACTTGGCTGCCACTACTGATATTTCCATGAGACCATCCCGAACCATAGGCTGATTTTCCTTCCTAGGGTAAAGGTTTGAGTTACGCCTAGGGTAAGGGTTCTATTAACCAGAAAGCCCTGAGTTCCAAGAACACAGCAGCTGCGAAGGACTAGCCAAGAAGAGCGCAAAAGTACCACAACATGCCTGCCTCCACAGCTTTTTCCTTGGGGACATGCCTAATTCCTGGCTGATTTGCCTTTCTCGTCTTAGGGTTGGGGTTCGGCCTAGGGCTAGGATTTTTAAAAGCAGGAAGCCCTGAGTTCCAGGCACACTGGAGCTGTGAAAGGCATCCAAAAGGGAGTACAAAAGTGCCGCAACATGGCTGCTTTCACGGCTTTTTCCTTGGCAAGACGCCTAACATCAGGCTGATTTACCTTCCCAGGGTTACTGTTAGGCTTAGGCCTAGGGCTAGGATTTTTAAAACTAGGAAGCCCTTAGCTCCAGGCACACTGCAGCTGTTCAAGGCATCCCAAGGGGAGTACAAAAGTGCAACAACATGGCAGCTTTCACAGCTTTTTCCTTGGCACCATCCCTATACCTAGGCTGATTTATCTGCCTAGGGTTAGGGTTAGGGTTCAGCCTAGGGCTTGAATTTTTTTAACCAGGAAGCCCTGAGTTCCAGGCTTACTTCATCTGCCAAAGGCATCCCAAAGGGAGTGCAGAAGTGCCACAACATGGCTGCTTTCACGGCTTTTCCCTTAGGAAGAACCCTAATACCCGGCTGATTTACCTTCCTAGGGTTACTGTTAGGCTTAGGCCTAGGACTTTTAAAACCAGGAAGCCCTGGGCTCCAGGCACACTGCAGCTGCGAAAGGCATTCCAAGGGGAGCGCAAAAGTGACGCAACTTGGCTGCCACCACTGATATTTCCATGAGACCATCCCGAACCATAGGTTGATTTTCCTTCCTAGGGTTAAGGTTTGAGTTACGCCTAGGGTAAGGGCTCTATTAACCAGAAAGCCCTGAGTTCCAAGAACACAGCAGCTGCGAAGGACTAGCCAAGAAGAGCGCAAAAGTACCACAACATGCCTGCCTCCACAGCTTTTTCCTTGGGGACATGCCTAATTCCTGGCTGATTTGCCTTTCTCGTCTTAGGGTTGGGGTTCGGCCTAGGGCTAGGATTTTTAAAAGCAGGAAGCCCTGAGTTCCAGGCACACTGCAGCTGTGAAAGGCATCCAAAAGGGAGTGCAAAAGTGCCACAACATGGCTGCTTTCACGGCTTTTTCCTTGGCAAGAAGCCTAACACCAGGCTGACATACTTTCCCAGGGTTACTGTTAGGCTTAGGCCTAGGGCTAGGATTTTTGAAACTAGGAAGCCCTGAGCTCCAGGCACACTGCAGCTGTGAAAGGCATCCAAAAGGGAGTACAAAAGTGCCGCAACATGGCTGCTTTCACGGCTTTTTCCTTGGCAAGATGCCTAACATCAGGCTGTTTTACCTTCCCAGGGTTACTGTTAGGCTTAGGCCTAGGGCTAGGATTTTTAAAACTAGGAAGCCCTTAGCTCCAGGCACACTGCAGCTGTTCAAGGCATCCCAAGGGGAGTACAAAAGTGCAACAACATGGCAGCTTTCACAGCTTTTTCCTTGGCACCATCCCTATACCTAGGCTGATTTATCTGCCTAGGGTTAGGGTTAGGGTTCAGCCTAGGGCTCGGATTTCTTTAACCAGGAAGCCCTGAGTTCCAGGCTTACTTCATCTGCCAAAGGCATCCCAAAGGGAGTGCAGAAGTGCCACAACATGGCTGCTTTCACGGCTTTTCCCTTAGGAAGAACCCTAATACCCGGCTGATTTACCTTCCTAGGGTTACTGTTAGGCTTAGGCCTAGGACTTTTAAAACCAGGAAGCCCTGGGCTCCAGGCACACTGCAGCTGCAAAAGGCATCCCAAGGGGAGCGCAAAAGTGATGCAACTTGGCTGCCACCACTGATATTTCCATGAGACCATCCCGAACCATAGGCTGATTTTCCTTCCTAGGGTAAAGGTTTGAGTTACGCCTAGGGTAAGGGTTCTATTAACCAGAAAGCCCTGAGTTCCAAGAACACAGCAGCTGCGAAGGACTAGCCAAGAAGAGCGCAAAAGTACCACAACATGCCTGCCTCCACAGCTTTTTCCTTGGGGACATGCCTAATTCCTGGCTGATTTGCCATTCTCGTCTTAGGGTTGGGGTTCGGCCTAGGGCTAGGATTTTTAAAATCAGGAAGCCCTGAGTTCCAGGCACACTGGAGCTGTGAAAGGCATCCAAAAGGGAGTGCAAAAGTGCCACAACATGGCTGCTTTCACGGCTTTTTCCTTGGCAAGAAGCCTAACATCAGGCTGATTTACTTTCCCAGGGTTACTGTTAGGCTTAGGCCTAGGGCTAGGATTTTTGAAACTAGGAAGCCCTTAGCTCCAGGCACACTGCAGCTGTTCAAGGCATCCCAAGGGGAGTACAAAAGTGCAACAACATGGCAGCTTTCACAGCTTTTTCCTTGGCACCATCCCTATACCTAGGCTGATTTATCTGCCTAGGGTTAGGGTTAGGGTTCAGCCTAGGGCTTGGATTTCTTTAACCAGGAAGCCCTGAGTTCCAGGCTTACTTCATCTGCCAAAGGCATCCCAAAGGGAGTGCAGAAGTGCCACAACATGGCTGCTTTCACGGCTTTTCCCTTAGGAAGAACCCTAATACCCGGCTGATTTACCTTCCTAGGGTTACTGTTAGGCTTAGGCCTAGGACTTTTAAAACCAGGAAGCCCTGGGCTCCAGGCACACTGCAGCTGCGAAAGGCATCCCAAGGGGAGCGCAAAAGTGACGCAACTTGGCTGCCACCACTGATATTTCCATGAGACCATCCCGAACCATAGGCTGATTTTCCTTCCTAGGGTAAAGGTTTGAGTTACGCCTAGGGTAAGGGTTCTATTAACCAGAAAGCCCTGAGTTCCAAGAACACAGCAGCTGCGAAGGACTAGCCAAGAAGAGCGCAAAAGTACCACAACATGCCTGCCTCCACAGCTTTTTCCTTGGGGACATGCCTAATTCCTGTCTGATTTGCCTTTCTCGTCTTAGGGTTGGGGTTCGGCCTAGGGCTAGGATTTTTAAAAGCAGGAAGCCCTGAGTTCCAGGCACACTGCAGCTGTGAAAGGCATCCAAAAGGGAGTACAAAAGTGCCGCAACATGGCTGCTTTCACGGCTTTTTCCTTGGCAAGATGCCTAACATCAGGCTGATTTACCTTCCCAGGGTTACTGTTAGGCTTAGGCCTAGGGCTAGGATTTTTAAAACTAGGAAGCCCTTAGCTCCAGGCACACTGCAGCTGTTCAAGGCATCCCAAGGGGAGTACAAAAGTGCAACAACATGGCAGCTTTCACAGCTTTTTCCTTGGCACCATCCCTATACCTAGGCTGATTTATCTGCCTAGGGTTAGGGTTAGGGTTCAGCCTAGGGCTTGGATTTCTTTAACCAGGAAGCCCTGAGTTCCAGGCTTACTTCATCTGCCAAAGGCATCCCAAAGGGAGTGCAGAAGTGCCACAACATGGCTGCTTTCACGGCTTTTCCCTTAGGAAGAACCCTAATACCCGGCTGATTTACCTTCCTAGGGTTACTGTTAGGCTTAGGCCTAGGACTTTTAAAACCAGGAAGCCCTGGGCTCCAGGCACACTGCAGCTGCAAAAGGCATCCCAAGGGGAGCGCAAAAGTGATGCAACTTGGCTGCCACCACTGATATTTCCATGAGACCATCCCGAACCATAGGCTGATTTTCCTTCCTAGGGTAAAGGTTTGAGTTACGCCTAGGGTAAGGGTTCTATTAACCAGAAAGCCCTGAGTTCCAAGAACACAGCAGCTGCGAAGGACTAGCCAAGAAGAGCGCAAAAGTAGCACAACATGCCTGCCTCCACAGCGTTTTCCTTGGGGACATGCCTAATTCCTGGCTGATTTGCCATTCTCGTCTTAGGGTTGGGGTTCGGCCTAGGGCTAGGATTTTTAAAATCAGGAAGCCCTGAGTTCCAGGCACACTGGAGCTGTGAAAGGCATCCAAAAGGGAGTGCAAAAGTGCCACAACATGGCTGCTTTCACGGCTTTTTCCTTGGCAAGACGCCTAACACCAGGCTGATTTACCTTCCCAGGGTTACTGTAAGGCTTAGGCCTAGGGCTAGGATTTTTAAAACTAGGAAGCCCTTAGCTCCAGGCACACTGCAGCTGTTCAAGGCATCCCAAGGGGAGTACAAAAGTGCAACAACATGGCAGCTTTCACAGCTTTTTCCTTGCACCATCCCTATACCTAGGCTGATTTATCTGCCTAGGGTTAGGGTTAGGGTTCAGCCTAGGGCTTGAATTTTTTTAACCAGGAAGCCCTGAGTTCCAGGCTTACTTCATCTGCCAAAGGCATCCCAAAGGGAGTGCAGAAGTGCCACAACATGGCTGCTTTCACGGCTTTTCCCTTAGGAAGAACCCTAATACCCGGCTGATTTACCTTCCTAGGGTTACTGTTAGGCTTAGGCCTAGGACTTTTAAAACCAGGAAGCCCTGGGCTCCAGGCACACTGCAGCTGCGAAAGGCATCCCAAGGGGAGCGCAAAAGTGACGCAACCTGGCTGCCACCACTGATATTTCCATGAGACCATCCCGAACCATAGGTTGATTTTCCTTCCTAGGGTTAAGGTTTGAGTTACGCCTAGGGTAAGGGCTCTAT
This sequence comes from Ammospiza caudacuta, assembly GCF_027887145.1. Taxonomy (NCBI): domain Eukaryota; kingdom Metazoa; phylum Chordata; class Aves; order Passeriformes; family Passerellidae; genus Ammospiza; species Ammospiza caudacuta. Next base: position 1,750,409 of record NW_026683125.1, on the reverse strand, counting down.
TAACCAGAAAGCCCTGAGTTCCAAGAACACAGCAGCTGCGAAGGACTAGCCAAGAAGAGCGCAAAAGTACCACAACATGCCTGCCTCCACAGCTTTTTCCTTGGGGACATGCCTAATTCCTGGCTGATTTGCCTTTCTCGTCTTAGGGTTGGGGTTCGGCCTAGGGCTAGGATTTTTAAAAGCAGGAAGCCCTGAGTTCCAGGCACACTGGAGCTGTGAAAGGCATCCAAAAGGGAGTGCAAAAGTGCCACAACATGGCTGCTTTCACGGCTTTTTCCTTGGCAAGAAGCCTAACACCAGGCTGACATACTTTCCCAGGGTTACTGTTAGGCTTAGGCCTAGGGCTAGGATTTTTGAAACTAGGAAGCCCTTAGCTCCAGGCACACTGCAGCTGTTCAAGGCATCCCAAGGGGAGTACAAAAGTGCAACAACATGGCAGCTTTCACAGCTTTTTCCTTGGCACCATCCCTATACCTAGGCTGATTTATCTGCCTAGGGTTAGGGTTAGGGTTCAGCCTAGGGCTTGGATTTCTTTAACCAGGAAGCCCTGAGTTCCAGGCTTACTTCATCTGCCAAAGGCATCCCAAAGGGAGTGCAGAAGTGCCACAACATGGCTGCTTTCACGGCTTTTCCCTTAGGAAGAACCCTAATACCTGGCTGATTTACCTTCCTAGGGTTACTGTTAGGCTTAGGCCTAGGACTTTTAAAACCAGGAAGCCCTGGGCTCCAGGCACACTGCAGCTGCGAAAGGCATCCCAAGGGGAGCGCAAAAGTGACGCAACTTGGCTGCCACCACTGATATTTCCATGAGAGCATCCTGAACCATAGGCTGATTTTCCTTCCTAGGGTTAAGGTTTGAGTTACGCCTAGGGTAAGGGTTCTATTAACCAGAAAGCCCTGAGTTCCAAGAACACAGCAGCTGCGAAGGACTAGCCAAGAAGAGCGCAAAAGTAGCACAACATGCCTGCCTCCACAGCTTTTTCCTTGGGGACATGCCTAATTCCTGGCTGATTTGCCTTTCTCGTCTTAGGGTTGGGGTTCGGCCTAGGGCTAGGATTTTTAAAAGCAGGAAGCCCTGAGTTCCAGGCACACTGGAGCTGTGAAAGGCATCCAAAAGGGAGTGCAAAAGTGCCACAACATGGCTGCTTTCACGGCTTTTTCCTTGGCAAGAAGCCTAACACCAGGCTGACATACTTTCCCAGGGTTACTGTTAGGCTTAGGCCTAGGGCTAGGATTTTTGAAACTAGGAAGCCCTGGGCTCCAGGCACACTGCAGCTGTTCAAGGCATCCCAAGGGGAGTACAAAAGTGCAACAACATGGCAGCTTTCACAGCTTTTTCCTTGGCACCATCCCTATACCTAGGCTGATTTATCTGCCTAGGGTTAGGGTTAGGGTTCAGCCTAGGGCTTGGATTTCTTTAACCAGGAAGCCCTGAGTTCCAGGCTTACTTCATCTGCCAAAGGCATCCCAAAGGGAGTGCAGAAGTGCCACAACATGGCTGCTTTCACGGCTTTTCCCTTAGGAAGAACCCTAATACCTGGCTGATTTACCTTCCTAGGGTTACTGTTAGGCTTAGGCCTAGGACTTTTAAAACCAGGAAGCCCTGGGCTCCAGGCACACTGCAGCTGCGAAAGGCATCCCAAGGGGAGCGCAAAAGTGACGCAACTTGGCTGCCACCACTGATATTTCCATGAGAGCATCCTGAACCATAGGTTGATTTTCCTTCCTAGGGTTAAGGTTTGAGTTACGCCTAGGGTAAGGGTTCTATTAACCAGAAAGCCCTGAGTTCCAAGAACACAGCAGCTGCGAAGGACTAGCCAAGAAGAGCGCAAAAGTACCACAACATGCCTGCCTCCACAGCTTTTTCCTTGGGGACATGCCTAATTCCTGGCTGATTTGCCTTTCTCGTCTTAGGGTTGGGGTTCGGCCTAGGGCTAGGATTTTTAAAAGCAGGAAGCCCTGAGTTCCAGGCACACTGGAGCTGTGAAAGGCATCCAAAAGGGAGTGCAAAAGTGCCACAACATGGCTGCTTTCACGGCTTTTTCCTTGGCAAGAAGCCTAACATCAGGCTGATTTACTTTCCCAGGGTTACTGTTAGGCTTAGGCCTAGGGCTAGGATTTTTGAAACTAGGAAGCCCTTAGCTCCAGGCACACTGCAGCTGTTCAAGGCATCCCAAGGGGAGTACAAAAGTGCAACAACATGGCAGCTTTCACAGCTTTTTCCTTGGCACCATCCCTATACCTAGGCTGATTTATCTGCCTAGGGTTAGGGTTAGGGTTCAGCCTAGGGCTTGGATTTCTTTAACCAGGAAGCCCTGAGTTCCAGGCTTACTTCATCTGCCAAAGGCATCCCAAAGGGAGTGCAGAAGTGCCACAACATGGCTGCTTTCACGGCTTTTCCCTTAGGAAGAACCCTAATACCCGGCTGATTTACCTTCCTAGGGTTACTGTTAGGCTTAGGCCTAGGACTTTTAAAACCAGGAAGCCCTGGGCTCCAGGCACACTGCAGCTGCGAAAGGCATCCCAAGGGGAGCGCAAAAGTGACGCAACTTGGCTGCCACTACTGATATTTCCATGAGACCATCCCGAACCATAGGCTGATTTTCCTTCCTAGGCTTAAGGTTTGAGTTACGCCTAGGGTAAGGGTTCTATTAACCAGAAAGCCCTGAGTTCCAAGAACACAGCAGCTGCGAAGGACTACCCAAGAAGAGCGCAAAAGTAGCACAACATGCCTGCCTCCACAGCTTTTTCCTTGGGGACATGCCTAATTCCTGGCTGATTTGCCTTTCTCGTCTTAGGGTTGGGGTTCGGCCTAGGGCTAGGATTTTTAAAAGCAGGAAGCCCTGAGTTCCAGGCACACTGGAGCTGTGAAAGGCATCCAAAAGGGAGTACAAAAGTGCCGCAACATGGCTGCTTTCACGGCTTTTTCCTTGGCAAGACGCCTAACATCAGGCTGATTTACCTTCCCAGGGTTACTGTTAGGCTTAGGCCTAGGGCTAGGATTTTTAAAACTAGGAAGCCCTTAGCTCCAGGCACACTGCAGCTGTTCAAGGCATCCCAAGGGGAGTACAAAAGTGCAACAACATGGCAGCTTTCACAGCTTTTTCCTTGGCACCATCCCTATACCTAGGCTGATTTATCTGCCTAGGGTTAGGGTTAGGGTTCAGCCTAGGGCTTGGATTTCTTTAACCAGGAAGCCCTGAGTTCCAGGCTTACTTCATCTGCCAAAGGCATCCCAAAGGGAGTGCAGAAGTGCCACAACATGGCTGCTTTCACGGCTTTTCCCTTAGGAAGAACCCTAATACCCGGCTGATTTACCTTCCTAGGGTTACTGTTAGGCTTAGGCCTAGGACTTTTAAAACCAGGAAGCCCTGGGCTCCAGGCACACTGCAGCTGCGAAAGGCATCCCAAGGGGAGCGCAAAAGTGACGCAACTTGGCTGCCACCACTGATATTTCCATGAGACCATCCCGAACCATAGGTTGATTTTCCTTCCTAGGGTTAAGGTTTGAGTTACGCCTAGGGTAAGGGTCTATTAACCAGAAAGCCCTGAGTTCCAAGAACACAGCAGCTGCGAAGGACTAGCCAAGAAGAGCGCAAAAGTACCACAACATGCCTGCCTCCACAGCTTTTTCCTTGGGGACATGCCTAATTCCTGGCTGATTTGCCTTTCTCGTCTTAGGGTTGGGGTTCGGCCTAGGGCTAGGATTTTTAAAAGCAGGAAGCCCTGAGTTCCAGGCACACTGCAGCTGTGAAAGGCATCCAAAAGGGAGTGCAAAAGTGCCACAACATGGCTGCTTTCACGGCTTTTTCCTTGGCAAGAAGCCTAACACCAGGCTGACATACTTTCCCAGGGTTACTGTTAGGCTTAGGCCTAGGGCTAGGATTTTTAAAACTAGGAAGCCCTTAGCTCCAGGCACACTGCAGCTGTTCAAGGCATCCCAAGGGGAGTACAAAAGTGCAACAACATGGCAGCTTTCACAGCTTTTTCCTTGGCACCATCCCTATACCTAGGCTGATTTATCTGCCTAGGGTTAGGGTTAGGGTTCAGCCTAGGGCTTGGATTTCTTTAACCAGGAAGCCCTGAGTTCCAGGCTTACTTCATCTGCCAAAGGCATCCCAAAGGGAGTGCAGAAGTGCCACAACATGGCTGCTTTCACGGCTTTTCCCTTAGGAAGAACCCTAATACCCGGCTGATTTACCTTCCTAGGGTTACTGTTAGGCTTAGGCCTAGGACTTTTAAAACCAGGAAGCCCTGGGCTCCAGGCACACTGCAGCTGCAAAAGGCATCCCAAGGGGAGCGCAAAAGTGACGCAACTTGGCTGCCACCACTGATATTTCCATGAGACCATCCCGAACCATAGGCTGATTTTCCTTCCTAGGGTAAAGGTTTGAGTTACGCCTAGGGTAAGAGTTCTATTAACCAGAAAGCCCTGAGTTCCAAGAACACAGCAGCTGCGAAGGACTAGCCAAGAAGAGCGCAAAAGTAGCACAACATGCCTGCCTCCACAGCTTTTTCCTTGGGGACATGCCTAATTCCTGGCTGATTTGCCATTCTCGTCTTAGGGTTGGGGTTCGGCCTAGGGCTAGGATTTTTAAAATCAGGAAGCCCTGAGTTCCAGGCACACTGCAGCTGTGAAAGGCATCCAAAAGGGAGTGCAAAAGTGCCACAACATGGCTGCTTTCACGGCTTTTTCCTTGGCAAGACGCCTAACACCAGGCTGACATACTTTCCCAGGGTTACTGTTAGGCTTAGGCCTAGGGCTAGGATTTTTGAAACTAGGAAGCCCTGGGCTCCAGGCACACTGCAGCTGTTCAAGGCATCCCAAGGGGAGTACAAAAGTGCAACAACATGGCAGCTTTCACAGCTTTTTCCTTGGCACCATCCCTATACCTAGGCTGATTTATCTGCCTAGGGTTAGGGTTAGGGTTCAGCCTAGGGCTTGGATTTCTTTAACCAGGAAGCCCTGAGTTCCAGGCTTACTTCATCTGCCAAAGGCATCCCAAAGGGAGTGCAGAAGTGCCACAACATGGCTGCTTTCACGGCTTTTCCCTTAGGAAGAACCCTAATACCTGGCTGATTTACCTTCCTAGGGTTACTGTTAGGCTTAGGCCTAGGACTTTTAAAACCAGGAAGCCCTGGGCTCCAGGCACACTGCAGCTGCGAAAGGCATCCCAAGGGGAGCGCAAAAGTGACGCAACTTGGCTGCCACCACTGATATTTCCATGAGACCATCCCGAACCATAGGTTGATTTTCCTTCCTAGGGTTAAGGTTTGAGTTACGCCTAGGGTAAGGGCTCTATTAACCAGAAAGCCCTGAGTTCCAAGAACACAGCAGCTGCGAAGGACTAGCCAAGAAGAGCGCAAAAGTACCACAACATGCCTGCCTCCACAGCTTTTTCCTTGGGGACATGCCTAATTCCTGGCTGATTTGCCTTTCTCGTCTTAGGGTTGGGGTTCGGCCTAGGGCTAGGATTTTTAAAAGCAGGAAGCCCTGAGTTCCAGGCACACTGGAGCTGTGAAAGGCATCCAAAAGGGAGTGCAAAAGTGCCACAACATGGCTGCTTTCACGGCTTTTTCCTTGGCAAGAAGCCTAACACCAGGCTGACATACTTTCCCAGGGTTACTGTTAGGCTTAGGCCTAGGGCTAGGATTTTTAAAACTAGGAAGCCCTTAGCTCCAGGCACACTGCAGCTGTTCAAGGCATCCCAAGGGGAGTACAAAAGTGCAACAACATGGCAGCTTTCACAGCTTTTTCCTTGGCACCATCCCTATACCTAGGCTGATTTATCTGCCTAGGGTTAGGGTTAGGGTTCAGCCTAGGGCTTGGATTTCTTTAACCAGGAAGCCCTGAGTTCCAGGCTTACTTCATCTGCCAAAGGCATCCCAAAGGGAGTGCAGAAGTGCCACAACATGGCTGCTTTCACGGCTTTTCCCTTAGGAAGAACCCTAATACCCGGCTGATTTACCTTCCTAGGGTTACTGTTAGGCTTAGGCCTAGGACTTTTAAAACCAGGAAGCCCTGGGCTCCAGGCACACTGCAGCTGCAAAAGGCATCCCAAGGGGAGCGCAAAAGTGACGCCACCTGGCTGCCACCACTGATATTTCCATGAGACCATCCCGAACCATAGGTTGATTTTCCTTCCTAGGGTTAAGGTTTGAGTTACGCTTAAGGTAAGGGCTCTATTAACCAGAAAGCCCTGAGTTCCAAGAACACAGCAGCTGCGAAGGACTAGCCAAGAAGAGCGCAAAAGTACCACAACATGCCTGCCTCCACAGCTTTTTCCTTGGGGACATGCCTAATTCCTGGCTGATTTGCCTTTCTCGTCTTAGGGTTGGGGTTCGGCCTAGGGCTAGGATTTTTAAAAGCAGGAAGCCCTGAGTTCCAGGCACACTGGAGCTGTGAAAGGCATCCAAAAGGGAGTGCAAAAGTGCCACAACATGGCTGCTTTCACGGCTTTTTCCTTGGCAAGAAGCCTAACATCAGGCTGATTTACTTTCCCAGGGTTACTGTTAGGCTTAGGCCTAGGGCTAGGATTTTTGAAACTAGGAAGCCCTTAGCTCCAGGCACACTGCAGCTGTTCAAGGCATCCCAAGGGGAGTACAAAAGTGCAACAACATGGCAGCTTTCACAGCTTTTTCCTTGGCACCATCCCTATACCTAGGCTGATTTATCTGCCTAGGGTTAGGGTTAGGGTTCAGCCTAGGGCTTGGATTTCTTTAACCAGGAAGCCCTGAGTTCCAGGCTTACTTCATCTGCCAAAGGCATCCCAAAGGGAGTGCAGAAGTGCCACAACATGGCTGCTTTCACGGCTTTTCCCTTAGGAAGAACCCTAATACCCGGCTGATTTACCTTCCTAGGGTTACTGTTAGGCTTAGGCCTAGGACTTTTAAAACCAGGAAGCCCTGGGCTCCAGGCACACTGCAGCTGCGAAAGGCATCCCAAGGGGAGCGCAAAAGTGACGCAACTTGGCTGCCACCACTGATATTTCCATGAGACCATCCCGAACCATAGGCTGATTTTCCTTCCTAGGGTAAAGGTTTGAGTTACGCCTAGGGTAAGGGTTCTATTAACCAGAAAGCCCTGAGTTCCAAGAACACAGCAGCTGCGAAGGACTACCCAAGAAGAGCGCAAAAGTACCACAACATGCCTGCCTCCACAGCTTTTTCCTTGGGGACATGCCTAATTCCTGGCTGATTTGCCTTTCTCGTCTTAGGGTTGGGGTTCGGCCTAGGGCTAGGATTTTTAAAAGCAGGAAGCCCTGAGTTCCAGGCACACTGGAGCTGTGAAAGGCATCCAAAAGGGAGTGCAAAAGTGCCACAACATGGCTGCTTTCACGGCTTTTTCCTTGGCAAGAAGCCTAACACCCGGCTGACATACTTTCCCAGGGTTACTGTTAGGCTTAGGCCTAGGGCTAGGATTTTTGAAACTAGGAAGCCCTGGGCTCCAGGCACACTGCAGCTGTTCAAGGCATCCCAAGGGGAGTACAAAAGTGCAACAACATGGCAGCTTTCACAGCTTTTTCCTTGGCACCATCCCTATACCTAGGCTGATTTATCTGCCTAGGGTTAGGGTTAGGGTTCAGCCTAGGGCTTGGATTTCTTTAACCAGGAAGCCCTGAGTTCCAGGCTTACTTCATCTGCCAAAGGCATCCCAAAGGGAGTGCAGAAGTGCCACAACATGGCTGCTTTCACGGCTTTTCCCTTAGGAAGAACCCTAATACCTGGCTGATTTACCTTCCTAGGTTTACTGTTAGGCTTAGGCCTAGGACTTTTAAAACCAGGAAGCCCTGGGCTCCAGGCACACTGCAGCTGCGAAAGGCATCCCAAGGGGAGCGCAAAAGTGACGCAACTTGGCTGCCACCACTGATATTTCCATGAGACCATCCCGAACCATAGGTTGATTTTCCTTCCTAGGGTTAAGGTTTGAGTTACGCCTAGGGTAAGGGCTCTATTAACCAGAAAGCCCTGAGTTCCAAGAACACAGCAGCTGCGAAGGACTAGCCAAGAAGAGCGCAAAAGTACCACAACATGCCTGCCTCCACAGCTTTTTCCTTGGGGACATGCCTAATTCCTGGCTGATTTGCCTTTCTCGTCTTAGGGTTGGGGTTCGGCCTAGGGCTAGGATTTTTAAAAGCAGGAAGCCCTGAGTTCCAGGCACACTGGAGCTGTGAAAGGCATCCAAAAGGGAGTGCAAAAGTGCCACAACATGGCTGCTTTCACGGCTTTTTCCTTGGCAAGAAGCCTAACACCAGGCTGACATACTTTCCCAGGGTTACTGTTAGGCTTAGGCCTAGGGCTAGGATTTTTAAAACTAGGAAGCCCTTAGCTCCAGGCACACTGCAGCTGTTCAAGGCATCCCAAGGGGAGTACAAAAGTGCAACAACATGGCAGCTTTCACAGCTTTTTCCTTGGCACCATCCCTATACCTAGGCTGATTTATCTGCCTAGGGTTAGGGTTAGGGTTCAGCCTAGGGCTTGGATTTCTTTAACCAGGAAGCCCTGAGTTCCAGGCTTACTTCATCTGCCAAAGGCATCCCAAAGGGAGTGCAGAAGTGCCACAACATGGCTGCTTTCACGGCTTTTCCCTTAGGAAGAACCCTAATACCCGGCTGATTTACCTTCCTAGGGTTACTGTTAGGCTTAGGCCTAGGACTTTTAAAACCAGGAAGCCCTGGGCTCCAGGCACACTGCAGCTGCAAAAGGCATCCCAAGGGGAGCGCAAAAGTGACGCAACTTGGCTGCCACCACTGATATTTCCATGAGACCATCCCGAACCATAGGCTGATTTTCCTTCCTAGGGTAAAGGTTTGAGTTACGCCTAGGGTAAGAGTTCTATTAACCAGAAAGCCCTGAGTTCCAAGAACACAGCAGCTGCGAAGGACTAGCCAAGAAGAGCGCAAAAGTAGCACAACATGCCTGCCTCCACAGCTTTTTCCTTGGGGACATGCCTAATTCCTGGCTGATTTGCCATTCTCGTCTTAGGGTTGGGGTTCGGCCTAGGGCTAGGATTTTTAAAATCAGGAAGCCCTGAGTTCCAGGCACACTGGAGCTGTGAAAGGCATCCAAAAGGGAGTGCAAAAGTGCCACAACATGGCTGCTTTCACGGCTTTTTCCTTGGCAAGACGCCTAACACCAGGCTGATTTACTTTCCCAGGGTTACTGTAAGGCTTAGGCCTAGGGCTAGGATTTTTAAAACTAGGAAGCCCTTAGCTCCAGGCACACTGCAGCTGTTCAAGGCATCCCAAGGGGAGTACAAAAGTGCAACAACATGGCAGCTTTCACAGCTTTTTCCTTGGCACCATCCCTATACCTAGGCTGATTTATCTGCCTAGGGTTAGGGTTAGGGTTCAGCCTAGGGCTTGAATTTTTTTAACCAGGAAGCCCTGAGTTCCAGGCTTACTTAATCTGCCAAAGGCATCCCAAAGGGAGTGCAGAAGTGCCACAACATGGCTGCTTTCACGGCTTTTCCCTTAGGAAGAACCCTAATACCCGGCTGATTTACCTTCCTAGGGTTACTGTTAGGCTTAGGCCTAGGACTTTTAAAACCAGGAAGCCCTGGGCTCCAGGCACACTGCAGCTGCGAAAGGCATCCCAAGGGGAGCGCAAAAGTGACGCAACCTGGCTGCCACCACTGATATTTCCATGAGACCATCCCGAACCATAGGTTGATTTTCCTTCCTAGGGTTAAGGTTTGAGTTACGCCTAGGGTAAGGGCTCTATTAACCAGAAAGCCCTGAGTTCCAAGAACACAGCAGCTGCGAAGGACTAGCCAAGAAGAGCGCAAAAGTAGCACAACATGCCTGCCTCCACAGCTTTTTCCTTGGGGACATGCCTAATTCCTGGCTGATTTGCCATTCTCGTCTTAGGGTTGGGGTTCGGCCTAGGGCTAGGATTTTTAAAATCAGGAAGCCCTGAGTTCCAGGCACACTGGAGCTGTGAAAGGCATCCAAAAGGGAGTGCAAAAGTGCCACAACATGGCTGCTTTCACGGCTTTTTCCTTGGCAAGACGCCTAACACCAGGCTGATTTACCTTCCCAGGGTTACTGTAAGGCTTAGGCCTAGGGCTAGGATTTTTAAAACTAGGAAGCCCTTAGCTCCAGGCACACTGCAGCTGTTCAAGGCATCCCAAGGGGAGTACAAAAGTGCAACAACATGGCAGCTTTCACAGCTTTTTCCTTGGCACCATCCCTATACCTAGGCTGATTTATCTGCCTAGGGTTAGGGTTAGGGTTCAGCCTAGGGCTTGAATTTTTTTAACCAGGAAGCCCTGAGTTCCAGGCTTACTTCATCTGCCAAAGGCATCCCAAAGGGAGTGCAGAAGTGCCACAACATGGCTGCTTTCACGGCTTTTCCCTTAGGAAGAACCCTAATACCCGGCTGATTTACCTTCCTAGGGTTACTGTTAGGCTTAGGCCTAGGACTTTTAAAACCAGGAAGCCCTGGGCTCCAGGCACACTGCAGCTGCGAAAGGCATCCCAAGGGGAGCGCAAAAGTGACGCAACCTGGCTGCCACCACTGATATTTCCATGAGACCATCCCGAACCATAGGTTGATTTTCCTTCCTAGGGTTAAGGTTTGAGTTACGCCTAGGGTAAGGGCTCTATTAACCAGAAAGCCCTGAGTTCCAAGAACACAGCAGCTGCGAAGGACTAGCCAAGAAGAGCGCAAAAGTACCACAACATGCCTGCCTCCACAGCTTTTTCCTTGGGGACATGCCTAATTCCTGGCTGATTTGCCTTTCTCGTCTTAGGGTTGGGGTTCGGCCTAGGGCTAGGATTTTTAAAAGCAGGAAGCCCTGAGTTCCAGGCACACTGGAGCTGTGAAAGGCATCCAAAAGGGAGTGCAAAAGTGCCACAACATGGCTGCTTTCACGGCTTTTTCCTTGGCAAGAAGCCTAACACCCGGCTGACATACTTTCCCAGGGTTACTGTTAGGCTTAGGCCTAGGGCTAGGATTTTTGAAACTAGGAAGCCCTGGGCTCCAGGCACACTGCAGCTGTTCAAGGCATCCCAAGGGGAGTACAAAAGTGCAACAACATGGCAGCTTTCACAGCTTTTTCCTTGGCACCATCCCTATACCTAGGCTGATTTATCTGCCTAGGGTTAGGGTTAGGGTTCAGCCTAGGGCTTGGATTTCTTTAACCAGGAAGCCCTGAGTTCCAGGCTTACTTCATCTGCCAAAGGCATCCCAAAGGGAGTGCAGAAGTGCCACAACATGGCTGCTTTCACGGCTTTTCCCTTAGGAAGAACCCTAATACCTGGCTGATTTACCTTCCTAGGGTTACTGTTAGGCTTAGGCCTAGGACTTTTAAAACCAGGAAGCCCTGGGCTCCAGGCACACTGCAGCTGCGAAAGGCATCCCAAGGGGAGCGCAAAAGTGACGCAACTTGGCTGCCACCACTGATATTTCCATGAGACCATCCCGAACCATAGGTTGATTTTCCTTCCTAGGGTTAAGGTTTGAGTTACGCCTAGGGTAAGGGTTCTATTAACCAGAAAGCCCTGAGTTCCAAGAACACAGCAGCTGCGAAGGACTAGCCAAGAAGAGCGCAAAAGTAGCACAACATGCCTGCCTCCACAGCTTTTTCCTTGGGGACATGCCTAATTCCTGGCTGATTTGCCTTTCTCGTCTTAGGGTTGGGGTTCGGCCTAGGGCTAGGATTTTTAAAAGCAGGAAGCCCTGAGTCCTAGGCACACTGGAGCTGTGAAAGGCATCCAAAAGGGAGTGCAAAAGTGCCACAACATGGCTGCTTTCACGGCTTTTTCCTTGGCAAGAAGCCTAACATCAGGCTGATTTACTTTCCCAGGGTTACTGTTAGGCTTAGGCCTAGGGCTAGGATTTTTGAAACTAGGAAGCCCTTAGCTCCAGGCACACTGCAGCTGTTCAAGGCATCCCAAGGGGAGTACAAAAGTGCAACAACATGGCAGCTTTCACAGCTTTTTCCTTGGCACCATCCCTATACCTAGGCTGATTTATCTGCCTAGGGTTAGGGTTAGGGTTCAGCCTAGGGCTTGGATTTCTTTAACCAGGAAGCCCTGAGTTCCAGGCTTACTTCATCTGCCAAAGGCATCCCAAAGGGAGTGCAGAAGTGCCACAACATGGCTGCTTTCACGGCTTTTCCCTTAGGAAGAACCCTAATACCCGGCTGATTTACCTTCCTAGGGTTACTGTTAGGCTTAGGCCTAGGACTTTTAAAACCAGGAAGCCCTGGGCTCCAGGCACACTGCAGCTGCGAAAGGCATCCCAAGGGGAGCGCAAAAGTGACGCAACTTGGCTGCCACCACTGATATTTCCATGAGACCATCCCGAACCATAGGTTGATTTTCCTTCCTAGGGTTAAGGTTTGAGTTACGCCTAGGGTAAGGGTTCTATTAACCAGAAAGCCCTGAGTTCCAAGAACACAGCAGCTGCGAAGGACTAGCCAAGAAGAGCGCAAAAGTACCACAACATGCCTGCCTCCACAGCTTTTTCCTTGGGGACATGCCTAATTCCTGGCTGATTTGCCTTTCTCGTCTAAGGGTTGCGGTTCGGCCTAGGGCTAGGATTTTTAAAATCAGGAAGCCCTGAGTTCCAGGCACACTGGAGCTGTGAAAGGCATCCAAAAGGGAGTGCAAAAGTGCCACAACATGGCTGCTTTCACGGCTTTTTCCTTGGCAAGAAGCCTAACACCAGGCTGACATACTTTCCCAGGGTTACTGTTAGGCTTAGGCCTAGGGCTAGGATTTTTAAAACTAGGAAGCCCTTAGCTCCAGGCACACTGCAGCTGTTCAAGGCATCCCAAGGGGAGTACAAAAGTGCAACAACATGGCAGCTTTCACAGCTTTTTCCTTGGCACCATCCCTATACCTAGGCTGATTTATCTGCCTAGGGTTAGGGTTAGAGTTCAGCCTAGGGCTTGGATTTCTTTAACCAGGAAGCCCTGAGTTCCAGGCTTACTTCATCTGCCAAAGGCATCCCAAAGGGAGTGAAGAAGTGCCACAACATGGCTGCTTTCATGGCTTTTCCCTTAGGAAGAACCCTAATACCCGGCTGATTTACCTTCCTAGGGTTACTGTTAGGCTTAGGCCTAGGACTTTTAAAACCAGGAAGCCCTGGGCTCCAGGCACACTGCAGCTGCAAAAGGCATCCCAAGGGGAGCGCAAAAGTGACGCAACTTGGCTGCCACCACTGATATTTCCATGAGACCATCCCGAACCATAGGCTGATTTTCCTTCCTAGGGTTAAGGTTTGAGTTACGCCTAGGGTAAGGGTTCTATTAACCAGAAAGCCCTGAGTTCCAAGAACACAGCAGCTGCGAAGGACTAGCCAAGAAGAGCGCAAAAGTAGCACAACATGCCTGCCTCCACAGCTTTTTCCTTGGGGACATGCCTAATTCCTGGCTGATTTGCCTTTCTCGTCTTAGGGTTGGGGTTCGGCCTAGGGCTAGGATTTTTAAAATCAGGAAGCCCTGAGTTCCAGGCACACTGGAGCTGTGAAAGGCATCCAAAAGGGAGTGCAAAAGTGCCACAACATGGCTGCTTTCACGGCTTTTTCCTTGGCAAGACGCCTAACACCAGGCTGATTTACTTTCCCAGGGTTACTGTTAGGCTTAGGCCTAGGGCTAGGATTTTTAAAACTAGGAAGCCCTTAGCTCCAGGCACACTGCAGCTGTTCAAGGCATCCCAAGGGGAGTACAAAAGTGCAACAACATGGCAGCTTTCACAGCTTTTTCCTTGGCACCATCCCTATACCTAGGCTGATTTATCTGCCTAGGGTTAGGGTTAGGGTTCAGCCTAGGGCTTGGATTTCTTTAACCAGGAAGCCCTGAGTTCCAGGCTTACTTCATCTGCCAAAGGCATCCCAAAGGGAGTGCAGAAGTGCCACAACATGGCTGCTTTCACGGCTTTTCCCTTAGGAAGAACCCTAATACCCGGCTGATTTACCTTCCTAGGGTTACTGTTAGGCTTAGGCCTAGGACTTTTAAAACCAGGAAGCCCTGGGCTCCAGGCACACTGCAGCTGCAAAAGGCATCCCAAGGGGTGCGCAAAAGTGACGCAACTTGGCTGCCACCACTGATATTTCCATGAGACCATCCCGAACCATAGGCTGATTTTCCTTCCTAGGGTTAAGGTTTGAGTTACGCCTAGGGTAAGGGTTCTATTAACCAGAAAGCCCTGAGTTCCAAGAACACAGCAGCTGTGAAGGACTAGACAAGAAGAGCGCAAAAGTACCACAACATGCCTGCCTCCACAGCTTTTTCCTTGGGGACATGCCTAATTCCTGGCTGATTTGCCTTTCTCGTCTTAGGGTTGGGGTTCGGCCTAGGGCTAGGATTTTTAAAAGCAGGAAGCCCTGAGTTCCAGGCACACTGGAGCTGTGAAAGGCATCCAAAAGGGAGTGCAAAAGTGCCACAACATGGCTGCTTTCACGGCTTTTTCCTTGGCAAGACGCCTAACACCAGGCTGATTTACTAACCCAGGGTTACTATTAGGCTTAGGCCTAGGGCTAGGATTTTTAAAACTAGGAAGCCCTTAGCTCCAGGCACACTGCAGCTGTTCAAGGCATCCCAAGGGGAGTACAAAAGTGCAACAACATGGCAGCTTTCACAGCTTTTTCCTTGGCACCATCCCTATACCTAGGCTGATTTATCTGCCTAGGGTTAGGGTTAGGGTTCAGCCTAGGGCTTGAATTTTTTTAACCAGGAAGCCCTGAGTTCCAGGCTTACTTCATCTGCCAAAGGCATCCCAAAGGGAGTGCAGAAGTGCCACAACATGGCTGCTTTCACGGCTTTTCCCTTAGGAAGAACCCTAATACCCGGCTGATTTACCTTCCTAGGGTTACTGTTAGGCTTAGGCCTAGGACTTTTAAAACCAGGAAGCCCTGGGCTCCAGGCACACTGCAGCTGCGAAAGGCATCCCAAGGGGAGCGCAAAAGTGACGCAACTTGGCTGCCACCACTGATATTTCCATGAGACCATCCCGAACCATAGGCTGATTTTCCTTCCTAGGGTAAAGGTTTGAGTTACGCCTAGGGTAAGGGTTCTATTAACCAGAAAGCCCTGAGTTCCAAGAACACAGCAGCTGCGAAGGACTAGTCAAGAAGAGCGCAAAAGTACCACAACATGCCTGCCTCCACAGCTTTTTCCTTGGGGACATGCCTAATTCCTGGCTGATTTGCCTTTCTCGTCTTAGGGTTGGGGTTCGGCCTAGGGCTAGGATTTTTAAAATCAGGAAGCCCTGAGTTCCAGGCACACTGGAGCTGTGAAAGGCATCCAAAAGGGAGTGCAAAAGTGCCACAACATGGCTGCTTTCACGGCTTTTTCCTTGGCAAGAAGCCTAACATCAGGCTGATTTACCTTCCCAGGGTTACTGTTAGGCTTAGGCCTAGGGCTAGGATTTTTGAAACTAGGAAGCCCTTAGCTCCAGGCACACTGCAGCTGTTCAAGGCATCCCAAGGGGAGTACAAAAGTGCAACAACATGGCAGCTTTCACAGCTTTTTCCTTGGCGCCATCCCGATACCTAGGCTGATTTATCTGCCTAGGGTTAGGGTTAGGGTTCAGCCTAGGGCTTGGATTTCTTTAACCAGGAAGCCCTGAGTTCCAGGCTTACTTCATCTGCCAAAGGCATCCCAAAGGGAGTGCAGAAGTGCCACAACATGGCTGCTTTCACGGCTTTTCCCTTAGGAAGAACCCTAATACCCGGCTGATTTACCTTCCTAGGGTTACTGTTAGGCTTAGGCCTAGGACTTTTAAAACCAGGAAGCCCTGGGCTCCAGGCACACTGCAGCTGCAAAAGGCATCCCAAGGGGAGCGCAAAAGTGATGCAACTTGGCTGCCACCACTGATATTTCCATGAGACCATCCCGAACCATAGGCTGATTTTCCTTCCTAGGGTTAAGGTTTGAGTTACGCCTAGGGTAAGGGCTCTATTTACCAGAAAGCCCTGAGTTCCAAGAACACAGCAGCTGCGAAGGACTAGCCAAGAAGAGCGCAAAAGTACCACAACATGCCTGCCTCCACAGCTTTTTCCTTGGGGACATGCCTAATTCCTGGCTGATTTGCCTTTCTCGTCTTAGGGTTGGGGTTCGGCCTAGGGCTAGGATTTTTAAAAGCAGGAAGCCCTGAGTTCCAGGCACACTGGAGCTGTGAAAGGCATCCAAAAGGGAGTGCAAAAGTGCCACAACATGGCTGCTTTCACGGCTTTTTCCTTGGCAAGAAGCCTAACACCAGGCTGATTTACTTTCCCAGGGTTGCTGTTAGGCTTAGGCCTAGGGCTAGGATTTTTAAAACTAGGAAGCCCTTAGCTCCAGGCACACTGCAGCTGTTCAAGGCATCCCAAGGGGAGTACAAAATTGCAACAACATGGCAGCTTTCACAGCTTTTTCCTTGGCACCATCCCTATACCTAGGCTGATTTATCTGCCTAGGGTTAGGGTTAGGCTTCAGCCTAGGGCTTGGATTTCTTTAACCAGGAAGCCCTGAGTTCCAGGCTTACTTCATCTGCCAAAGGCATCCCAAAGGGAGTGCAGAAGTGCCACAACATGGCTGCTTTCACGGCTTTTCCCTTAGGAAGAACCCTAATACCCGGCTGATTTACCTTCCTAGGGTTACTGTTAGGCTTAGGCCTAGGACTTTTAAAACCAGGAAGCCCTGGGCTCCAGGCACACTGCAGCTGCAAAAGGCATCCCAAGGGGAGCGCAAAAGTGACGCAACTTGGCTGCCACCACTGATATTTCCATGAGACCATCCCGAACCATAGGCTGATTTTCCTTCCTAGGGTTAAGGTTTGAGTTACGCCTAGGGTAAGGGCTCTATTAACCAGAAAGCCCTGAGTTCCAAGAACACAGCAGCTGCGAAGGACTAGCCAAGAAGAGCGCAAAAGTACCACAACATGCCTGCCTCCACAGCTTTTTCCTTGGGGACATGCCTAATTCCTGGCTGATTTGCCTTTCTCGTCTTAGGGTTGGGGTTCGGCCTAGGGCTAGGATTTTTAAAAGCAGGAAGCCCTGAGTTCCAGGCACACTGGAGCTGTGAAAGGCATCCAAAAGGGAGTGCAAAAGTGCCACAACATGGCTGCTTTCACGGCTTTTTCCTTGGCAAGACGCCTAACACCAGGCTGATTTACTTTCCCAGGGTTACTCTTAGGCTTAGGCCTAGGGCTAGGATTTTTAAAACTAGGAAGCCCTTAGCTCCAGGCACACTGCAGCTGTTCAAGGCATCCCAAGGGGAGTACAAAAGTGCAACAACATGGCAGCTTTCACAGCTTTTTCCTTGGCACCATCCCTATACCTAGGCTGATTTATCTGCCTAGGGTTAGGGTTAGGGTTCAGCCTAGGGCTTGGATTTCTTTAACCAGGAAGCCCTGAGTTCCAGGCTTACTTCATCTGCCAAAGGCATCCCAAAGGGAGTGCAGAAGTGCCACAACATGGCTGCTTTCACGGCTTTTCCCTTAGGAAGAACCCTAATACCTGGCTGATTTACCTTCCTAGGGTTACTGTTAGGCTTAGGCCTAGGACTTTTAAAACCAGGAAGCCCTGGGCTCCAGGCACACTGCAGCTGCGAAAGGCATCCCAAGGGGAGCGCAAAAGTGACGCAACTTGGCTGCCACCACTGATATTTCCATGAGAGCATCCTGAACCATAGGCTGATTTTCCTTCCTAGGGTTAAGGTTTGAGTTACGCCTAGGGTAAGGGTTCTATTAACCAGAAAGCCCTGAGTTCCAAGAACACAGCAGCTGCGAAGGACTAGCCAAGAAGAGCGCAAAAGTAGCACAACATGCCTGCCTCCACAGCTTTTTCCTTGGGGACATGCCTAATTCCTGGCTGATTTGCCTTTCTCGTCTTAGGGTTGGGGTTCGGCCTAGGGCTAGGATTTTTAAAAGCAGGAAGCCCTGAGTTCCAGGCACACTGGAGCTGTGAAAGGCATCCAAAAGGGAGTGCAAAAGTGCCACAACATGGCTGCTTTCACGGCTTTTTCCTTGGCAAGAAGCCTAACATCAGGCTGATTTACTTTCCCAGGGTTACTGTTAGGCTTAGGCCTAGGGCTAGGATTTTTAAAATTAGGAAGCCCTGGGCTCCAGGCACACTGCAGCTGTTCAAGGCATCCCAAGGGGAGTACAAAAGTGCAACAACATGGCAGCTTTCACAGCTTTTTCCTTGGCACCATCCCTATACCTAGGCTGATTTATCTGCCTAGGGTTAGGGTTAGGGTTCAGCCTAGGGCTTGGATTTCTTTAACCAGGAAGCCCTGAGTTCCAGGCTTACTTCATCTGCCAAAGGCATCCCAAAGGGAGTGCAGAAGTGCCACAACATGGCTGCTTTCATGGCTTTTCCCTTAGGAAGAACCCTAATACCCGGCTGATTTACCTTCCTAGGGTTACTGTTAGGCTTAGGCCTAGGACTTTTAAAACCAGGAAGCCCTGGGCTCCAGGCACACTGCAGCTGCGAAAGGCATCCCAAGGGGAGCGCAAAAGTGACGCAACTTGGCTGCCACCACTGATATTTCCATGAGACCATCCCGAACCATAGGCTGATTTTCCTTCCTAGGGTTAAGGTTTGAGTTACGCCTAGGGTAAGGGCTCTATTAACCAGAAAGCCCTGAGTTCCAAGAACACAGCAGCTGCGAAGGACTAGTCAAGAAGAGCGCAAAAGTACCACAACATGCCTGCCTCCACAGCTTTTTCCTTGGGGACATGCCTAATTCCTGGCTGATTTGCCTTTCTCGTCTTAGGGTTGGGGTTCGGCCTAGGGCTAGGATTTTTAAAATCAGGAAGCCCTGAGTTCCAGGCACACTGGAGCTGTGAAAGGCATCCAAAAGGGAGTGCAAAAGTGCCACAACATGGCTGCTTTCACGGCTTTTTCCTTGGCAAGACGCCTAATATCAGGCTGATTTACCTTCCCAGGGTTACTGTTAGGCTTAGGCCTAGGGCTAGGATTTTTGAAACTAGGAAGCCCTTAGCTCCAGGCACACTGCAGCTGTTCAAGGCATCCCAAGGGGAGTACAAAAGTGCAACAACATGGCAGCTTTCACAGCTTTTTCCTTGGCACCATCCCGATACCTAGGCTGATTTATCTGCCTAGGGTTAGGGTTAGGGTTCAGCCTAGGGCTTGGATTTCTTTAACCAGGAAGCCCTGAGTTCCAGGCTTACTTCATCTGCCAAAGGCATCCCAAAGGGAGTGCAGAAGTGCCACAACATGGCTGCTTTCACGGCTTTTCCCTTAGGAAGAACCCTAATACCCGGCTGATTTACCTTCCTAGGGTTACTGTTAGGCTTAGGCCTAGGACTTTTAAAACCAGGAAGCCCTGGGCTCCAGGCACACTGCAGCTGCGAAAGGCATCCCAAGGGGAGCGCAAAAGTCATGCAACTTGGCTGCCACCACTGATATTTCCATGAGACCATCCCGAACCATAGGTTGATTTTCCTTCCTAGGGTTAAGGTTTGAGTTACGCCTAGGGTAAGGGCTCTATTTACCAGAAAGCCCTGAGTTCCAAGAACACAGCAGCTGCGAAGGACTAGCCAAGAAGAGCGCAAAAGTAGCACAACATGCCTGCCTCCACAGCTTTTTCCTTGGGGACATGCCTAATTCCTGGCTGATTTGCCTTTCTCGTCTTAGGGTTGGGGTTCGGCCTAGGGCTAGGATTTTTAAAAGCAGGAAGCCCTGAGTTCCAGGCACACTGGAGCTGTGAAAGGCATCCAAAAGGGAGTGCAAAAGTGCCACAACATGGCTGCTTTCACGGCTTTTTCCTTGGCAAGAAGCCTAACACCAGGCTGACATACTTTCCCAGGGTTACTGTTAGGCTTAGGCCTAGGGCTAGGATTTTTAAAACTAGGAAGCCCTGGGCTCCAGGCACACTGCAGCTGTTCAAGGCATCCCAAGGGGAGTACAAAAGTGCAACAACATGGCAGCTTTCACAGCTTTTTCCTTGGCACCATCCCTATACCTAGGCTGATTTATCTGCCTAGGGTTAGGGTTAGGGTTCAGCCTAGGGCTTGGATTTCTTTAACCAGGAAGCCCTGAGTTCCAGGCTTACTTCATCTGCCAAAGGCATCCCAAAGGGAGTGCAGAAGTGCCACAACATGGCTGCTTTCACGGCTTTTCCCTTAGGAAGAACCCTAATACCCGGCTGATTTACCTTCCTAGGGTTACTGTTAGGCTTAGGCCTAGGACTTTTAAAACCAGGAAGCCCTGGGCTCCAGGCACACTGCAGCTGCAAAAGGCATCCCAAGGGGAGCGCAAAAGTGACGCAACTTGGCTGCCACCACTGATATTTCCATGAGACCATCCCGAACCATAGGCTGATTTTCCTTCCTAGGGTTAAGGTTTGAGTTACGCCTAGGGTAAGGGTTCTATTAACCAGAAAGCCCTGAGTTCCAAGAACACAGCAGCTGCGAAGGACTAGCCAAGAAGAGCGCAAAAGTACCACAACATGCCTGCCTCCACAGCTTTTTCCTTGGGGACATGCCTAATTCCTGGCTGATTTGCCTTTCTCGTCTTAGGGTTGGGGTTCGGCCTAGGGCTAGGATTTTTAAAAGCAGGAAGCCCTGAGTTCCAGGCACACTGGAGCTGTGAAAGGCATCCAAAAGGGAGTGCAAAAGTGCCACAACATGGCTGCTTTCACGGCTTTTTCCTTGGCAAGACGCCTAACACCAGGCTGATTTACTAACCCAGGGTTACTATTAGGCTTAGGCCTAGGGCTAGGATTTTTAAAACTAGGAAGCCCTTAGCTCCAGGCACACTGCAGCTGTTCAAGGCATCCCAAGGGGAGTACAAAAGTGCAACAACATGGCAGCTTTCACAGCTTTTTCCTTGGCACCATCCCTATACCTAGGCTGATTTATCTGCCTAGGGTTAGGGTTAGGGTTCAGCCTAGGGCTTGAATTTTTTTAACCAGGAAGCCCTGAGTTCCAGGCTTACTTCATCTGCCAAAGGCATCCCAAAGGGAGTGCAGAAGTGCCACACAACATGGCTGCTTTCACGGCTTTTCCCTTAGGAAGAACCCTAATACCCGGCTGATTTACCTTCCTAGGGTTACTGTTAGGCTTAGGCCTAGGACTTTTAAAACCAGGAAGCCCTGGGCTCCAGGCACACTGCAGCTGCGAAAGGCATCCCAAGGGGAGCGCAAAAGTGACGCAACTTGGCTGCCACCACTGATATTTCCATGAGACCCCCGAACCATAGGCTGATTTTCCTTCCTAGGGTAAAGGTTTGAGTTACGCCTAGGGTAAGGGTTCTATTAACCAGAAAGCCCTGAGTTCCAAGAACACAGCAGCTGCGAAGGACTAGTCAAGAAGAGCGCAAAAGTACCACAACATGCCTGCCTCCACAGCTTTTTCCTTGGGGACATGCCTAATTCCTGGCTGATTTGCCTTTCTCGTCTTAGGGTTGGGGTTCGGCCTAGGGCTAGGATTTTTAAAATCAGGAAGCCCTGAGTTCCAGGCACACTGGAGCTGTGAAAGGCATCCAAAAGGGAGTGCAAAAGTGCCACAACATGGCTGCTTTCACGGCTTTTTCCTTGGCAAGAAGCCCTAACACCAGGCTGACATACTTTCCCAGGGTTACTGTTAGGCTTAGGCCTAGGGCTAGGATTTTGAAACTAGGAAGCCCTTAGCTCCAGGCACACTGCAGCTGTTCAAGGCATCCCAAGGGGAGTACAAAAGTGCAACAACATGGCAGCTTTCACAGCTTTTTCCTTGGCGCCATCCCGATACCTAGGCTGATTTATCTGCCTAGGGTTAGGGTTAGGGTTCAGCCTAGGGCTTGGATTTCTTTAACCAGGAAGCCCTGAGTTCCAGGCTTACTTCATCTGCCAAAGGCATCCCAAAGGGAGTGCAGAAGTGCCACAACATGGCTGCTTTCACGGCTTTTCCCTTAGGAAGAACCCTAATACCCGGCTGATTTACCTTCCTAGGGTTACTGTTAGGCTTAGCCTAGGACTTTTAAAACCAGGAAGCCCTGGGCTCCAGGCACACTGCAGCTGCAAAAGGCATCCCAAGGGGAGCGCAAAAGTGATGCAACTTGGCTGCCACCACTGATATTTCCATGAGACCATCCCGAACCATAGGCTGATTTTCCTTCCTAGGGTTAAGGTTTGAGTTACGCCTAGGGTAAGGGCTCTATTTACCAGAAAGCCCTGAGTTCCAAGAACACAGCAGCTGCGAAGGACTAGCCAAGAAGAGCGCAAAAGTACCACAACATGCCTGCCTCCACAGCTTTTTCCTTGGGGACATGCCTAATTCCTGGCTGATTTGCCTTTCTCGTCTTAGGGTTGGGGTTCGGCCTAGGGCTAGGATTTTTAAAAGCAGGAAGCCCTGAGTTCCAGGCACACTGGAGCTGTGAAAGGCATCCAAAAGGGAGTGCAAAAGTGCCACAACATGGCTGCTTTCACGGCTTTTTCCTTGGCAAGAAGCCTAACACCAGGCTGATTTACTTTCCCAGGGTTGCTGTTAGGCTTAGGCCTAGGGCTAGGATTTTTAAAACTAGGAAGCCCTTAGCTCCAGGCACACTGCAGCTGTTCAAGGCATCCCAAGGGGAGTACAAAAGTGCAACAACATGGCAGCTTTCACAGCTTTTTCCTTGGCACCATCCTATACCTAGGCTGATTTATCTGCCTAGGGTTAGGGTTAGGCTTCAGCCTAGGGCTTGGATTTCTTTAACCAGGAAGCCCTGAGTTCCAGGCTTACTTCATCTGCCAAAGGCATCCCAAAGGGAGTGCAGAAGTGCCACAACATGGCTGCTTTCACGGCTTTTCCCTTAGGAAGAACCCTAATACCCGGCTGATTTACCTTCCTAGGGTTACTGTTAGGCTTAGGCCTAGGACTTTTAAAACCAGGAAGCCCTGGGCTCCAGGCACACTGCAGCTGCAAAAGGCATCCCAAGGGGAGCGCAAAAGTGACGCAACTTGGCTGCCACCACTGATATTTCCATGAGACCATCCCGAACCATAGGCTGATTTTCCTTCCTAGGGTTAAGGTTTGAGTTACGCCTAGGGTAAGGGCTCTATTAACCAGAAAGCCCTGAGTTCCAAGAACACAGCAGCTGCGAAGGACTAGCCAAGAAGAGCGCAAAAGTACCACAACATGCCTGCCTCCACAGCTTTTTCCTTGGGACATGCCTAATTCCTGGCTGATTTGCCTTTCTCGTCTTAGGGTTGGGGTTCGGCCTAGGGCTAGGATTTTTAAAAGCAGGAAGCCCTGAGTTCCAGGCACACTGGAGCTGTGAAAGGCATCCAAAAGGGAGTGCAAAAGTGCCACAACATGGCTGCTTTCACGGCTTTTTCCTTGGCAAGACGCCTAACACCAGGCTGATTTTACTTTCCCAGGGTTACTCTTAGGCTTAGGCCTAGGGCTAGGATTTTTAAAACTAGGAAGCCCTTAGCTCCAGGCACACTGCAGCTGTTCAAGGCATCCCAAGGGGAGTACAAAAGTGCAACAACATGGCAGCTTTCACAGCTTTTTCCTTGGCACCATCCCTATACCTAGGCTGATTTATCTGCCTAGGGTTAGGGTTAGGGTTCAGCCTAGGGCTTGGATTTCTTTAACCAGGAAGCCCTGAGTTCCAGGCTTACTTCATCTGCCAAAGGCATCCCAAAGGGAGTGCAGAAGTGCCACAACATGGCTGCTTTCACGGCTTTTCCCTTAGGAAGAACCCTAATACCTGGCTGATTTACCTTCCTAGGGTTACTGTTAGGCTTAGGCCTAGGACTTTTAAAACCAGGAAGCCCTGGGCTCCAGGCACACTGCAGCTGCGAAAGGCATCCCAAGGGGAGCGCAAAAGTGACGCAACTTGGCTGCCACCACTGATATTTCCATGAGAGCATCCTGAACCATAGGCTGATTTTCCTTCCTAGGGTTAAGGTTTGAGTTACGCCTAGGGTAAGGGTTCTATTAACCAGAAAGCCCTGAGTTCCAAGAACACAGCAGCTGCGAAGGACTAGCCAAGAAGAGCGCAAAAGTAGCACAACATGCCTGCCTCCACAGCTTTTTCCTTGGGGACATGCCTAATTCCTGGCTGATTTGCCTTTCTCGTCTTAGGGTTGGGGTTCGGCCTAGGGCTAGGATTTTTAAAAGCAGGAAGCCCTGAGTTCCAGGCACACTGGAGCTGTGAAAGGCATCCAAAAGGGAGTGCAAAAGTGCCACAACATGGCTGCTTTCACGGCTTTTTCCTTGGCAAGAAGCCTAACATCAGGCTGATTTACTTTCCCAGGGTTACTGTTAGGCTTAGGCCTAGGGCTAGGATTTTTAAAATTAGGAAGCCCTGGGCTCCAGGCACACTGCAGCTGTTCAAGGCATTCCCAAGGGGAGTACAAAAGTGCAACAACATGGCAGCTTTCACAGCTTTTTCCTTGGCACCATCCCTATACCTAGGCTGATTTATCTGCCTAGGGTTAGGGTTAGGGTTCAGCCTAGGGCTTGGATTTCTTTAACCAGGAAGCCCTGAGTTCCAGGCTTACTTCATCTGCCAAAGGCATCCCAAAGGGAGTGCAGAAGTGCCACAACATGGCTGCTTTCATGGCTTTTCCCTTAGGAAGAACCCTAATACCCGGCTGATTTACCTTCCTAGGGTTACTGTTAGGCTTAGGCCTAGGACTTTTAAAACCAGGAAGCCCTGGGCTCCAGGCACACTGCAGCTGCGAAAGGCATCCCAAGGGGAGCGCAAAAGTGACGCAACTTGGCTGCCACCACTGATATTTCCATGAGACCATCCCGAACCATAGGCTGATTTTCCTTCCTAGGGTTAAGGTTTGAGTTACGCCTAGGGTAAGGGCTCTATTAACCAGAAAGCCCTGAGTTCCAAGAACACAGCAGCTGCGAAGGACTAGTCAAGAAGAGCGCAAAAGTACCACAACATGCCTGCCTCCACAGCTTTTTCCTTGGGGACATGCCTAATTCCTGCTGATTTGCCTTTCTCGTCTTAGGGTTGGGGTTCGGCCTAGGGCTAGGATTTTTAAAATCAGGAAGCCCTGAGTTCCAGGCACACTGGAGCTGTGAAAGGCATCCAAAAAGGGAGTGCAAAAGTGCCACAACATGGCTGCTTTCACGGCTTTTTCCTTGCAAGACGCCTAATATCAGGCTGATTTACCTTCCCAGGGTTACTGTTAGGCTTAGGCCTAGGGCTAGGATTTTTGAAACTAGGAAGCCCTTAGCTCCAGGCACACTGCAGCTGTTCAAGGCATCCCAAGGGGAGTACAAAAGTGCAACAACATGGCAGCTTTCACAGCTTTTTCCTTGGCACCATCCCGATACCTAGGCTGATTTATCTGCCTAGGGTTAGGGTTAGGGTTCAGCCTAGGGCTTGGATTTCTTTAACCAGGAAGCCCTGAGTTCCAGGCTTACTTCATCTGCCAAAGGCATCCCAAAGGGAGTGCAGAAGTGCCACAACATGGCTGCTTTCACGGCTTTTCCCTTAGGAAGAACCCTAATACCCGGCTGATTTACCTTCCTAGGGTTACTGTTAGGCTTAGGCCTAGGACTTTTAAAAACCCAGGAAGCCCTGGGCTCCAGGCACACTGCAGCTGCGAAAGGCATCCCAAGGGGAGCGCAAAAGTCATGCAACTTGGCTGCCACCACTGATATTTCCATGAGACCATCCCGAACCATAGGTTGATTTTCCTTCCTAGGGTTAAGGTTTGAGTTACGCCTAGGGTAAGGGCTCTATTTACCAGAAAGCCCTGAGTTCCAAGAACACAGCAGCTGCGAAGGACTAGCCAAGAAGAGCGCAAAAGTAGCACAACATGCCTGCCTCCACAGCTTTTTCCTTGGGGACATGCCTAATTCCTGGCTGATTTGCCTTTCTCGTCTTAGGGTTGGGGTTCGGCCTAGGGCTAGGATTTTTAAAAGCAGGAAGCCCTGAGTTCCAGGCACACTGGAGCTGTGAAAGGCATCCAAAAGGGAGTGCAAAAGTGCCACAACATGGCTGCTTTCACGGCTTTTTCCTTGGCAAGAAGCCTAACACCAGGCTGACATACTTTCCCAGGGTTACTGTTAGGCTTAGGCCTAGGGCTAGGATTTTTAAAACTAGGAAGCCCTGGGCTCCAGGCACACTGCAGCTGTTCAAGGCATCCCAAGGGGAGTACAAAAGTGCAACAACATGGCAGCTTTCACAGCTTTTTCCTTGGCACCATCCCTATACCTAGGCTGATTTATCTGCCTAGGGTTAGGGTTAGGGTTCAGCCTAGGGCTTGGATTTCTTTAACCAGGAAGCCCTGAGTTCCAGGCTTACTTCATCTGCCAAAGGCATCCCAAAGGGAGTGCAGAAGTGCCACAACATGGCTGCTTTCACGGCTTTTCCCTTAGGAAGAACCCTAATACCCGGCTGATTTACCTTCCTAGGGTTACTGTTAGGCTTAGGCCTAGGACTTTTAAAACCAGGAAGCCCTGGGCTCCAGGCACACTGCAGCTGCAAAAGGCATCCCAAGGGGAGCGCAAAAGTGACGCAACTTGGCTGCCACCACTGATATTTCCATGAGACCATCCCGAACCATAGGCTGATTTTCCTTCCTAGGGTTAAGGTTTGAGTTACGCCTAGGGTAAGGGTTCTATTAACCAGAAAGCCCTGAGTTCCAAGAACACAGCAGCTGCGAAGGACTAGCCAAGAAGAGCGCAAAAGTACCACAACATGCCTGCCTCCACAGCTTTTTCCTTGGGGACATGCCTAATTCCTGGCTGATTTGCCTTTCTTAGGGTTGGGGTTCGGCCTAGGGCTAGGATTTTTAAAAGCAGGAAGCCCTGAGTTCAGGCACACTGGAGCTGTGAAAGGCATCCAAAAGGGAGTGCAAAAGTGCCACAACATGGCTGCTTTCACGGATTTTTTCCTTGGCAAGACGCCTAACACCAGGCTGATTTACTTTCCCAGGGTTACTGTTAGGCTTAGGCCTAGGGCTAGGATTTTTAAAACTAGGAAGCCTTAGCTCCAGGCACACTGCAGCTGTTCAAGGCATCCCAAGGGGAGTACAAAAGTGCAACAACATGGCAGCTTTCACAGCTTTTTCCTTGGCACCATCCCTATACCTAGCTGATTTATCTGCCTAGGGTTAGGGTTAGGGTTCAGCCTAGGGCTTGGATTTCTTTAACCAGAAGCCCTGAGTTCCAGGCTTACTTCATCTGCCAAAGGCATCCCAAAGGGAGTGCAGAAGTGCCACAACATGGCTGCTTTCACGGCTTTTCCCTTAGGAAGAACCCTAATACCTGGCTGATTTACCTTCCTAGGGTTACTGTTAGGCTTAGGCCTAGGACTTTTAAAACCAGGAAGCCCTGGGCTCCAGGCACACTGCAGCTGCAAAAGGCATCCCAAGGGGAGCGCAAAAGTGACGCAACTTGGCTGCCACCACTGATATTTCCATGAGAGCATCCTGAACCATAGCTGATTTTCCTTCCTAGGGTTAAGGTTTGAGTTACGCCTAGGGTAAGGGTTCTATTAACCAGAAAGCCCTGAGTTCCAAGAACACAGCAGCTGCGAAGGACTAGCCAAGAAGAGTGCAAAAGTACCACAACATGCCTGCCTCCACAGCTTTTTCCTTGGGGACATGCCTAATTCCTGGCTGATTTGCCTTTCTCGTCTTAGGGTTGGGGTTCGGCCTAGGGCTAGGATTTTTAAAAGCAGGAAGCCTGAGTTCCAGGCACACTGCAGCTGTGAAAGGCATCCAAAAGGGAGTGCAAAAGTGCCACAACATAGCTGCTTTCACGGCTTTTTCCTTGGCAAGAAGCCTAACATCAGGCTGATTTACTTTCCCAGGGTTACTGTTAGGCTTAGGCCTAGGGCTAGGATTTTTAAAATTAGGAAGCCCTGGGCTCCAGGCACACTGCAGCTGTTCAAGGCATCCCAAGGGGAGTACAAAAGTGCAACAACATGGCAGCTTTCACAGCTTTTTCCTTGGCACCATCCCTATACCTAGGCTGATTTATCTGCCTAGGGTTAGGGTTAGGGTTCAGCCTAGGGCTTGGATTTCTTTAACCAGGAAGCCCTGAGTTCCAGGCTTACTTCATCTGCAAAGGCATCCCAAAGGGAGTGCAGAAGTGCCACAACATGGCTGCTTTCATGGCTTTTCCCTTAGGAAGAACCCTAATACCCGGCTGATTTACCTTCTGAGGGGTTACTGTTAGGCTTAGGCCTAGGACTTTTAAAACCAGGAAGCCCTGGGCTCCAGGCACACTGCAGCTGCGAAAGGCATCCCAAGGGGAGCGCAAAAGTGACGCAACTTGCTGCCACCACTGATATTTCCATGAGACCATCCCGAACCATAGGCTGATTTTCCTTCCTAGGGTTAAGGTTTGAGTTACGCCTAGGGTAAGGGCTCTATTAACCAGAAAGCCCTGAGTTCCAAGAACACAGCAGCTGCGAAGGACTAGCCAAGAAGAGCGCAAAAGTAGCACAACATGCCTGCCTCCACAGCTTTTTCCTTGGGGACATGCCTAATTCCTGGCTGATTTGCCTTTCTCGTCTTAGGGCTGGGGTTCGGCCTAGGGCTAGGATTTTTAAAATCAGGAAGCCCTGAGTTCCAGGCACACTGGAGCTGTGAAAGGCATCCAAAAGGGAGTGCAAAAGTGCCACAACATGGCTGCTTTCACGGCTTTTTCCTTGGCAAGAAGCCTAACATCAGGCTGATTTACTTTCCCAGGGTTACTGTTAGGCTTAGGCCTAGGGCTAGGATTTTTGAAACTAGGAAGCCCTTAGCTCCAGGCACACTGCAGCTGTTCAAGGCATCCCAAGGGGAGTACAAAAGTGCAACAACATGGCAGCTTTCACAGCTTTTTCCTTGGCACCATCCCTATACCTAGGCTGATTTATCTGCCTAGGGTTAGGGTTAGTGTTCAGCCTAGGGCTTGAATTTTTTTAACCAGGAAGCCCTGAGTTCCAGGCTTATTTCATCTGCCAAAGGCATCCCAAAGGGAGTGCAGAAGTGCCACAACATGGCTGCTTTCACGGCTTTTCCCTTAGGAAGAACCCTAATACCCGGCTGATTTACCTTCCTAGGGTTACTGTTAGGCTTAGGCCTAGGACTTTTAAAACCAGGAAGCCTTGGCCTCCAGGCACACTGCAGCTGCAAAAGGCATCCCAAGGGGAGCGCAAAAGTGACGCAACTTGGCTGCCACCACTGATATTTCCATGAGACCATCCCGAACCATAGGCTGATTTTCCTTCCTAGGGTAAAGGTTTGAGTTACGCCTAGGGTAAGGGTTCTATTAACCAGAAAGCCCTGAGTTCCAAGAACACAGCAGCTGCGAAGGACTAGCCAAGAAGAGCGCAAAAGTACCACAACATGCCTGCCTCCACAGCTTTTTCCTTGGGGACATGCCTAATTCCTGGCTGATTTGCCTTTCTCGTCTTAGGGTTGGGGTTCGGCCTAGGGCTAGGATTTTTAAAAGCAGGAAGCCCTGAGTTCCAGGCACACTGGAGCTGTGAAAGGCATCCAAAAGGGAGTGCAAAAGTGCCACAACATGGCTGCTTTCACGGCTTTTTCCTTGGCAAGAAGCCTAACACCAGGCTGACATACTTTCCCAGGGTTACTGTTAGGCTTAGGCCTAGGGCTAGGATTTTTGAAACTGGGAAGCCCTTAGCTCCAGGCACACTGCAGCTGTTCAAGGCATCCCAAGGGGAGTACAAAAGTGCAACAACATGGCAGCTTTCACAGCTTTTTCCTTGGCACCATCCCTATACCTAGGCTGATTTATCTGCCTAGGGTTAGGGTTAGGGTTCAGCCTAGGGCTTGGATTTCTTTAACCAGGAAGCCCTGAGTTCCAGGCTTACTTCATCTGCCAAAGGCATCCCAAAGGGAGTGCAGAAGTGCCACAACATGGCTGCTTTCACGGCTTTTCCCTTAGGAAGAACCCTAATACCCGGCTGATTTACCTTCCTAGGGTTACTGTTAGGCTTAGGCCTAGGACTTTTAAAACCAGGAAGCCCTGGGCTCCAGGCACACTGCAGCTGCAAAAGGCATCCCAAGGGGAGCGCAAAAGTGACGCAACTTGGCTGCCACCACTGATATTTCCATGAGACCATCCCGAACCATAGGTTGATTTTCCTTCCTAGGGTTAAGGTTTGAGTTACGCCTAGGGTAAGGGCTCTATTAACCAGAAAGCCCTGAGTTCCAAGAACACAGCAGCTGCGAAGGACTAGCCAAGAAGAGCGCAAAAGTACCACAACATGCCTGCCTCCACAGCTTTTTCCTTGGGGACATGCCTAATTCCTGGCTGATTTGCCTTTCTCGTCTTAGGGTTGGGGTTCGGCCTAGGGCTAGGATTTTTAAAAGCAGGAAGCCCTGAGTTCCAGGCACACTGGAGCTGTGAAAGGCATCCAAAAGGGAGTGCAAAAGTGCCACAACATGGCTGCTTTCACGGCTTTTTCCTTGGCAAGAAGCCTAACACCAGGCTGACATACTTTCCCAGGGTTACTGTTAGGCTTAGGCCTAGGGCTAGGATTTTTGAAACTAGGAAGCCCTGGGCTCCAGGCACACTGCAGCTGTTCAAGGCATCCCAAGGGGAGTACAAAAGTGCAACAACATGGCAGCTTTCACAGCTTTTTCCTTGGCACCATCCCTATACCTAGGCTGATTTATCTGCCTAGGGTTAGGGTTAGGGTTCAGCCTAGGGCTTGGATTTCTTTAACCAGGAAGCCCTGAGTTCCAGGCTTACTTCATCTGCCAAAGGCATCCCAAAGGGAGTGCAGAAGTGCCACAACATGGCTGCTTTCACGGCTTTTCCCTTAGGAAGAACCCTAATACCCGGCTGATTTACCTTCCTAGGGTTACTGTTAGGCTTAGGCCTAGGACTTTTAAAACCAGGAAGCCCTAGGCTCCAGGCACACTGCAGCTGCGAAAGGCATCCCAAGGGGAGCGCAAAAGTGACGCAACTTGGCTGCCACCACTGATATTTCCATGAGAGCATCCCGAACCATAGGTTGATTTTCCTTCCTAGGGTTAAGGTTTGAGTTACGCCTAGGGTAAGGGCTCTATTTACCAGAAAGCCCTGAGTTCCAAGAACACAGCAGCTGCGAAGGACTACTCAAGAAGAGCGCAAAAGTACCACAACATGCCTGCCTCCACAGCTTTTTCCTTGGGGACATGCCTAATTCCTGGCTGATTTGCCTTTCTCGTCTTAGGGTTGGGGTTCGGCCTAGGGCTAGGATTTTTAAAATCAGGAAGCCCTGAGTTCCAGGCACACTGGAGCTGTGAAAGGCATCCAAAAGGGAGTGCAAAAGTGCCACAACATGGCTGCTTTCACGGCTTTTTCCTTGGCAAGACGCCTAACACCAGGCTGATTAACTTTCCCAGGGTTACTGTTAGGCTTAGGCCTAGGGCTAGGAATTTTGAAACTGGGAAGCCCTGGGCTCCAGGCACACTGCAGCTGTTCAAGGCATCCCAAGGGGAGTACAAAAGTGCAACAACATGGCAGCTTTCACAGCTTTTTCCTTGGCACCATCCCTATACCTAGGCTGATTTATCTGCCTAGGGTTAGGGTTAGGGTTCAGCCTAGAGCTTGGATTTCTTTAACCAGGAAGCCCTGAGTTCCAGGCTTACTTCATCTGCCAAAGGCATCCCAAAGGGAGTGCAGAAGTGCCACAACATGGCTGCTTTCACGGCTTTTCCCTTAGGAAGAACCCTAAAACCCGGCTGATTTACCTTCCTAAGGTTACTGTTAGGCTTAGGCCTAGGACTTTTAAAACCAGGAAGCCCTGGGCTCCAGGCACACTGCAGCTGCAAAAGGCATCCCAAGGGGATCGCAAAAGTGATGCAACTTGGCTGCCACCACTGATATTTCCATGAGACCATCCGGAACCATAGGCTGATTTTCCTTCCTAGGGTTAAGGTTTGAGTTACGCCTAGGGTAAGGGTTCTATTAACCAGAAAGCCCTGAGTTCCAAGAACACAGCAGCTGCAAAGGACTAGCCAAGAAGAGCGCAAAAGTAGCACAACATGCCTGCCTCCACAGCTTTTTCCTTGGGGACATGCCTAATTCCTGGCTGATTTGCCTTTCTCGTCTTAGGGTTGGGGTTCGGCCTAGGGCTAGGATTTTTAAAAGCAGGAAGCCCTGAGTTCCAGGCACACTGGAGCTGTGAAAGGCATCCAAAAGGGAGTGCAAAAGTGCCACAACATGGCTGCTTTCACGGCTTTTTCCTTGGCAAGAAGCCTAACACCAGGCTGACATACTTTCCCAGGATTACTGTTAGGCTTAGGCCTAGGGCTAGGATTTTTGAAACTAGGAAGCCCTGGGCTCCAGGCACACTGCAGCTGTTCAAGGCATCCCAAGGGGAGTACAAAAGTGCAACAACATGGCAGCTTTCACAGCTTTTTCCTTGGCACCATCCCTATACCTAGGCTGATTTATCTGCCTAGGGTTAGGGTTAGTGTTCAGCCTAAGGCTTGGATTTTTTTAACCAGGAAGCCCTGAGTTCCAGGCTTACTTCATCTGCCAAAGGCATCCCAAAGGGAGTGCAGAAGTGCCACAACATGGCTGCTTTCACGGCTTTTCCCTTAGGAAGAACCCTAATACCCGGCTGATTTACCTTCCTAGGGTTACTGTTAGGCTTAGGCCTAGGACTTTTAAAACCAGGAAGCCCTGGGCTCCAGGCACACTGCAGCTGCAAAAGGCATCCCAAGGGGAGCGCAAAAGTGACGCAACTTGGCTGCCACCACTGATATTTCCATGAGAGCATCCCGAACCATAGGTTGATTTTCCTTCCTAGGGTTAAGGTTTGAGTTACGCCTAGGGTAAGGGCTCTATTAACCAGAAAGCCCTGATCCAAGAACACAGCAGCTGCGAAGGACTAGCCAAGAAGAGCGCAAAAGTACCACAACATGCCTGCCTCCACAGCTTTTTCCTTGGGGACATGCCTAATTCCTGGCTGATTTGCCTTTCTCGTCTTAGGGTTGGGGTTCGGCCTAGGGCTAGGATTTTTAAAAGCAGGAAGCCCTGAGTTCCAGGCACACTGGAGCTGTGAAAGGCATCCAAAAGGGAGTGCAAAAGTGCCACAACATGGCTGCTTTCACGGCTTTTTCCTTGGCAAGAAGCCTAACATCAGGCTGATTTACTTTCCCAGGGTTACTGTTAGGCTTAGGCCTAGGGCTAGGATTTTTGAAACTAGGAAGCCCTGGGCTCCAGGCACACTGCAGCTGTTCAAGGCATCCCAAGGGGAGTACAAAAGTGCAACAACATGGCAGCTTTCACAGCTTTTTCCTTGGCACCATCCCTATACCTAGGCTGATTTATCTGCCTAGGGTTAGGGTTTGGGTTCAGCCTAGGGCTTGAATTTTTTTAACCAGGAAGCCCTGAGTTCCAGGCTTACTTCATCTGCCAAAGGCATCCCAAAGGGAGTGCAGAAGTGCCACAACATGGCTGCTTTCACGGCTTTTCCCTTAGGAAGAACCCTAATACCCGGCTGATTTACCTTCCTAGGGTTACTGTTAGGCTTAGGCCTAGGACTTTTAAAACCAGGAAGCCCTGGGCTCCAGGCACACTGCAGCTGCGAAAGGCATCCCAAGGGGAGCGCAAAAGTGACGCAACCTGGCTGCCACCACTGATATTTCCATGAGAGCATCCCGAACCATAGGTTGATTTTCCTTCCTAGGGTTAAGGTTTGAGTTACGCCTAGGGTAAGGGCTCTATTAACCAGAAAGCCCTGAGTTCCAAGAACACAGCAGCTGCGAAGGACTACTCAAGAAGAGCGCAAAAGTAGCACAACATGCCTGCCTCCACAGCTTTTTCCTTGGGGACATGCCTAATTCCTGGCTGATTTGCCTTTCTCGTCTTAGGGTTGGGGTTCGGCCTAGGGCTAGGATTTTTAAAAGCAGGAAGCCCTGAGTTCCAGGCACACTGGAGCTGTGAAAGGCATCCAAAAGGGAGTGCAAAAGTGCCACAACATGGCTGCTTTCACGGCTTTTTCCTTGGCAAGAAGCCTAACACCAGGCTGATTTACTTTCCCAGGGTTACTGTTAGGCTTAGGCCTAGGGCTAGGATTTTTGAAACTAGGAAGCCCTGGGCTCCAGGCACACTGCAGCTGTTCAAGGCATCCCAAGGGGAGTACAAAAGTGCAACAACATGGCAGCTTTCACAGCTTTTTCCTTGGCACCATCCCTATACCTAGGCTGATTTATCTGCCTAGGGTTAGGGTTAGGGTTCAGCCTAGGGCTTGGATTTCTTTAACCAGGAAGCCCTGAGTTCCAGGCTTACTTCATCTGCCAAAGGCATCCCAAAGGGAGTGCAGAAGTGCCACAACATGGCTGCTTTCACGGCTTTTCCCTTAGGAAGAACCCTAAAACCCGGCTGATTTACCTTCCTAAGGTTACTGTTAGGCTTAGGCCTAGGACTTTTAAAACCAGGAAGCCCTGGGCTCCAGGCACACTGCAGCTGCAAAAGGCATCCCAAGGGGATCGCAAAAGTGATGCAACTTGGCTGCCACCACTGATATTTCCATGAGACCATCCCGAACCATAGGCTGATTTTCCTTCCTAGGGTTAAGGTTTGAGTTACGCCTAGGGTAAGGGTTCTATTAACCAGAAAGCCCTGAGTTCCAAGAACACAGCAGCTGCGAAGGACTAGCCAAGAAGAGCGCAAAAGTAGCACAACATGCCTGCCTCCACAGCTTTTTCCTTGGGGACATGCCTAATTCCTGGCTGATTTGCCTTTCTCGTCTTAGGGTTGGGGTTCGGCCTAGGGCTAGGATTTTTAAAAGCAGGAAGCCCTGAGTTCCAGGCACACTGGAGCTGTGAAAGGCATCCAAAAGGGAGTGCAAAAGTGCCACAACATGGCTGCTTTCACGGCTTTTTCCTTGGCAAGAAGCCTAACATCAGGCTGATTTACTTTCCCAGGGTTACTGTTAGGCTTAGGCCTAGGGCTAGGATTTTTGAAACTAGGAAGCCCTTAGCTCCAGGCACACTGCAGCTGTTCAAGGCATCCCAAGGGGAGTACAAAAGTGCAACAACATGGCAGCTTTCACAGCTTTTTCCTTGGCACCATCCCTATACCTAGGCTGATTTATCTGCCTAGGGTTAGGGTTAGTGTTCAGCCTAGGGCTTGGATTTTTTTAACCAGGAAGCCCTGAGTTCCAGGCTTACTTCATCTGCCAAAGGCATCCCAAAGGGAGTGCAGAAGTGCCACAACATGGCTGCTTTCACGGCTTTTCCCTTAGGAAGAACCCTAATACCCGGCTGATTTACCTTCCTAGGGTTACTGTTAGGCTTAGGCCTAGGACTTTTAAAACCAGGAAGCCCTGGGCTCCAGGCACACTGCAGCTGCGAAAGGCATCCCAAGGGGAGCGCAAAAGTGACGCAACTTGGCTGCCACCACTGATATTTCCATGAGAGCATCCCGAACCATAGGCTGATTTTCCTTCCTAGGGTTAAGGTTTGAGTTACGCCTAGGGTAAGGGCTCTATTAACCAGAAAGCCCTGATCCAAGAACACAGCAGCTGCAAAGGACTAGCCAAGAAGAGCACAAAAGTAGCACAACATGCCTGCCTCCACAGCTTTTTCCTTGGGGACATGCCTAATTCCTGGCTGATTTGCCTTTCTCGTCTTAGGGTTGGGGTTCGGCCTAGGGCTAGGATTTTTAAAAGCAGGAAGCCCTGAGTTCCAGGCACACTGGAGCTGTGAAAGGCATCCAAAAGGGAGTGCAAAAGTGCCACAACATGGCTGCTTTCACGGCTTTTTCCTTGGCAAGAAGCCTAACACCAGGCTGACATACTTTCCCAGGGTTACTGTTAGGCTTAGGCCTAGGGCTAGGATTTTTGAAACTAGGAAGCCCTGGGCTCCAGGCACACTGCAGCTGTTCAAGGCATCCCAAGGGGAGTACAAAAGTGCAACAACATGGCAGCTTTCACAGCTTTTTCCTTGGCACCATCCCTATACCTAGGCTGATTTATCTGCCTAGGGTTAGGGTTAGGGTTCAGCCTAGGGCTTGGATTTCTTTAACCAGGAAGCCCTGAGTTCCAGGCTTACTTCATCTGCCAAAGGCATCCCAAAGGGAGTGCAGAAGTGCCACAACATGGCTGCTTTCACGGCTTTTCCCTTAGGAAGAACCCTAATACCCGGCTGATTTACCTTCCTAGGGTTACTGTTAGGCTTAGGCCTAGGACTTTTAAAACCAGGAAGCCCTGGGCTCCAGGCACACTGCAGCTGCGAAAGGCATCCCAAGGGGAGCGCAAAAGTGACGCAACTTGGCTGCCACCACTGATATTTCCATGAGACCATCCCGAACCATAGGTTGATTTTCCTTCCTAGGGTTAAGGTTTGAGTTACGCCTAGGGTAAGGGCTCTATTAACCAGAAAGCCCTGAGTTCCAAGAACACAGCAGCTGCGAAGGACTAGCCAAGAAGAGCGCAAAAGTACCACAACATGCCTGCCTCCACAGCTTTTTCCTTGGGGACATGCCTAATTCCTGGCTGATTTGCCTTTCTCGTCTTAGGGTTGGGGTTCGGCCTAGGGCTAGGATTTTTAAAAGCAGGAAGCCCTGAGTTCCAGGCACACTGGAGCTGTGAAAGGCATCCAAAAGGGAGTGCAAAAGTGCCACAACATGGCTGCTTTCACGGCTTTTTCCTTGGCAAGAAGCCTAACACCAGGCTGATTTACTTTCCCAGGGTTACTGTTAGGCTTAGGCCTAGGGCTAGGATTTTTGAAACTAGGAAGCCCTGGGCTCCAGGCACACTGCAGCTGTTCAAGGCATCCCAAGGGGAGTACAAAAGTGCAACAACATGGCAGCTTTCACAGCTTTTTCCTTGGCACCATCCCTATACCTAGGCTGATTTATCTGCCTAGGGTTAGGGTTAGGGTTCAGCCTAGGGCTTGGATTTCTTTAACCAGGAAGCCCTGAGTTCCAGACTTACTTCATCTGCCAAAGGCATCCCAAAGGGAGTGCAGAAGTGCCACAACATGGCTGCTTTCACGGCTTTTCCCTTAGGAAGAACCCTAAAACCCGGCTGATTTACCTTCCTAAGGTTACTGTTAGGCTTAGGCCTAGGACTTTTAAAACCAGGAAGCCCTGGGCTCCAGGCACACTGCAGCTGCAAAAGGCATCCCAAGGGGAGCGCAAAAGTGATGCAACTTGGCTGCCACCACTGATATTTCCATGAGACCATCCCGAACCATAGGCTGATTTTCCTTCCTAGGGTTAAGGTTTGAGTTACGCCTAGGGTAAGGGTCTATTAACCAGAAAGCCCTGAGTTCCAAGAACACAGCAGCTGCGAAGGACTAGCCAAGAAGAGCGCAAAAGTACCACAACATGCCTGCCTCCACAGCTTTTTCCTTGGGGACATGCCTAATTCCTGGCTGATTTGCCTTTCTCGTCTTAGGGTTGGGGTTCGGCCTAGGGCTAGGATTTTTAAAAGCAGGAAGCCCTGAGTTCCAGGCACACTGGAGCTGTGAAAGGCATCCAAAAGGGAGTGCAAAAGTGCCACAACATGGCTGCTTTCACGGCTTTTTCCTTGGCAAGAAACCTAACATCAGGCTGATTAACTTTCCCAGGGTTACTGTTAGGCTTAGGCCTAGGGCTAGGATTTTTGAAACTGGGAAGCCCTGGGCTCCAGGCACACTGCAGCTGTTCAAGGCATCCCAAGGGGTGTACAAAAGTGCAACAACATGGCAGCTTTCACAGCTTTTTCCTTGGCACCATCCCTATACCTAGGCTGATTTATCTGCCTAGGGTTAGGGTTAGGGTTCGGCCTAGGGCTTGGATTTCTTTAACCAGGAAGCCCTGAGTTCCAGGCTTACTTCATCTGCCAAAGGCATCCCAAAGGGAGTGCAGAAGTGCCACAACATGGCTGCTTTCACGGCTTTTCCCTTAGGAAGAACCCTAAAACCCGGCTGATTTACCTTCCTAGGGTTACTGTTAGGCTTAGGCCTAGGACTTTTAAAACCAGGAAGCCCTGGGCTCCAGGCACACTGCAGCTGCAAAAGGCATCCCAAGGGGAGCGCAAAAGTGACGCAACTTGGCTGCCACCACTGATATTTCCATGAGACCATCCCGAACCATAGGCTGATTTTCCTTCCTAGGGTTAAGGTTTGAGTTACGCCTAGGGTAAGGGTTCTATTAACCAGAAAGCCCTGAGTTCCAAGAACACAGCAGCTGCGAAGGACTAGCCAAGAAGAGCGCAAAAGTACCACAACATGCCTGCCTCCACAGCTTTTTCCTTGTGGACATGCCTAATTCCTGGCTGATTTGCCTTTCTCGTCTTAGGGTTGGGGTTCGGCCTAGGGCTAGGATTTTTAAAAGCAGGAAGCCCTGAGTTCCAGGCACACTGGAGCTGTGAAAGGCATCCAAAAGGGAGTGCAAAAGTGCCACAACATGGCTGCTTTCACGGCTTTTTCCTTGGCAAGAAGCCTAACACCAGGCTGACATACTTTCCCAGGGTTACTGTTAGGCTTAGGCCTAGGGCTAGGATTTTTAAAACTAGGAAGCCCTGGGCTCCAGGCACACTGCAGCTGTTCAAGGCATCCCAAGGGGAGTACAAAAGTGCAACAACATGGCAGCTTTCACAGCTTTTTCCTTGGCACCATCCCTATACCTAGGCTGATTTATCTGCCTAGGGTTAGGGTTAGGGTTCAGCCTAGGGCTTGAATTTTTTTAACCAGGAAGCCCTGAGTTCCAGGGTTACTTCATCTGCCAAAGGCATCCCAAAGGGAGTGCAGAAGTGCCACAACATGGCTGCTTTCACGGCTTTTCCCTTAGGAAGAACCCTAATACCCGGCTGATTTACCTTCCTAGGGTTACTGTTAGGCTTAGGCCTAGGACTTTTAAAACCAGGAAGCCCTGGGCTCCAGGCACACTGCAGCTGCAAAAGGCATCCCAAGGGGAGCGCAAAAGTGACGCAACTTGGCTGCCACCACTGATATTTCCATGAGACCATCCCGAACCATAGGCTGATTTTCCTTCCTAGGGTTAAGGTTTGAGTTACGCCTAGGGTAAGGGCTCTATTAACCAGAAAGCCCTGAGTTCCAAGAACACAGCAGCTGCGAAGGACTAGCCAAGAAGAGCGCAAAAGTACCACAACATGCCTGCCTCCACAGCTTTTTCCTTGGGGACATGCCTAATTCCTGGCTGATTTGCCTTTCTCGTCTTAGGGTTGGGGTTCGGCCTAGGGCTAGGATTTTTAAAAGCAGGAAGCCCTGAGTTCCAGGCACACTGCAGCTGTGAAAGGCATCCAAAAGGGAGTGCAAAAGTGCCACAACATGGCTGCTTTCACGGCTTTTTCCTTGGCAAGAAGCCTAACATCAGGCTGATTTACTTTCCCAGGGTTACTGTTAGGCTTAGGCCTAGGGCTAGGATTTTTGAAACTAGGAAGCCCTTAGCTCCAGGCACACTGCAGCTGTTCAAGGCATCCCAAGGGGAGTACAAAAGTGCAACAACATGGCAGCTTTCACAGCTTTTTCCTTGGCACCATCCCTATACCTAGGCTGATTTATCTGCCTAGGGTTAGGGTTAGGGTTCAGCCTAGGGCTTGGATTTCTTTAACCAGGAAGCCCTGAGCTCCAGGCTTACTTCATCTGCCAAAGGCATCCCAAAGGGAGTGCAGAAGTGCCACAACATGGCTGCTTTCACGGCTTTTCCCTTAGGAAGAACCCTAATACCCGGCTGATTTACCTTCCTAGGGTTACTGTTAGGCTTAGGCCTAGGACTTTTAAAACCAGGAAGCCCTGGGCTCCAGGCACACTGCAGCTGCAAAAGGCATCCCAAGGGGAGCGCAAAAGTGACGCAACTTGGCTGCCACCACTGATATTTCCATGAGACCATCCCGAACCATAGGCTGATTTTCCTTCCTAGGGTTAAGGTTTGAGTTACGCCTAGGGTAAGGGTTCTATTAACCAGAAAGCCCTGAGTTCCAAGAACACAGCAGCTGCGAAGGACTACTCAAGAAGAGCGCAAAAGTACCACAACATGCCTGCCTCCACAGCTTTTTCCTTGGGGACATGCCTAATTCCTGGCTGATTTGCCTTTCTCGTCTTAGGGTTGGGGTTCGGCCTAGGGCTAGGATTTTTAAAAGCAGGAAGCCCTGAGTTCCAGGCACACTGGAGCTGTGAAAGGCATCCAAAAGGGAGTGCAAAAGTGCCACAACATGGCTGCTTTCACGGCTTTTTCCTTGGCAAGAAGCCTAACATCAGGCTGATTTACTTTCCCAGGGTTACTGTTAGGCTTAGGCCTAGGGCTAGGATTTTTGAAACTAGGAAGCCCTTAGCTCCAGGCACACTGCAGCTGTTCAAGGCATCCCAAGGGGAGTACAAAAGTGCAACAACATGGCAGCTTTCACAGCTTTTTCCTTGGCACCATCCCTATACCTAGGCTGATTTATCTGCCTAGGGTTAGGGTTAGGGTTCAGCCTAGGGCTTGGATTTCTTTAACCAGGAAGCCCTGAGTTCCAGGCTTACTTCATCTGCCAAAGGCATCCCAAAGGGAGTGCAGAAGTGCCACAACATGGCTGCTTTCACGGCTTTTCCCTTAGGAAGAACCCTAATACCCGGCTGATTTACCTTCCTAGGGTTACTGTTAGGCTTAGGCCTAGGACTTTTAAAACCAGGAAGCCCTGGGCTCCAGGCACACTGCAGCTGCAAAAGGCATCCCAAGGGGAGCGCAAAAGTGACGCAACTTGGCTGCCACCACTGATATTTCCATGAGACCATCCCGAACCATAGGCTGATTTTCCTTCCTAGGGTTAAGGTTTGAGTTACGCCTAGGGTAAGGGCTCTATTAACCAGAAAGCCCTGAGTTCCAAGAACACAGCAGCTGCGAAGGACTAGCCAAGAAGAGCGCAAAAGTACCACAACATGCCTGCCTCCACAGCTTTTTCCTTGGGGACATGCCTAATTCCTGGCTGATTTGCCTTTCTCGTCTTAGGGTTGGGGTTCGGCCTAGGGCTAGGATTTTTAAAAGCAGGAAGCCCTGAGTTCCAGGCACACTGCAGCTGTGAAAGGCATCCAAAAGGGAGTGCAAAAGTGCCACAACATGGCTGCTTTCACGGCTTTTTCCTTGGCAAGAAGCCTAACATCAGGCTGATTTACTTTCCCAGGGTTACTGTTAGGCTTAGGCCTAGGGCTAGGATTTTTGAAACTAGGAAGCCCTTAGCTCCAGGCACACTGCAGCTGTTCAAGGCATCCCAAGGGGAGTACAAAAGTGCAACAACATGGCAGCTTTCACAGCTTTTTCCTTGGCACCATCCCTATACCTAGGCTGATTTATCTGCCTAGGGTTAGGGTTAGGGTTCAGCCTAGGGCTTGGATTTCTTTAACCAGGAAGCCCTGAGTTCCAGGCTTACTTCATCTGCCAAAGGCATCCCAAAGGGAGTGCAGAAGTGCCACAACATGGCTGCTTTCACGGCTTTTCCCTTAGGAAGAACCCTAATACCCGGCTGATTTACCTTCCTAGGGTTACTGTTAGGCTTAGGCCTAGGACTTTTAAAACCAGGAAGCCCTGGGCTCCAGGCACACTGCAGCTGCAAAAGGCATCCCAAGGGGAGCGCAAAAGTGACGCAACTTGGCTGCCACCACTGATATTTCCATGAGACCATCCCGAACCATAGGCTGATTTTCCTTCCTAGGGTTAAGGTTTGAGTTACGCCTAGGGTAAGGGCTCTATTAACCAGAAAGCCCTGAGTTCCAAGAACACAGCAGCTGCGAAGGACTAGCCAAGAAGAGCGCAAAAGTACCACAACATGCCTGC
The DNA here is from genome assembly GCF_027887145.1 of Ammospiza caudacuta. Taxonomy (NCBI): domain Eukaryota; kingdom Metazoa; phylum Chordata; class Aves; order Passeriformes; family Passerellidae; genus Ammospiza; species Ammospiza caudacuta. Next base: position 1,708,794 of record NW_026683125.1, on the reverse strand, counting down.
CTCCACAGCTTTTTCCTTGGGGACATGCCTAATTCCTGGCTGATTTGCCTTTCTCGTCTTAGGGTTGGGGTTCGGCCTAGGGCTAGGATTTTTAAAAGCAGGAAGCCCTGAGTTCCAGGCACACTGGAGCTGTGAAAGGCATCCAAAAGGGAGTGCAAAAGTGCCACAACATGGCTGCTTTCACGGCTTTTTCCTTGGCAAGAAGCCTAACACCAGGCTGACATACTTTCCCAGGGTTACTGTTAGGCTTAGGCCTAGGGCTAGGATTTTTAAAACTAGGAAGCCCTTAGCTCCAGGCACACTGCAGCTGTTCAAGGCATCCCAAGGGGAGTACAAAAGTGCAACAACATGGCAGCTTTCACAGCTTTTTCCTTGGCACCATCCCTATACCTAGGCTGATTTATCTGCCTAGGGTTAGGGTTAGGGTTCAGCCTAGGGCTTGGATTTCTTTAACCAGGAAGCCCTGAGCTCCAGGCTTACTTCATCTGCCAAAGGCATCCCAAAGGGAGTGCAGAAGTGCCACAACATGGCTGCTTTCACGGCTTTTCCCTTAGGAAGAACCCTAATACCCGGCTGATTTACCTTCCTAGGGTTACTGTTAGGCTTAGGCCTAGGACTTTTAAAACCAGGAAGCCCTGGGCTCCAGGCACACTGCAGCTGCAAAAGGCATCCCAAGGGGAGCGCAAAAGTGACGCAACTTGGCTGCCACCACTGATATTTCCATGAGACCATCCCGAACCATAGGCTGATTTTCCTTCCTAGGGTTAAGGTTTGAGTTACGCCTAGGGTAAGGGTCTATTAACCAGAAAGCCCTGAGTTCCAAGAACACAGCAGCTGCGAAGGACTAGCCAAGAAGAGCGCAAAAGTAGCACAACATGCCTGCCTCCACAGCTTTTTCCTTGGGGACATGCCTAATTCCTGGCTGATTTGCCTTTCTCGTCTTAGGGTTGGGGTTCGGCCTAGGGCTAGGATTTTTAAAAGCAGGAAGCCCTGAGTTCCAGGCACACTGGAGCTGTGAAAGGCATCCAAAAGGGAGTGCAAAAGTGCCACAACATGGCTGCTTTCACGGCTTTTTCCTTGGCAAGAAACCTAACATCAGGCTGATTAACTTTCCCAGGGTTACTGTTAGGCTTAGGCCTAGGGCTAGGATTTTTGAAACTGGGAAGCCCTGGGCTCCAGGCACACTGCAGCTGTTCAAGGCATCCCAAGGGGAGTACAAAAGTGCAACAACATGGCAGCTTTCACAGCTTTTTCCTTGGCACCATCCCTATACCTAGGCTGATTTATCTGCCTAGGGTTAGGGTTAGGGTTCAGCCTTGGGCTTGGATTTCTTTAACCAGGAAGCCCTGAGTTCCAGGCTTACTTCATCTGCCAAAGGCATCCCAAAGGGAGTGCAGAAGTGCCACAACATGGCTGCTTTCACGGCTTTTCCCTTAGGAAGAACCCTAATACCCGGCTGATTTACCTTCCTAGGGTTACTGTTAGGCTTAGGCCTAGGACTTTCAAAACCAGGAAGCCCTGGGCTCCAGGCACACTGCAGCTGCAAAAGGCATCCCAAGGGGAGCGCAAAAGTGACGCAACTTGGCTGCCACCACTGATATTTCCATGAGACCATCCCGAACCATAGGTTGATTTTCCTTCCTAGGGTTAAGGTTTGAGTTACGCCTAGGGTAAGGGCTCTATTAACCAGAAAGCCCTGATCCAAGAACACAGCAGCTGCGAAGGACTAGCCAAGAAGAGCGCAAAAGTACCACAACATGCCTGCCTCCACAGCTTTTTCCTTGGGGACATGCCTAATTCCTGGCTGATTTGCCTTTCTCGTCTTAGGGTTGCGGTTCGGCCTAGGGCTAGGATTTTTAAAAGCAGGAAGCCCTGAGTTCCAGGCACACTGGAGCTGTGAAAGGCATCCAAAAGGGAGTGCAAAAGTGCCACAACATGGCTGCTTTCATGGCTTTTTCCTTGGCAAGAAGCCTAACACCAGGCTGACATACTTTCCCAGGGTTACTGTTAGGCTTAGGCCTAGGGCTAGGATTTTTAAAACTAGGAAGCCCTGGGCTCCAGGCACACTGCAGCTGTTCAAGGCATCCCAAGGGGAGTACAAAAGTGCAACAACATGGCAGCTTTCACAGCTTTTTCCTTGGCACCATCCCTATACCTAGGCTGATTTATCTGCCTAGGGTTAGGGTTAGGGTTCAGCCTAGGGCTTGAATTTTTTTAACCAGGAAGCCCTGAGTTCCAGGCTTACTTCATCTGCCAAAGGCATCCCAAAGGGAGTGCAGAAGTGCCACAACATGGCTGCTTTCACGGCTTTTCCCTTAGGAAGAACCCTAATACCCGGCTGATTTACCTTCCTAGGGTTACTGTTAGGCTTAGGCCTAGGACTTTTAAAACCAGGAAGCCCTGGGCTCCAGGCACACTGCAGCTGCGAAAGGCATCCCAAGGGGAGCGCAAAAGTGACGCAACTTGGCTGCCACTACTGATATTTCCATGAGACCATCCCGAACCATAGGCTGATTTTCCTTCCTAGGGTTAAGGTTTGAGTTACGCCTAGGGTAAGGGCTCTATTAACCAGAAAGCCCTGAGTTCCAAGAACACAGCAGCTGCGAAGGACTAGCCAAGAAGAGCGCAAAAGTAGCACAACATGCCTGCCTCCACAGCTTTTTCCTTGCGGACATGCCTAATTCCTGGCTGATTTGCCTTTCTCGTCTTAGGGTTGGGGTTCGGCCTAGGGCTAGGATTTTTAAAAGCAGGAAGCCCTGAGTTCCAGGCACACTGGAGCTGTGAAAGGCATCCAAAAGGGAGTGCAAAAGTGCCACAACATGGCTGCTTTCACGGCTTTTTCCTTGGCAAGAAACCTAACATCAGGCTGATTAACTTTCCCAGGGTTACTGTTAGGCTTAGGCCTAGGGCTAGGATTTTTGAAACTGGGAAGCCCTGGGCTCCAGGCACACTGCAGCTGTTCAAGGCATCCCAAGGGGTGTACAAAAGTGCAACAACATGGCAGCTTTCACAGCTTTTTCCTTGGCACCATCCCTATACCTAGGCTGATTTATCTGCCTAGGGTTAGGGTTAGGGTTCAGCCTAGGGCTTGGATTTCTTTAACCAGGAAGCCCTGAGTTCCAGGCTTACTTCATCTGCCAAAGGCATCCCAAAGGGAGTGCAGAAGTGCCACAACATGGCTGCTTTCACGGCTTTTCCCTTAGGAAGAACCCTAATACCCGGCTGATTTACCTTCCTAGGGTTACTGTTAGGCTTAGGCCTAGGACTTTTAAAACCAGGAAGCCCTGGGCTCCAGGCACACTGCAGCTGCAAAAGGCATCCCAAGGGGAGCGCAAAAGTGACGCAACTTGGCTGCCACCACTGATATTTCCATGAGACCATCCCGAACCATAGGTTGATTTTCCTTCCTAGGGTTAAGGTTTGAGTTACGCCTAGGGTAAGGGCTCTATTAACCAGAAAGCCCTGAGTTCCAAGAACACAGCAGCTGCGAAGGACTAGCCAAGAAGAGCGCAAAAGTACCACAACATGCCTGCCTCCACAGCTTTTTCCTTGGGGACATGCCTAATTCCTGGCTGATTTGCCTTTCTCGTCTTAGGGTTGGGGTTCGGCCTAGGGCTAGGATTTTTAAAAGCAGGAAGCCCTGAGTTCCAGGCACACTGGAGCTGTGAAAGGCATCCAAAAGGGAGTGCAAAAGTGCCACAACATGGCTGCTTTCACGGCTTTTTCCTTGGCAAGAAACCTAACATCAGGCTGATTAACTTTCCCAGGGTTAATGTTAGGCTTAGGCCTAGGGCTAGGATTTTTGAAACTGGGAAGCCCTGGGCTCCAGGCACACTGCAGCTGTTCAAGGCATCCCAAGGGGTGTACAAAATTGCAACAACATGGCAGCTTTCACAGCTTTTTCCTTGGCACCATCCCTATACCTAGGCTGATTTATCTGCCTAGGGTTAGGGTTAGGGTTCAGCCTAGGGCTTGGATTTCTTTAACCAGGAAGCCCTGAGTTCCAGGCTTACTTCATCTGCCAAAGGCATCCCAAAGGGAGTGCAGAAGTGCCACAACATGGCTGCTTTCACGGCTTTTCCCTTAGGAAGAACGCTAATACCCGGCTGATTTACCTTCCTAGGGTTACTGTTAGGCTTAGGCCTAGGACTTTTAAAACCAGGAAGCCCTGGGCTCCAGGCACACTGCAGCTGCAAAAGGCATCCCAAGGGGAGCGCAAAAGTGACGCAACTTGGCTGCCACCACTGATATTTCCATGAGACCATCCCGAACCATAGGCTGATTTTCCTTCCTAGGGTTAAGGTTTGAGTTACGCCTAGGGTAAGGGCTCTATTAACCAGAAAGCCCTGAGTTCCAAGAACACAGCAGCTGCGAAGGACTAGCCAAGAAGAGCGCAAAAGTACCACAACATGCCTGCCTCCACAGCTTTTTCCTTGGGGACATGCCTAATTCCTGGCTGATTTGCCTTTCTCGTCTTAGGGTTGGGGTTCGGCCTAGGGCTAGGATTTTTAAAAGCAGGAAGCCCTGAGTTCCAGGCACACTGGAGCTGTGAAAGGCATCCAAAAGGGAGTGCAAAAGTGCCACAACATGGCTGCTTTCACGGCTTTTTCCTTGGCAAGAAGCCTAACACCAGGCTGACATACTTTCCCAGGGTTACTGTTAGGCTTAGGCCTAGGGCTAGGATTTTTAAAACTAGGAAGCCCTGGGCTCCAGGCACACTGCAGCTGTTCAAGGCATCCCAAGGGGAGTACAAAAGTGCAACAACATGGCAGCTTTCACAGCTTTTTCCTTGGCACCATCCCTATACCTAGGCTGATTTATCTGCCTAGGGTTAGGGTTAGGGTTCAGCCTAGGGCTTGGATTTCTTTAACCAGGAAGCCCTGAGTTCCAGGCTTACTTCATCTGCCAAAGGCATCCCAAAGGGAGTGCAGAAGTGCCACAACATGGCTGCTTTCACGGCTTTTCCCTTAGGAAGAACCCTAATACCCGGCTGATTTACCTTCCTAGGGTTACTGTTAGGCTTAGGCCTAGGACTTTTAAAACCAGGAAGCCCTGGGCTCCAGGCACACTGCAGCTGCAAAAGGCATCCCAAGGGGAGCGCAAAAGTGACGCAACTTGGCTGCCACCACTGATATTTCCATGAGACCATCCCGAACCATAGGCTGATTTTCCTTCCTAGGGTTAAGGTTTGAGTTACGCCTAGGGTAAGGGCTCTATTAACCAGAAAGCCCTGAGTTCCAAGAACACAGCAGCTGCGAAGGACTAGCCAAGAAGAGCGCAAAAGTACCACAACATGCCTGCCTCCACAGCTTTTTCCTTGTGGACATGCCTAATTCCTGGCTGATTTGCCTTTCTCGTCTTAGGGTTGGGGTTCGGCCTAGGGCTAGGATTTTTAAAAGCAGGAAGCCCTGAGTTCCAGGCACACTGGAGCTGTGAAAGGCATCCAAAAGGGAGTGCAAAAGTGCCACAACATGGCTGCTTTCACGGCTTTTTCCTTGGCAAGAAGCCTAACATCAGGCTGATTAACTTTCCCAGGGTTACTGTTAGGCTTAGGCCTAGGGCTAGGATTTTTGAAACTAGGAAGCCCTGGGCTCCAGGCACACTGCAGCTGTTCAAGGCATCCCAAGGGGAGTACAAAAGTGCAACAACATGGCAGCTTTCACAGCTTTTTCCTTGGCACCATCCCTATACCTAGGCTGATTTATCTGCCTAGGGTTAGGGTTAGGGTTCAGCCTAGGGCTTGGATTTCTTTAACAAGGAAGCCCTGAGTTCCAGGCTTACTTCATCTGCCAAAGGCATCCCAAAGGGAGTGCAGAAGTGCCACAACATGGCTGCTTTCACGGCTTTTCCCTTAGGAAGAACGCTAATACCCGGCTGATTTACCTTCCTAGGGTTACTGTTAGGCTTAGGCCTAGGACTTTTAAAACCAGGAAGCCCTGGGCTCCAGGCACACTGCAGCTGCAAAAGGCATCCCAAGGGGAGCGCAAAAGTGACGCAACTTGGCTGCCACCACTGATATTTCCATGAGACCATCCCGAACCATAGGCTGATTTTCCTTCCTAGGGTTAAGGTTTGAGTTACGCCTAGGGTAAGGGTTCTATTAACCAGAAAGCCCTGAGTTCCAAGAACACAGCAGCTGCGAAGGACTACTCAAGAAGAGCGCAAAAGTACCACAACATGCCTGCCTCCACAGCTTTTTCCTTGGGGACATGCCTAATTCCTGGCTGATTTGCCTTTCTCGTCTTAGGGTTGGGGTTCGGCCTAGGGCTAGGATTTTTAAAATCAGGAAGCCCTGAGTTCCAGGCACACTGGAGCTGTGAAAGGCATCCAAAAGGGAGTGCAAAAGTGCCACAACATGGCTGCTTTCACGGCTTTTTCCTTGGCAAGAAGCCTAACATCAGGCTGATTTACTTTCCCAGGGTTACTGTTAGGCTTAGGCCTAGGGCTAGGATTTTTGAAACTAGGAAGCCCTTAGCTCCAGGCACACTGCAGCTGTTCAAGGCATCCCAAGGGGAGTACAAAAGTGCAACAACATGGCAGCTTTCACAGCTTTTTCCTTGGCACCATCCCTATACCTAGGCTGATTTATCTGCCTAGGGTTAGGGTTAGGGTTCAGCCTAGGGCTTGGATTTCTTTAACCAGGAAGCCCTGAGTTCCAGGCTTACTTCATCTGCCAAAGGCATCCCAAAGGGAGTGCAGAAGTGCCACAACATGGCTGCTTTCACGGCTTTTCCCTTAGGAAGAACCCTAATACCCGGCTGATTTACCTTCCTAGGGTTACTGTTAGGCTTAGGCCTAGGACTTTTAAAACCAGGAAGCCCTGGGCTCCAGGCACACTGCAGCTGCGAAAGGCATCCCAAGGGGAGCGCAAAAGTGACGCAACTTGGCTGCCACCACTGATATTTCCATGAGACCATCCCGAACCATAGGCTGATTTTCCTTCCTAGGGTTAAGGTTTGAGTTACGCCTAGGGTAAGGGCTCTATTAACCAGAAAGCCCTGAGTTCCAAGAACACAGCAGCTGCGAAGGACTAGCCAAGAAGAGCGCAAAAGTACCACAACATGCCTGCCTCCACAGCTTTTTCCTTGGGGACATGCCTAATTCCTGGCTGATTTGCCTTTCTCGTCTTAGGGTTGGGGTTCGGCCTAGGGCTAGGATTTTTAAAAGCAGGAAGCCCTGAGTTCCAGGCACACTGGAGCTGTGAAAGGCATCCAAAAGGGAGTGCAAAAGTGCCACAACATGGCTGCTTTCACGGCTTTTTCCTTGGCAAGAAACCTAACATCAGGCTGATTAACTTTCCAAGGGTTAATGTTAGGCTTAGGCCTAGGGCTAGGATTTTTGAAACTGTGAAGCCCTGGGCTCCAGGCACACTGCAGCTGTTCAAGGCATCCCAAGGGGTGTACAAAAGTGCAACAACATGGCAGCTTTCACAGCTTTTTCCTTGGCACCATCCCTATACCTAGGCTGATTTATCTGCCTAGGGTTAGGGTTAGGGTTCAGCCTAGGGCTTGGATTTCTTTAACCAGGAAGCCCTGAGTTCCAGGCTTACTTCATCTGCCAAAGGCATCCCAAAGGGAGTGCAGAAGTGCCACAACATGGCTGCTTTCACGGCTTTTCCCTTAGGAAGAACGCTAATACCCGGCTGATTTACCTTCCTAGGGTTACTGTTAGGCTTAGGCCTAGGACTTTTAAAACCAGGAAGCCCTGGGCTCCAGGCACACTGCAGCTGCAAAAGGCATCCCAAGGGGAGCGCAAAAGTGACGCAACTTGGCTGCCACCACTGATATTTCCATGAGACCATCCCGAACCATAGGCTGATTTTCCTTCCTAGGGTTAAGGTTTGAGTTACGCCTAGGGTAAGGGTTCTATTAACCAGAAAGCCCTGAGTTCCAAGAACACAGCAGCTGCGAAGGACTAGCCAAGAAGAGCGCAAAAGTACCACAACATGCCTGCCTCCACAGCTTTTTCCTTGGGGACATGCCTAATTCCTGGCTGATTTGCCTTTCTCGTCTTAGGGTTGGGGTTCGGCCTAGGGCTAGGATTTTTAAAAGCAGGAAGCCCTGAGTTCCAGGCACACTGGAGCTGTGAAAGGCATCCAAAAGGGAGTGCAAAAGTGCCACAACATGGCTGCTTTCACGGCTTTTTCCTTGGCAAGAAGCCTAACAGCAGGCTGACATACTTTCCCAGGGTTACTGTTAGGCTTAGGCCTAGGGCTAGGATTTTTAAAACTAGGAAGCCCTGGGCTCCAGGCACACTGCAGCTGTTCAAGGCATCCCAAGGAGAGTACAAAAGTGCAACAACATGGCAGCTTTCACAGCTTTTTCCTTGGCACCATCCCTATACCTAGGCTGATTTATCTGCCTAGGGTTAGGGTTAGGGTTCAGCCTAGGGCTTGAATTTTTTTAACCAGGAAGCCCTGAGTTCCAGGCTTACTTCATCTGCCAAAGGCATCCCAAAGGGAGTGCAGAAGTGCCACAACATGGCTGCTTTCACGGCTTTTCCCTTAGGAAGAACCCTAATACCCGGCTGATTTACCTTCCTAGGGTTACTGTTAGGCTTAGGCCTAGGACTTTTAAAACCAGGAAGCCCTGGGCTCCAGGCACACTGCAGCTGCAAAAGGCATCCCAAGGGGAGCGCAAAAGTGACGCAACTTGGCTGCCACCACTGATATTTCCATGAGACCATCCCGAACCATAGGCTGATTTTCCTTCCTAGGGTTAAGGTTTGAGTTACGCCTAGGGTAAGGGCTCTATTAACCAGAAAGCCCTGAGTTCCAAGAACACAGCAGCTGCGAAGGACTAGCCAAGAAGAGCGCAAAAGTACCACAACATGCCTGCCTCCACAGCTTTTTCCTTGGGGACATGCCTAATTCCTGGCTGATTTGCCTTTCTCGTCTTAGGGTTGGGGTTCGGCCTAGGGCTAGGATTTTTAAAAGCAGGAAGCCCTGAGTTCCAGGCACACTGGAGCTGTGAAAGGCATCCAAAAGGGAGTGCAAAAGTGCCACAACATGGCTGCTTTCACGGCTTTTTCCTTGGCAAGAAGCCTAACATCAGGCTGATTTACTTTCCCAGGGTTACTGTTAGGCTTAGGCCTAGGGCTAGGATTTTTGAAACTAGGAAGCCCTTAGCTCCAGGCACACTGCAGCTGTTCAAGGCATCCCAAGGGGAGTACAAAAGTGCAACAACATGGCAGCTTTCACAGCTTTTTCCTTGGCACCATCCCTATACCTAGGCTGATTTATCTGCCTAGGGTTAGGGTTAGGGTTCAGCCTAGGGCTTGGATTTCTTTAACCAGGAAGCCCTGAGTTCCAGGCTTACTTCATCTGCCAAAGGCATCCCAAAGGGAGTGCAGAAGTGCCACAACATGGCTGCTTTCACGGCTTTTCCCTTAGGAAGAACCCTAATACCCGGCTGATTTACCTTCCTAGGGTTACTGTTAGGCTTAGGCCTAGGACTTTTAAAACCAGGAAGCCCTGGGCTCCAGGCACACTGCAGCTGCGAAAGGCATCCCAAGGGGAGCGCAAAAGTGACGCAACTTGGCTGCCACCACTGATATTTCCATGAGACCATCCCGAACCATAGGTTGATTTTCCTTCCTAGGGTTAAGGTTTGAGTTACGCCTAGGGTAAGGGCTCTATTAACCAGAAAGCCCTGAGTTCCAAGAACACAGCAGCTGCGAAGGACTAGCCAAGAAGAGCGCAAAAGTACCACAACATGCCTGCCTCCACAGCTTTTTCCTTGGGGACATGCCTAATTCCTGGCTGATTTGCCTTTCTCGTCTTAGGGTTGGGGTTCGGCCTAGGGCTAGGATTTTTAAAAGCAGGAAGCCCTGAGTTCCAGGCACACTGGAGCTGTGAAAGGCATCCAAAAGGGAGTGCAAAAGTGCCACAACATGGCTGCTTTCACGGCTTTTTCCTTGGCAAGAAGCCTAACACCAGGCTGACATACTTTCCCAGGGTTACTGTTAGGCTTAGGCCTAGGGCTAGGATTTTTGAAACTAGGAAGCCCTGGGCTCCAGGCACACTGCAGCTGTTCAAGGCATCCCAAGGGGAGTACAAAAGTGCAACAACATGGCAGCTTTCACAGCTTTTTCCTTGGCACCATCCCTATACCTAGGCTGATTTATCTGCCTAGGGTTAGGGTTAGGGTTCAGCCTAGGGCTTGGATTTTTTTAACCAGGAAGCCCTGAGTTCCAGGCTTACTTCATCTGCCAAAGGCATCCCAAAGGGAGTGCAGAAGTGCCACAACATGGCTGCTTTCACGGCTTTTCCCTTAGGAAGAACCCTAATACCCGGCTGTTTTACCTTCCTAGGGTTAGTGTTAGGCTTAGGCCTAGGACTTTTAAAACCAGGAAGCCCTGGGCTCCAGGCACACTGCAGCTGCGAAAGGCATCCCAAGGGGAGCGCAAAAGTGACGCAACTTGGCTGCCACCACTGATATTTCCATGAGACCATCCCGAACCATAGGTTGATTTTCCTTCCTAGGGTTAAGGTTTGAGTTACGCCTAGGGTAAGGGCTCTATTAACCAGAAAGCCCTGAGTTCCAAGAACACAGCAGCTGCGAAGGACTAGCCAAGAAGAGCGCAAAAGTACCACAACATGCCTGCCTCCACAGCTTTTTCCTTGGGGACATGCCTAATTCCTGGCTGATTTGCCTTTCTCGTCTTAGGGTTGGGGTTCGGCCTAGGGCTAGGATTTTTAAAAGCAGGAAGCCCTGAGTTCCAGGCACACTGCAGCTGTGAAAGGCATCCAAAAGGGAGTGCAAAAGTGCCACAACATGGCTGCTTTCACGGCTTTTTCCTTGGCAAGAAGCCTAACATCAGGCTGATTTACTTTCCCAGGGTTACTGTTAGGCTTAGGCCTAGGGCTAGGATTTTTGAAACTAGGAAGCCCTTAGCTCCAGGCACACTGCAGCTGTTCAAGGCATCCCAAGGGGAGTACAAAAGTGCAACAACATGGCAGCTTTCACAGCTTTTTCCTTGGCACCATCCCTATACCTAGGCTGATTTATCTGCCTAGGGTTAGGGTTAGGGTTCAGCCTAGGGCTTGGATTTCTTTAACCAGGAAGCCCTGAGTTCCAGGCTTACTTCATCTGCCAAAGGCATCCCAAAGGGAGTGCAGAAGTGCCACAACATGGCTGCTTTCACGGCTTTTCCCTTAGGAAGAACCCTAATACCCGGCTGATTTACCTTCCTAGGGTTACTGTTAGGCTTAGGCCTAGGACTTTTAAAACCAGGAAGCCCTGGGCTCCAGGCACACTGCAGCTGCGAAAGGCATCCCAAGGGGAGCGCAAAAGTGACGCAACTTGGCTGCCACCACTGATATTTCCATGAGACCATCCCGAACCATAGGTTGATTTTCCTTCCTAGGGTTAAGGTTTGAGTTACGCCTAGGGTAAGGGCTCTATTAACCAGAAAGCCCTGAGTTCCAAGAACACAGCAGCTGCGAAGGACTAGCCAAGAAGAGCGCAAAAGTACCACAACATGCCTGCCTCCACAGCTTTTTCCTTGTGGACATGCCTAATTCCTGGCTGATTTGCCTTTCTCGTCTTAGGGTTGGGGTTCGGCCTAGGGCTAGGATTTTTAAAAGCAGGAAGCCCTGAGTTCCAGGCACACTGGAGCTGTGAAAGGCATCCAAAAGGGAGTGCAAAAGTGCCACAACATGGCTGCTTTCACGGCTTTTTCCTTGGCAAGAAGCCTAACACCAGGCTGACATACTTTCCCAGGGTTACTGTTAGGCTTAGGCCTAGGGCTAGGATTTTTGAAACTAGGAAGCCCTGGGCTCCAGGCACACTGCAGCTGTTCAAGGCATCCCAAGGGGAGTACAAAAGTGCAACAACATGGCAGCTTTCACAGCTTTTTCCTTGGCACCATCCCTATACCTAGGCTGATTTATCTGCCTAGGGTTAGGGTTAGGGTTCAGCCTAGGGCTTGGATTTCTTTAACCAGGAAGCCCTGAGTTCCAGGCTTACTTCATCTGCCAAAGGCATCCCAAAGGGAGTGCAGAAGTGCCACAACATGGCTGCTTTCACGGCTTTTCCCTTAGGAAGAACCCTAATACCCGGCTGATTTACCTTCCTAGGGTTACTGTTAGGCTTAGGCCTAGGACTTTTAAAACCAGGAAGCCCTGGGCTCCAGGCACACTGCAGCTGCAAAAGGCATCCCAAGGGGAGCGCAAAAGTGACGCAACTTGGCTGCCACCACTGATATTTCCATGAGACCATCCCGAACCATAGGCTGATTTTCCTTCCTAGGGTAAAGGTTTGAGTTACGCCTAGGGTAAGGGTTCTATTAACCAGAAAGCCCTGAGTTCCAAGAACACAGCAGCTGCGAAGGACTAGCCAAGAAGAGCGCAAAAGTACCACAACATGCCTGCCTCCACAGCTTTTTCCTTGGGGACATGCCTAATTCCTGGCTGATTTGCCTTTCTCGTCTTAGGGTTGGGGTTCGGCCTAGGGCTAGGATTTTTAAAAGCAGGAAGCCCTGAGTTCCAGGCACACTGGAGCTGTGAAAGGCATCCAAAAGGGAGTGCAAAAGTGCCACAACATGGCTGCTTTCACGGCTTTTTCCTTGGCAAGACGCCTAACATCAGGCTGATTTACCTTCCCAGGGTTACAGTTAGGCTTAGGCCTAGGGCTAGGATTTTTAAAACTAGGAAGCCCTGGGCTCCAGGCACACTGCAGCTGTTCAAGGCATCCCAAGGGGAGTACAAAAGTGCAACAACATGGCAGCTTTCACAGCTTTTTCCTTGGCACCATCCCTATACCTAGGCTGATTTATCTGCCTAGGGTTAGGGTTAGGGTTCAGCCTAGGGCTTGGATTTCTTTAACCAGGAAGCCCTGAGTTCCAGGCTTACTTCATCTGCCAAAGGCATCCCAAAGGGAGTGCAGAAGTGCCACAACATGGCTGCTTTCACGGCTTTTCCCTTAGGAAGAACCCTAATACCCGGCTGATTTACCTTCCTAGGGTTACTGTTAGGCTTAGGCCTAGGACTTTTAAAACCAGGAAGCCCTGGGCTCCAGGCACACTGCAGCTGCAAAAGGCATCCCAAGGGGAGCGCAAAAGTGACGCAACTTGGCTGCCACCACTGATATTTCCATGAGACCATCCCGAACCATAGGCTGATTTTCCTTCCTAGGGTTAAGGTTTGAGTTACGCCTAGGGTAAGGGCTCTATTAACCAGAAAGCCCTGAGTTCCAAGAACACAGCAGCTGCGAAGGACTAGCCAAGAAGAGCGCAAAAGTACCACAACATGCCTGCCTCCACAGCTTTTTCCTTGTGGACATGCCTAATTCCTGGCTGATTTGCCTTTCTCGTCTTAGGGTTGGGGTTCGGCCTAGGGCTAGGATTTTTAAAAGCAGGAAGCCCTGAGTTCCAGGCACACTGGAGCTGTGAAAGGCATCCAAAAGGGAGTGCAAAAGTGCCACAACATGGCTGCTTTCACGGCTTTTTCCTTGGCAAGAAGCCTAACACCAGGCTGACATACTTTCCCAGGGTTACTGTTAGGCTTAGGCCTAGGGCTAGGATTTTTAAAACTAGGAAGCCCTGGGCTCCAGGCACACTGCAGCTGTTCAAGGCATCCCAAGGGGAGTACAAAAGTGCAACAACATGGCAGCTTTCACAGCTTTTTCCTTGGCACCATCCCTATACCTAGGCTGATTTATCTGCCTAGGGTTAGGGTTAGGGTTCAGCCTAGGGCTTGGATTTCTTTAACCAGGAAGCCCTGAGTTCCAGGCTTACTTCATCTGCCAAAGGCATCCCAAAGGGAGTGCAGAAGTGCCACAACATGGCTGCTTTCACGGCTTTTCCCTTAGGAAGAACCCTAATACCCGGCTGATTTACCTTCCTAGGGTTACTGTTAGGCTTAGGCCTAGGACTTTTAAAACCAGGAAGCCCTGGGCTCCAGGCACACTGCAGCTGCAAAAGGCATCCCAAGGGGAGCGCAAAAGTGACGCAACTTGGCTGCCACCACTGATATTTCCATGAGACCATCCCGAACCATAGGCTGATTTTCCTTCCTATGGGAAAGGTTTGAGTTACGCCTAGGGTAAGGGTTCTATTAACCAGAAAGCCCTGAGTTCCAAGAACACAGCAGCTGCGAAGGACTAGCCAAGAAGAGCGCAAAAGTACCACAACATGCCTGCCTCCACAGCTTTTTCCTTGGGGACATGCCTAATTCCTGGCTGATTTGCCTTTCTCGTCTTAGGGTTGGGGTTCGGCCTAGGGCTAGGATTTTTAAAAGCAGGAAGCCCTGAGTTCCAGGCACACTGGAGCTGTGAAAGGCATCCAAAAGGGAGTGCAAAAGTGCCACAACATGGCTGCTTTCACGGCTTTTTCCTTGGCAAGAAGCCTAACATCAGGCTGATTTACCTTCCCAGGGTTACTGTTAGGCTTAGGCCTAGGGCTAGGATTTTTGAAACTAGGAAGCCCTTAGCTCCAGGCACACTGCAGCTGTTCAAGGCATCCCAAGGGGAGTACAAAAGTGCAACAACATGGCAGCTTTCACAGCTTTTTCCTTGGCACCATCCCTATACCTAGGCTGATTTATCTGCCTAGGGTTAGGGTTAGGGTTCAGCCTAGGGCTTGAATTTTTTTAACCAGGAAGCCCTGAGTTCCAGGCTTACTTCATCTGCCAAAGGCATCCCAAAGGGAGTGCAGAAGTGCCACAACATGGCTGCTTTCACGGCTTTTCCCTTAGGAAGAACCCTAATACCCGGCTGATTTACCTTCCCAGGGTTACTGTTAGGCTTAGGCCTAGGACTTTTAAAACCAGGAAGCCCTGGGCTCCAGGCACACTGCAGCTGCGAAAGGCATCCCAAGGGGAGCGCAAAAGTGACGCAACTTGGCTGCCACCACTGATATTTCCATGAGACCATCCCGAACCATAGGTTGATTTTCCTTCCTAGGGTTAAGGTTTGAGTTACGCCTAGGGTAAGGGCTCTATTAACCAGAAAGCCCTGAGTTCCAAGAACACAGCAGCTGCGAAGGACTAGCCAAGAAGAGCGCAAAAGTACCACAACATGCCTGCCTCCACAGCTTTTTCCTTGTGGACATGCCTAATTCCTGGCTGATTTGCCTTTCTCGTCTTAGGGTTGGGGTTCGGCCTAGGGCTAGGATTTTTAAAATCAGGAAGCCCTGAGTTCCAGGCACACTGGAGCTGTGAAAGGCATCCAAAAGGGAGTGCAAAAGTGCCACAACATGGCTGCTTTCACGGCTTTTTCCTTGGCAAGAAGCCTAACACCAGGCTGACATACTTTCCCAGGGTTACTGTTAGGCTTAGGCCTAGGGCTAGGATTTTTGAAACTAGGAAGCCCTGGGCTCCAGGCACACTGCAGCTGTTCAAGGCATCCCAAGGGGTGTACAAAAGTGCAACAACATGGCAGCTTTCACAGCTTTTTCCTTGGCACCATCCCTATACCTAGGCTGATTTATCTGCCTAGGGTTAGGGTTAGGGTTCAGCCTAGGGCTTGGATTTCTTTAACCAGGAAGCCCTGAGTTCCAGGCTTACTTCATCTGCCAAAGGCATCCCAAAGGGAGTGCAGAAGTGCCACAACATGGCTGCTTTCACGGCTTTTCCCTTAGGAAGAACCCTAATACCCGGCTGATTTACCTTCCTAGGGTTACTGTTAGGCTTAGGCCTAGGACTTTTAAAACCAGGAAGCCCTGGGCTCCAGGCACACTGCAGCTGCGAAAGGCATCCCAAGGGGAGCGCAAAAGTGACGCAACTTGGCTGCCACCACTGATATTTCCATGAGACCATCCCGAACCATAGGTTGATTTTCCTTCCTAGGGTTAAGGTTTGAGTTACGCCTAGGGTAAGGGCTCTATTAACCAGAAAGCCCTGAGTTCCAAGAACACAGCAGCTGCGAAGGACTACTCAAGAAGAGCGCAAAAGTACCACAACATGCCTGCCTCCACAGCTTTTTCCTTGGGGACATGCCTAATTCCTGGCTGATTTGCCTTTCTCGTCTTAGGGTTGCGGTTCGGCCTAGGGCTAGGATTTTTAAAAGCAGGAAGCCCTGAGTTCCAGGCACACTGGAGCTGTGAAAGGCATCCCAAGGGGAGTACAAAAGTGCAACAACATGGCAGCTTTCACAGCTTTTTCCTTGGCACCATCCCTATACCTAGGCTGATTTATCTGCCTAGGGTTAATGTTAGGGTTCAGCCTAGGGCTTATATTTCTTTAACCAGGAAGCCCTGAGTTCCAGGCTTACTTCATCTGCCAAAGGCATCCCAAAGGGAGTGCAGAAGTGAAACAACATGGCTGCTTTCACGGCTTTTCCCTTAGGAAGAACCCTAATACCCGGCTGATTTACCTTCCTAGGGTTACTGTTAGGCTTAGGCCTAGGACTTTTAAAACCAGGAAGCCCTGGGCTCCAGGCACACTGCAGCTGCAAAAGGCATCCCAAGGGGAGCGCAAAAGTGACGCAACTTGGCTGCCACCACTGATATTTCCATGAGACCATCCCGAACCATAGGCTGATTTTCCTTCCTAGGGTTAAGATTTGAGTTACGCCTAGGGTAAGGGTTCTATTAACCAGAAAGCCCTGAGTTCCAAGAACACAGCAGCTGCGAAGGACTAGCCAAGAAGAGCGCAAAAGTACCACAACATGCCTGCCTCCACAGCTTTTTCCTTGGGGACATGCCTAATTCCTGGCTGATTTGCCTTTCTCGTCTTAGGGTTGGGGTTCGGCCTAGGGCTAGGATTTTTAAAAGCAGGAAGCCCTGAGTTCCAGGCACACTGGAGCTGTGAAGGGCATCCAAAAGGGAGTGCAAAAGTGCCACAACATGGCTGCTTTCACGGCTTTTTCCTTGGCAAGAAGCCTAACACCAGGCTGACATACTTTCCCAGGATTACTGTTAGGCTTAGGCCTAGGGCTAGGATTTTTGAAACTAGGAAGCCCTGGGCTCCAGGCACACTGCAGCTGTTCAAGGCATCCCAAGGGGAGTACAAAAGTGCAACAACATGGCAGCTTTCACAGCTTTTTCCTTGGCACCATCCCTATACCTAGGCTGATTTATCTGCCTAGGGTTAGGGTTAGGGTTCAGCCTAGGGCTTGGATTTCTTTAACCAGGAAGCCCTGAGTTCCAGGCTTACTTCATCTGCCAAAGGCATCCCAAAGGGAGTGCAGAAGTGCCACAACATGGCTGCTTTCACGGCTTTTCCCTTAGGAAGAACCCTAATACCCGGCTGATTTACCTTCCTAGGGTTACTGTTAGGCTTAGGCCTAGGACTTTTAAAACCAGGAAGCCCTGGGCTCCAGGCACACTGCAGCTGCAAAAGGCATCCCAAGGGGAGCGCAAAAGTGACGCAACTTGGCTGCCACCACTGATATTTCCATGAGACCATCCCGAACCATAGGCTGATTTTCCTTCCTAGGGTTAAGGTTTGAGTTACGCCTAGGGTAAGGGTTCTATTAACCAGAAAGCCCTGAGTTCCAAGAACACAGCAGCTGCGAAGGACTAGCCAAGAAGAGCGCAAAAGTACCACAACATGCCTGCCTCCACAGCTTTTTCCTTGGGGACATGCCTAATTCCTGGCTGATTTGCCTTTCTCGTCTTAGGGTTGGGGTTCGGCCTAGGGCTAGGATTTTTAAAAGCAGGAAGCCCTGAGTTCCAGGCACACTGGAGCTGTGAAAGGCATCCAAAAGGGAGTGCAAAAGTGCCACAACATGGCTGCTTTCACGGCTTTTTCCTTGGCAAGAAGCCTAACATCAGGCTGATTTACTTTCCCAGGGTTACTGTTAGGCTTAGGCCTAGGGCTAGGATTTTTGAAACTAGGAAGCCCTTAGCTCCAGGCACACTGCAGCTGTTCAAGGCATCCCAAGGGGAGTACAAAAGTGCAACAACATGGCAGCTTTCACAGCTTTTTCCTTGGCACCATCCCTATACCTAGGCTGATTTATCTGCCTAGGGTTAGGGTTAGGGTTCAGCCTAGGGCTTGAATTTTTTTAACCAGGAAGCCCTGAGTTCCAGGCTTACTTCATCTGCCAAAGGCATCCCAAAGGGAGTGCAGAAGTGCCACAACATGGCTGCTTTCACGGCTTTTCCCTTAGGAAGAACCCTAATACCCGGCTGATTTACCTTCCTAGGGTTACTGTTAGGCTTAGGCCTAGGACTTTTAAAACCAGGAAGCCCTGGGCTCCAGGCACACTGCAGCTGCAAAAGGCATCCCAAGGGGAGCGCAAAAGTGATGCAACTTGGCTGCCACCACTGATATTTCCATGAGACCATCCCGAACCATAGGTTGATTTTCCTTCCTAGGGTTAAGGTTTGAGTTACGCCTAGGGTAAGGGCTCTATTAACCAGAAAGCCCTGAGTTCCAAGAACACAGCAGCTGCGAAGGACTAGCCAAGAAGAGCGCAAAAGTACCACAACATGCCTGCCTCCACAGCTTTTTCCTTGGGGACATGCCTAATTCCTGGCTGATTTGCCTTTCTCGTCTTAGGGTTGGGGTTCGGCCTAGGGCTAGGATTTTTAAAATCAGGAAGCCCTGAGTTCCAGGCACACTGGAGCTGTGAAAGGCATCCAAAAGGGAGTGCAAAAGTGCCACAACATGGCTGCTTTCACGGCTTTTTCCTTGGCAAGAAGCCTAACAGCAGGCTGACATACTTTCCCAGGGTTACTGTTAGGCTTAGGCCTAGGGCTAGGATTTTTGAAACTAGGAAGCCCTTAGCTCCAGGCACACTGCAGCTGTTCAAGGCATCCCAAGGGGTGTACAAAAGTGCAACAACATGGCAGCTTTCACAGCTTTTTCCTTGGCACCATCCCTATACCTAGGCTGATTTATCTGCCTAGGGTTAGGGTTAGGGTTCAGCCTAGGGCTTGGATTTCTTTAACCAGGAAGCCCTGAGTTCCAGGCTTACTTCATCTGCCAAAGGCATCCCAAAGGGAGTGCAGAAGTGCCACAACATGGCTGCTTTCACGGCTTTTCCCTTAGGAAGAACCCTAATACCTGGCTGATTTACCTTCCTAGGGTTACTGTTAGGCTTAGGCCTAGGACTTTTAAAACCAGGAAGCCCTGGGCTCCAGGCACACTGCAGCTGCGAAAGGCATCCCAAGGGGAGCGCAAAAGTGACGCAACTTGGCTGCCACCACTGATATTTCCATGAGACCATCCCGAACCATAGGTTGATTTTCCTTCCTAGGGTTAAGGTTTGAGTTACGCCTAGGGTAAGGGCTCTATTACCCAGAAAGCCCTGAGTTCCAAGAACACAGCAGCTGCGAAGGACTAGCCAAGAAGAGCGCAAAAGTACCACAACATGCCTGCCTCCACAGCTTTTTCCTTGGGGACATGCCTAATTCCTGGCTGATTTGCCTTTCTCGTCTTAGGGTTGGGGTTCGGCCTAGGGCTAGGATTTTTAAAAGCAGGAAGCCCTGAGTTCCAGGCACACTGCAGCTGTGAAAGGCATCCAAAAGGGAGTGCAAAAGTGCCACAACATGGCTGCTTTCAT
Source organism: Ammospiza caudacuta (assembly GCF_027887145.1). Classification (NCBI taxonomy): domain Eukaryota; kingdom Metazoa; phylum Chordata; class Aves; order Passeriformes; family Passerellidae; genus Ammospiza; species Ammospiza caudacuta. Next base: position 1,689,343 of record NW_026683125.1, on the reverse strand, counting down.
GGCTTTTTCCTTGGCAAGAAGCCTAACACCAGGCTGACATACTTTCCCAGGGTTACTGTTAGGCTTAGGCCTAGGGCTAGGATTTTTGAAACTAGGAAGCCCTGGGCTCCAGGCACACTGCAGCTGTTCAAGGCATCCCAAGGGGAGTACAAAAGTGCAACAACATGGCAGCTTTCACAGCTTTTTCCTTGGCACCATCCCTATACCTAGGCTGATTTATCTGCCTAGGGTTAGGGTTAGGGTTCAGCCTAGGGCTTGGATTTCTTTAACCAGGAAGCCCTGAGTTCCAGGCTTACTTCATCTGCCAAAAGCATCCCAAAGGCAGTGCAGAAGTGCCACAACATGGCTGCTTTCACGGCTTTTCCCTTAGGAAGAACCCTAATACCCGGCTGATTTACCTTCCTAGGGTTACTGTTAGGCTTAGGCCTAGGACTTTTAAAACCAGGAAGCCCTGGGCTCCAGGCACACTGCAGCTGCAAAAGGCATCCCAAGGGGAGCGCAAAAGTGACGCAACTTGGCTGCCACCACTGATATTTCCATGAGACCATCCCGAACCATAGGCTGATTTTCCTTCCTAGGGTAAAGGTTTGAGTTACGCCTAGGGTAAGGGTTCTATTAACCAGAAAGCCCTGAGTTCCAAGAACACAGCAGCTGCGAAGGACTAGCCAAGAAGAGCGCAAAAGTAGCACAACATGCCTGCCTCCACAGCTTTTTCCTTGGGGACATGCCTAATTCCTGGCTGATTTGCCTTTCTCGTCTTAGGGTTGGGGTTCGGCCTAGGGCTAGGATTTTTAAAAGCAGGAAGCCCTGAGTTCCAGGCACACTGGAGCTGTGAAAGGCATCCAAAAGGGAGTGCAAAAGTGCCACAACATGGCTGCTTTCACGGCTTTTTCCTTGGCAAGACGCCTAACATCAGGCTGATTTACCTTCCCAGGGTTACTGTTAGGCTTAGGCCTAGGGCTAGGATTTTTGAAACTAGGAAGCCCTTAGCTCCAGGCACACTGCAGCTGTTCAAGGCATCCCAAGGGGAGTACAAAAGTGCAACAACATGGCAGCTTTCACAGCTTTTTCCTTGGCACCATCCCTATACCTAGGCTGATTTATCTGCCTAGGGTTAGGGTTAGGGTTCAGCCTAGGGCTTGAATTTTTTTAACCAGGAAGCCCTGAGTTCCAGGCTTACTTCATCTGCCAAAGGCATCCCAAAGGGAGTGCAGAAGTGCCACAACATGGCTGCTTTCACGGCTTTTCCCTTAGGAAGAACCCTAATACCTGGCTGATTTACCTTCCTAGGGTTACTGTTAGGCTTAGGCCTAGGACTTTTAAAACCAGGAAGCCCTGGGCTCCAGGCACACTGCAGCTGCGAAAGGCATCCCAAGGGGAGCGCAAAAGTGACGCAACTTGGCTGCCACCACTGATATTTCCATGAGACCATCCCGAACCATAGGCTGATTTTCCTTCCTAGGGTTAAGGTTTGAGTTACGCCTAGGGTAAGGGCTCTATTAACCAGAAAGCCCTGAGTTCCAAGAACACAGCAGCTGCGAAGGACTACTCAAGAAGAGCGCAAAAGTACCACAACATGCCTGCCTCCACAGCTTTTTCCTTGGGGACATGCCTAATTCCTGGCTGATTTGCCTTTCTCGTCTTAGGGTTGGGGTTCGGCCTAGGGCTAGGATTTTTAAAAGCAGGAAGCCCTGAGTTCCAGGCACACTGCAGCTGTGAAAGGCATCCAAAAGGGAGTGCAAAAGTGCCACAACATGGCTGCTTTCACGGCTTTTTCCTTGGCAAGAAGCCTAACACCAGGCTGACATACTTTCCCAGGGTTACTGTTAGGCTTAGGCCTAGGGCTAGGATTTTTGAAACTAGGAAGCCCTGGGCTCCAGGCACACTGCAGCTGTTCAAGGCATCCCAAGGGGAGTACAAAAGTGCAACAACATGGCAGCTTTCACAGCTTTTTCCTTGGCACCATCCCTATACCTAGGCTGATTTATCTGCCTAGGGTTAGGGTTAGGGTTCAGCCTAGGGCTTGGATTTCTTTAACCAGGAAGCCCTGAGTTCCAGGCTTACTTCATCTGCCAAAGGCATCCCAAAGGGAGTGCAGAAGTGCCACAACATGGCTGCTTTCACGGCTTTTCCCTTAGGAAGAACCCTAATACCTGGCTGATTTACCTTCCTAGGGTTACTGTTAGGCTTAGGCCTAGGACTTTTAAAACCAGGAAGCCCTGGGCTCCAGGCACACTGCAGCTGCGAAAGGCATCCCAAGGGGAGCGCAAAAGTGACGCAACTTGGCTGCCACCACTGATATTTCCATGAGACCATCCCGAACCATAGGTTGATTTTCCTTCCTAGGGTTAAGGTTTGAGTTACGCCTAGGGTAAGGGCTCTATTAACCAGAAAGCCCTGAGTTCCAAGAACACAGCAGCTGCGAAGGACTACTCAAGAAGAGCGCAAAAGTAGCACAACATGCCTGCCTCCACAGCTTTTTCCTTGGGGACATGCCTAATTCCTGGCTGATTTGCCTTTCTCGTCTTAGGGTTGGGGTTCGGCCTAGGGCTAGGATTTTTAAAAGCAGGAAGCCCTGAGTTCCAGGCACACTGGAGCTGTGAAAGGCATCCAAAAGGGAGTGCAAAAGTGCCACAACATGGCTGCTTTCACGGGTTTTTCCTTGGCAAGAAGCCTAACATCAGGCTGATTTACTTTCCCAGGGTTACTGTTAGGCTTAGGCCTAGGGCTAGGATTTTTGAAACTAGGAAGCCCTTAGCTCCAGGCACACTGCAGCTGTTCAAGGCATCCCAAGGGGAGTACAAAAGTGCAACAACATGGCAGCTTTCACAGCTTTTTCCTTGGCACCATCCCTATACCTAGGCTGATTTATCTGCCTAGGGTTAGGGTTAGGGTTCAGCCTAGGGCTTGGATTTCTTTAACCAGGAAGCCCTGAGTTCCAGGCTTACTTCATCTGCCAAAGGCATCCCAAAGGGAGTGCAGAAGTGCCACAACATGGCTGCTTTCACGGCTTTTCCCTTAGGAAGAACCCTAATACCCGGCTGATTTACCTTCCTAGGGTTACTGTTAGGCTTAGGCTTAGGACTTTTAAAACCAGGAAGCCCTGGGCTCCAGGCACACTGCAGCTGCAAAAGGCATCCCAAGGGGAGCGCAAAAGTGACGCAACCTGGCTGCCACCACTGATATTTCCATGAGACCATCCCGAACCATAGGTTGATTTTCCTTCCTAGGGTTAAGGTTTGAGTTACGCCTAGGGTAAGGGCTCTATTAACCAGAAAGCCCTGAGTTCCAAGAACACAGCAGCTGCGAAGGACTAGCCAAGAAGAGCGCAAAAGTAGCACAACATGCCTGCCTCCACAGCTTTTTCCTTGGGGACATGCCTAATTCCTGGCTGATTTGCCTTTCTCGTCTTAGGGTTGGGGTTCGGCCTAGGGCTAGGATTTTTAAAATCAGGAAGCCCTGAGTTCCAGGCACACTGGAGCTGTGAAAGGCATCCAAAAGGGAGTGCAAAAGTGCCACAACATGGCTGCTTTCACGGCTTTTTCCTTGGCAAGACGCCTAAAACCACGCTGATTTACCTTCCCAGAGTTACTGTTAGGCTTAGGCCTAGGGCTAGGATTTTTAAAACTAGGAAGCCCTTAGCTCCAGGCACACTGCAGCTGTTCAAGGCATCCCAAGGGGAGTACAAAAGTGCAACAACATGGCTGCTTTCACGGCTTTTCCCTTAGGAAGAACCCTAATACCCGGCTGATTTACCATCCTAGGGTTACTGTTAGGCTTAGGCCTAGGACTTTTAAAACCAGGAAGCCCTGGGCTCCAGGCACACTGCAGCTGCAAAAGGCATCCCAAGGGGAGCGCAAAAGTGACGCAACTTGGCTGCCACCACTGATATTTCCATGAGACCATCCCGAACCATAGGCTGATTTTCCTTCCTATGGGAAAGGTTTGAGTTACGCCTAGGGTAAGGGTTCTATTAACCAGAAAGCCCTGAGTTCCAAGAACACAGCAGCTGCGAAGGACTAGCCAAGAAGAGCGCAAAAGTACCACAACATGCCTGCCTCCACAGCTTTTTCCTTGGGGACATGCCTAATTCCTGGCTGATTTGCCTTTCTCGTCTTAGGGTTGGGGTTCGGCCTAGGGCTAGGATTTTTAAAATCAGGAAGCCCTGAGTTCCAGGCACACTGGAGCTGTGAAAGGCATCCAAAAGGGAGTGCAAAAGTGCCACAACATGGCTGCTTTCACGGCTTTTTCCTTGGCAAGACGCCTAACATCAGGCTGGTTTACCTTCCCAGGGTTACTGTTAGGCTTAGGCCTAGGGCTAGGATTTTTAAAACTAGGAAGCCCTTAGCTCTAGGCACACTGCAGCTGTTCAAGGCATCCCAAGGGGAGTACAAAAGTGCAACAACATGGCAGCTTTCACAGCTTTTTCCTTGGCACCATCCCTATACCTAGGCTGATTTATCTGCCTAGGGTTAGGGTTAGGGTTCAGCCTAGGGCTTGAATTTCTTTAACCAGGAAGCCCTGAGTTCCAGGCTTACTTCATCTGCCAAAGGCATCCCAAAGGGAGTGCAGAAGTGCCACAACATGGCTGCTTTCACGGCTTTTCCCTTAGGAAGAACCCTAATACCCGGCTGATTTACCTTCCTAGGGTTACTGTTAGGCTTAGGCCTAGGACTTTTAAAACCAGGAAGCCCTGGGCTCCAGGCACACTGCAGCTGCAAAAGGCATCCCAAGGGGAGCGCAAAAGTGACGCAACCTGGCTGCCACCACTGATATTTCCATGAGACCATCCCGAACCATAGGTTGATTTTCCTTCCTAGGGTTAAGGTTTGAGTTACGCCTAGGGTAAGGGCTCTATTAACCAGAAAGCCCTGAGTTCCAAGAACACAGCAGCTGCGAAGGACTAGCCAAGAAGAGCGCAAAAGTACCACAACATGCCTGCCTCCACAGCTTTTTCCTTGGGGACATGCCTAATTCCTGGCTGATTTGCCTTTCTCGTCTTAGGGTTGGGGTTCGGCCTAGGGCTAGGATTTTTAAAATCAGGAAGCCCTGAGTTCCAGGCACACTGGAGCTGTGAAAGGCATCCAAAAGGGAGTGCAAAAGTGCCACAACATGGCTGCTTTCACGGCTTTTTCCTTGGCAAGACGCCTAACACCAGGCTGATTTACCTTCCCAGAGTTACTGTTAGGCTTAGGCCTAGGGCTAGGATTTTCAAAACTAGGAAGCCCTTAGCTCCAGGCACACTGCAGCTGTTCAAGGCATCCCAAGGGGAGTACAAAAGTGCAACAACATGGCTGCTTTCACGGCTTTTCCCTTAGGAAGAACCCTAATACCCGGCTGATTTACCATCCTAGGGTTACTGTTAGGCTTAGGCCTAGGACTTTTAAAACCAGGAAGCCCTGGGCTCCAGGCACACTGCAGCTGCAAAAGGCATCCCAAGGGGAGCGCAAAAGTGACGCAACTTGGCTGCCACCACTGATATTTCCATGAGACCATCCCGAACCATAGGCTGATTTTCCTTCCTATGGGAAAGGTTTGAGTTACGCCTAGGGTAAGGGTTCTATTAACCAGAAAGCCCTGAGTTCCAAGAACACAGCAGCTGCGAAGGACTAGCCAAGAAGAGCGCAAAAGTACCACAACATGCCTGCCTCCACAGCTTTTTCCTTGGGGACATGCCTAATTCCTGGCTGATTTGCCTTTCTCGTCTTAGGGTTGGGGTTCGGCCTAGGGCTAGGATTTTTAAAAGCAGGAAGCCCTGAGTTCCAGGCACACTGGAGCTGTGAAAGGCATCCAAAAGGGAGTGCAAAAGTGCCACAACATGGCTGCTTTCACGGGTTTTTCCTTGGCAAGACGCCTAACATCAGGCTGATTTACCTTCCCAGGGTTACTGTTAGGCTTAGGCCTAGGGCTAGGATTTTTAAAACTAGGAAGCCCTTAGCTCTAGGCACACTGCAGCTGTTCAAGGCATCCCAAGGGGAGTACAAAAGTGCAACAACATGGCAGCTTTCACAGCTTTTTCCTTGGCACCATCCCTATACCTAGGCTGATTTATCTGCCTAGGGTTAGGGTTAGGGTTCAGCCTAGGGCTTGAATTTTTTTAACCAGGAAGCCCTGAGTTCCAGGCTTACTTCATCTGCCAAAGGCATCCCAAAGGGAGTGCAGAAGTGCCACAACATGGCTGCTTTCACGGCTTTTCCCTTAGGAAGAACCCTAATACCTGGCTGATTTACCTTCCTAGGGTTACTGTTAGGCTTAGGCCTAGGACTTTTAAAACCAGGAAGCCCTGGGCTCCAGGCACACTGCAGCTGCAAAAGGCATCCCAAGGGGAGCGCAAAAGTGACGCAACTTGGCTGCCACCACTGATATTTCCATGAGACCATCCCGAACCATAGGCTGATTTTCCTTCCTAGGGTTAAGGTTTGAGTTACGCCTAGGGTAAGGGTCTATTAACCAGAAAGCCCTGAGTTCCAAGAACACAGCAGCTGCGAAGGACTACTCAAGAAGAGCGCAAAAGTACCACAACATGCCTGCCTCCACATCTTTTTCCTTGGGGACATGCCTAATTCCTGGCTGATTTGCCTTTCTCGTCTTAGGGTTGGGGTTCGGCCTAGGGCTAGGATTTTTAAAAGCAGGAAGCCCTGAGTTCCAGGCACACTGGAGCTGTGAAAGGCATCCAAAAGGGAGTGCAAAAGTGCCACAACATGGCTGCTTTCACGGCTTTTTCCTTGGCAAGAAGCCTAACACCAGGCTGACATACTTTCCCAGGGTTACTGTTAGGCTTAGGCCTAGGGCTAGGATTTTTGAAACTAGGAAGCCCTTAGCTCCAGGCACACTGCAGCTGTTCAAGGCATCCCAAGGGGAGTACAAAAGTGCAACAACATGGCAGCTTTCACAGCTTTTTCCTTGGCACCATCCCTATACCTAGGCTGATTTATCTGCCTAGGGTTAGGGTTAGGGTTCAGCCTAGGGCTTGGATTTCTTTAACCAGGAAGCCCTGAGTTCCAGGCTTACTTCATCTGCCAAAAGCATCCCAAAGGGAGTGCAGAAGTGCCACAACATGGCTGCTTTCACGGCTTTTCCCTTAGGAAGAACCCTAATACCCGGCTGATTTACCTTCCTAGGGTTACTGTTAGGCTTAGGCCTAGGACTTTTAAAACCAGGAAGCCCTGGGCTCCAGGAACACTGCAGCTGCAAAAGGCATCCCAAGGGGAGCGCAAAAGTGACGCAACTTGGCTGCCACCACTGATATTTCCATGGGAGCATCCTGAACCATAGGGTGATTTTCCTTCCTAGGGTTAAGGTTTGAGTTACGCCTAGGGTAAGGGTTCTATTAACCAGAAAGCCCTGAGTTCCAAGAACACAGCAGCTGCGAAGGACTAGCCAAGAAGAGCGCAAAAGTACCACAACATGCCTGCCTCCACAGCTTTTTCCTTGGGGACATGCCTAATTCCTGGCTGATTTGCCTTTCTCGTCTTAGGGTTGGGGTTCGGCCTAGGGCTAGGATTTTTAAAAGCAGGAAGCCCTGAGTTCCAGGCACACTGGAGCTGTGAAAGGCATCCAAAAGGGAGTGCAAAAGTGCCACAACATGGCTGCTTTCACGGCTTTTTCCTTGGCAAGAAGCCTAACACCAGGCTGACATACTTTCCCAGGGTTACTGTTAGGCTTAGGCCTAGGGCTAGGATTTTTGAAACTAGGAAGCCCTGGGCTCCAGGCACACTGCAGCTGTTCAAGGCATCCCAAGGGGAGTACAAAAGTGCAACAACATGGCAGCTTTCACAGCTTTTTCCTTGGCACCATCCCTATACCTAGGCTGATTTATCTGCCTAGGGTTAGGGTTAGGGTTCAGCCTAGGGCTTGGATTTCTTTAACCAGGAAGCCCTGAGTTCCAGGCTTACTTCATCTGCCAAAGGCATCCCAAAGGGAGTGCAGAAGTGCCACAACATGGCTGCTTTCACGGCTTTTCCCTTAGGAAGAACCCTAATACCTGGCTGATTTACCTTCCTAGGGTTACTGTTAGGCTTAGGCCTAGGACTTTTAAAACCAGGAAGCCCTGGGCTCCAGGCACACTGCAGCTGCAAAAGGCATCCCAAGGGGTGCGCAAAAGTGACGCAACTTGGCTGCCACCACTGATATTTCCATGGGAGCATCCTGAACCATAGGCTGATTTTCCTTCCTAGGGTTAAGGTTTGAGTTACGCCTAGGGTAAGGGTTCTATTAACCAGAAAGCCCTGAGTTCCAAGAACACAGCAGCTGCGAAGGACTAGCCAAGAAGAGCGCAAAAGTACCACAACATGCCTGCCTCCACAGCTTTTTCCTTGGGGACATGCCTAATTCCTGGCTGATTTGCCTTTCTCGTCTTAGGGTTGGGGTTCGGCCTAGGGCTAGGATTTTTAAAAGCAGGAAGCCCTGAGTTCCAGGCACACTGGAGCTGTGAAAGGCATCCAAAAGGGAGTGCAAAAGTGCCACAACATGGCTGCTTTCACGGGTTTTTCCTTGGCAAGAAGCCTAACACCAGGCTGATTTACTTTCCCAGGGTTACTGTTAGGCTTAGGCCTAGGGCTAGGATTTTTGAAACTAGGAAGCCCTGGGCTCCAGGCACACTGCAGCTGTTCAAGGCATCCCAAGGGGAGTACAAAAGTGCAACAACATGGCAGCTTTCACAGCTTTTTCCTTGGCACCATCCCTATACCTAGGCTGATTTATCTGCCTAGGGTTAGGGTTAGGGTTCAGCCTAGGGCTTGGATTTCTTTAACCAGGAAGCCCTGAGTTCCAGGCTTACTTCATCTGCCAAAGGCATCCCAAAGGGAGTGCAAAAGTGCCACAACATGGCTGCTTTCACGGCTTTTCCCTTAGGAAGAACCCTAATACCTGGCTGATTTACCTTCCTAGGGTTACTGTTAGGCTTAGGCCTAGGACTTTTAAAACCAGGAAGCCCTGGGCTCCAGGCACACTGCAGCTGCAAAAGGCATCCCAAGGGGAGCGCAAAAGTGACGCAACTTGGCTGCCACCACTGATATTTCCATGGGAGCATCCTGAACCATAGGCTGATTTTCCTTCCTAGGGTTAAGGTTTGAGTTACGCCTAGGGTAAGGGTTCTATTAACCAGAAAGCCCTGAGTTCCAAGAACACAGCAGCTGCGAAGGACTAGCCAAGAAGAGCGCAAAAGTACCACAACATGCCTGCCTCCACAGCTTTTTCCTTGGGGACATGCCTAATTCCTGGCTGATTTGCCTTTCTCGTCTTAGGGTTGGGGTTCGGCCTAGGGCTAGGATTTTTAAAAGCAGGAAGCCCTGAGTTCCAGGCACACTGCAGCTGTGAAAGGCATCCAAAAGGGAGTGCAAAAGTGCCACAACATGGCTGCTTTCACGGCTTTTTCCTTGGCAAGAAGCCTAACACCAGGCTGACATACTTTCCCAGGGTTACTGTTAGGCTTAGGCCTAGGGCTAGGATTTTTGAAACTAGGAAGCCCTGGGCTCCAGGCACACTGCAGCTGTTCAAGGCATCCCAAGGGGAGTACAAAAGTGCAACAACATGGCAGCTTTCACAGCTTTTTCCTTGGCACCATCCCTATACCTAGGCTGATTTATCTGCCTAGGGTTAGGGTTAGGGTTCAGCCTAGGGCTTGGATTTCTTTAACCAGGAAGCCCTGAGTTCCAGGCTTACTTCATCTGCCAAAGGCATCCCAAAGGGAGTGCAGAAGTGCCACAACATGGCTGCTTTCACGGCTTTTCCCTTAGGAAGAACCCTAATACCTGGCTGATTTACCTTCCTAGGGTTACTGTTAGGCTTAGGCCTAGGACTTTTAAAACCAGGAAGCCCTGGGCTCCAGGCACACTGCAGCTGCAAAAGGCATCCCAAGGGGTGCGCAAAAGTGACGCAACTTGGCTGCCACCGCTGATATTTCCATGGGAGCATCCTGAACCATAGGCTGATTTTCCTTCCTAGGGTTAAGGTTTGAGTTACGCCTAGGGTAAGGGTTCTATTAACCAGAAAGCCCTGAGTTCCAAGAACACAGCAGCTGCGAAGGACTAGCCAAGAAGAGCGCAAAAGTACCACAACATGCCTGCCTCCACAGCTTTTTCCTTGGGGACATGCCTAATTCCTGGCTGATTTGCCTTTCTCGTCTTAGGGTTGGGGTTCGGCCTAGGGCTAGGATTTTTAAAAGCAGGAAGCCCTGAGTTCCAGGCACACTGGAGCTGTGAAAGGCATCCAAAAGGGAGTGCAAAAGTGCCACAACATGGCTGCTTTCACGGCTTTTTCCTTGGCAAGAAGCCTAACATCAGGCTGATTTACCTTCCCAGGGTTACTGTTAGGCTTAGGCCTAGGGCTAGGATTTTTAAAACTAGGAAGCCCTTAGCTCCAGGCACACTGCAGCTGTTCAAGGCATCCCAAGGGGAGTACAAAAGTGCAACAACATGGCAGCTTTCACAGCTTTTTCCTTGGCACCATCCCTATACCTAGGCTGATTTATCTGCCTAGGGTTAGGGCTAGGGTTCAGCCTAGGGCTTGAATTTTTTTAACCAGGAAGCCCTGAGTTCCAGGCTTACTTCATCTGCCAAAGGCATCCCAAAGGGAGTGCAGAAGTGCCACAACATGGCTGCTTTCACGGCTTTTCCCTTAGGAAGAACCCTAATACCCGGCTGATTTACCTTCCTAGGGTTACTGTTAGGCTTAGGCCTAGGACTTTTAAAACCAGGAAGCCCTGGGCTCCAGGCACACTGCAGCTGCAAAAGGCATCCCAAGGGGAGCGCAAAAGTGACGCAACTTGGCTGCCACCACTGATATTTCCATGAGACCATCCCGAATCATAGGCTGATTTTCCTTCCTAGGGTTAAGGTTTGAGTTACGCCTAGGGTAAGGCCTCTATTAACCAGAAAGCCCTGAGTTCCAAGAACACAGCAGCTGCGAAGGACTACTCAAGAAGAGCGCAAAAGTACCACAACATGCCTGCCTCCACAGCTTTTTCCTTGGGGACATGCCTAATTCCTGGCTGATTTGCCTTTCTCGTCTTAGGGTTGGGGTTCGGCCTAGGGCTAGGATTTTTAAAAGCAGGAAGCCCTGAGTTCCAGGCACACTGGAGCTGTGAAAGGCATCCAAAAGGGAGTGCAAAAGTGCCACAACATGGCTGCTTTCACGGCTTTTTCCTTGGCAAGAAGCCTAACACCAGGCTGACATACTTTCCCTGGGTTACTGTTAGGCTTAGGCCTAGGGCTAGGATTTTTAAAACTAGGAAGCCCTTAGCTCCAGGCACACTGCAGCTGTTCAAGGCATCCCAAGGGGAGTACAAAAGTGCAACAACATGGCAGCTTTCACAGCTTTTTCCTTGGCACCATCCCTATACCTAGGCTGATTTATCTGCCTAGGGTTAGGGTTAGGGTTCAGCCTAGGGCTTGAATTTTTTTAACCAGGAAGCCCTGAGTTCCAGGCTTACTTCATCTGCCAAAGGCATCCCAAAGGGAGTGCAGAAGTGCCACAACATGGCTGCTTTCACGGCTTTTCCATTAGGAAGAACCCTAATACCCGGCTGATTTACCTTCCTAGGGTTACTGTTAGGCTTAGGCCTAGGACTTTTAAAACCAGGAAGCCCTGGGCTCCAGGCACACTGCAGCTGCAAAAGGCATCCCAAGGGGAGCGCAAAAGTGACGCAACTTGGCTGCCACCACTGATATTTCCATGAGACCATCCCGAACCATAGGCTGATTTTCCTTCCTAGGGTAAAGGTTTGAGTTACGCCTAGGGTAAGGGTTCTATTAACCAGAAAGCCCTGAGTTCCAAGAACACAGCAGCTGCGAAGGACTACTCAAGAAGAGCGCAAAAGTACCACAACATGCCTGCCTCCACAGCTTTTTCCTTGGGGACATGCCTAATTCCTGGCTGATTTGCCTTTCTCGTCTTAGGGTTGGGGTTCGGCCTAGGGCTAGGATTTTTAAAAGCAGGAAGCCCTGAGTACCAGGCACACTGGAGCTGTGAAAGGCATCCAAAAGGGAGTGCAAAAGTGCCACAACATGGCTGCTTTCACGGCTTTTTCCTTGGCAAGAAGCCTAACACCAGGCTGATTTACCTTCCCAGGTTTACTGTTAGGCTTAGGCCTAGGGCTAGGATTTTTAAAACTAGGAAGCCCTTAGCTCCAGGCACACTGCAGCTGTTCAAGGCATCCCAAGGGGAGTACAAAAGTGCAACAACATGGCAGCTTTCACAGCTTTTTCCTTGGCACCATCCCTATACCTAGGCTGATTTATCTGCCTAGGGTTAGGGTTAGGGTTCAGCCTAGGGCTTGGATTTCTTTAACCAGGAAGCCCTGAGTTCCAGGCTTACTTCATCTGCCAAAGGCATCCCAAAGGGAGTGCAGAAGTGCCACAACATGGCTGCTTTCACGGCTTTTCCCTTAGGAAGAACCCTAATACCTGGCTGATTTACCTTCCTAGGGTTACTGTTAGGCTTAGGCCTAGGACTTTTAAAACCAGGAAGCCCTGGGCTCCAGGCACACTGCAGCTGCAAAAGGCATCCCAAGGGGAGCGCAAAAGTGACGCAACTTGGCTGCCACCACTGATATTTCCATGAGACCATCCCGAACCATAGGCTGATTTTCCTTCCTAGGGTTAAGGTTTGAGTTACGCCTAGGGTAAGGGTTCTATTAACCAGAAAGCCCTGAGTTCCAAGAACACAGCAGCTGCGAAGGACTAGCCAAGAAGAGCGCAAAAGTACCACAACATGCCTGCCTCCACAGCTTTTTCCTTGGGGACATGCCTAATTCCTGGCTGATTTGCCTTTCTCGTCTTAGGGTTGGGGTTCGGCCTAGGGCTAGGATTTTTAAAAGCAGGAAGCCCTGAGTTCCAGGCACACTGGAGCTGTGAAAGGCATCCCAAGGGGAGTACAAAAGTGCAACAACATGGCAGCTTTCACTGCTTTTTCCTTGGCACCATCCCTATACCTAGGCTGTTTTATCTTCCTAGGGTTAGGGTTAGGGTTCAGCCTAGGGCTTGGATTTTTTTAACCAGGAAGCCCTGAGTTCCAGGCTTACTTCATCTGCCAAAGGCATCCCAAAGGGAGTGCAGAAGTGCCACAACATGGCTGCTTTCACGGCTTTTCCCTTAGGAAGAACCCTAATACCCGGCTGATTTACCTTCCTAGGGTTACTGTTAGGCTTAGGCCTAGGACTTTTAAAACCAGGAAGCCCTGGGCTCCAGGCACACTGCAGCTGCGAAAGGCATCCCAAGGGGAGCGCAAAAGTGACGCAACTTGGCTGCCACCACTGATATTTCCATGAGACCATCCCGAACCATAGGCTGATTTTCCTTCCTAGGGTTAAGGTTTGAGTTACGCCTAGGGTAAGGGCTCTATTAACCAGAAAGCCCTGAGTTCCAAGAACACAGCAGCTGCGAAGGACTAGCCAAGAAGAGCGCAAAAGTAGCACAACATGCCTGCCTCCACAGCTTTTTCCTTGTGGACATGCCTAATTCCTGGCTGATTTGCCTTTCTCGTCTTAGGGTTGGGGTTCGGCCTAGGGCTAGGATTTTTAAAAGCAGGAAGCCCTGAGTTCCAGGCACACTGGAGCTGTGAAAGGCATCCAAAAGGGAGTGCAAAAGTGCCACAACATGGCTGCTTTCACGGCTTTTTCCTTGGCAAGAAGCCTAACACCAGGCTGACATACTTTCCCAGGGTTACTGTTAGGCTTAGGCCTAGGGCTAGGATTTTTGAAACTAGGAAGCCCTGGGCTCCAGGCACACTGCAGCTGTTCAAGGCATCCCAAGGGGAGTACAAAAGTGCAACAACATGGCAGCTTTCACAGCTTTTTCCTTGGCACCATCCCTATACCTAGGCTGATTTATCTGCCTAGGGTTAGGGTTAGGGTTCAGCCTAGGGCTTGGATTTCTTTAACCAGGAAGCCCTGAGTTCCAGGCTTACTTCATCTGCCAAAGGCATCCCAAAGGGAGTGCAAAAGTGCCACAACATGGCTGCTTTCACGACTTTTCCCTTAGGAAGAACCCTAATACCCGGCTGATTTACCTTCCTAGGGTTACTGTTAGGCTTAGGCCTAGGACTTTTAAAACCAGGAAGCCCTGTGCTCCAGGCACACTGCAGCTGCAAAAGGCATCCCAAGGGGAGCGCAAAAGTGACGCAACTTGGCTGCCACCACTGATATTTCCATGAGACCATCCCGAACCATAGGCTGATTTTCCTTCCTAGGCTTAAGGTTTGAGTTAGGCCTAGGGTTAGTGTTCTTTTAACCAGAAAGCCCTGAGTTCCAAGAACACAGCAGCTGCGAAGGACTACCCAAGAAGAGCGCAAAAGTACCACAACATGCCTGCCTCCACAGCTTTTTCCTTGGGGACATGCCTAATTCCTGGCTGATTTGCCTTTCTCGTCTTAGTGTTGGGGTTCGGCCTAGGGCTAGGATTTTTAAAAGCAGGAAGCCCTGAGTTCCAGGCACACTGGAGCTGTGAAAGGCATCCAAAAGGGAGTGCAAAAGTGCCACAACATGGCTGCTTTCACGGCTTTTTCCTTGGCAAGACGCCTAACATCAGGCTGATTTACCTTCCCAGGGTTACTGTAAGGCTTAGGCCTAGGGCTAGGATTTTTAAAACTAGGAAGCCCTGGGCTCCAGGCACACTGCAGCTGTTCAAGGCATCCCAAGGGGAGTACAAAAGTGCAACAACATGGCAGCTTTCACAGCTTTTTCCTTGGCACCATCCCTATACCTAGGCTGATTTATCTGCCTAGGGTTAGGGTTAGGGTTCAGCCTAGGGCTTGGATTTCTTTAACCAGGAAGCCCTGAGTTCCAGGCTTACTTCATCTGCTAAAAGCATCCCAAAGGCAGTGCAGAAGTGCCACAACATGGCTGCTTTCACGGCTTTTCCCTTAGGAAGAACCCTAATACCCGGCTGATTTACCTTCCTAGGGTTACTGTTAGGCTTAGGCCTAGGACTTTTAAAACCAGGAAGCCCTGGGCTCCAGGCACACTGCAGCTGCAAAAGGCATCCCAAGGGGAGCGCAAAAGTGATGCAACTTGGCTGCCACCACTGATATTTCCATGAGACCATCCCGAACCATAGGCTGATTTTCCTTCCTAGGGTAAAGGTTTGAGTTACGCCTAGGGTAAGGGTTCTATTAACCAGAAAGCCCTGAGTTCCAAGAACACAGCAGCTGCGAAAGACTAGCCAAGAAGAGCGCAAAAGTACCACAACATGCCTGCCTCCACAGCTTTTTCCTTGGGGACATGCCTAATTCCTGGCTGATTTGCCTTTCTCGTCTTAGGGTTGGGGTTCGGCCTAGGGCTAGGATTTTTAAAAGCAGGAAGCCCTGAGTTCCAGGCACACTGGAGCTGTGAAAGGCATCCAAAAGGGAGTGCAAAAGTGCCACAACATGGCTGCTTTCACGGCTTTTTCCTTGGCAAGACGCCTAACATCAGGCTGATTTACCTTCCCAGGGTTACTGTTAGGCTTAGGCCTAGGGCTAGGATTTTTAAAACTAGGAAGCCCTTAGCTCCAGGCACACTGCAGCTGTTCAAGGCATCCCAAGGGGAGTACAAAAGTGCAACAACATGGCAGCTTTCACAGCTTTTTCCTTGGCACCATCCCTATACCTAGGCTGATTTATCTGCCTAGGGTTAGGGTTAGGGTTCAGCCTAGGGCTTGAATTTTTTTAACCAGGAAGCCCTGAGTTCCAGGCTTACTTCATCTGCCAAAGGCATCCCAAAGGGAGTGCAGAAGTGCCACAACATGGCTGCTTTCACGGCTTTTCCCTTAGGAAGAACCCTAATACCTGGCTGATTTACCTTCCTAGGGTTACTGTTAGGCTTAGGCCTAGGACTTTTAAAACCAGGAAGCCCTGGGCTCCAGGCACACTGCAGCTGCGAAAGGCATCCCAAGGGGAGCGCAAAAGTGACGCAACTTGGCTGCCACCACTGAAATTTCCATGAGACCATCCCGAACCATAGGTTGATTTTCCTTCCTAGGGTTAAGGTTTGAGTTACGCCTAGGGTAAGGGCTCTATTAACCAGAAAGCCCTGAGTTCCAAGAACACAGCAGCTGCGAAGGACTACTCAAGAAGAGCGCAAAAGTACCACAACATGCCTGCCTCCACAGCATTTTCCTTGGGGACATGCCTAATTCCTGGCTGATTTGCCTTTCTCGTCTTAGGGTTGGGGTTCGGCCTAGGGCTAGGATTTTTAAAAGCAGGAAGCCCTGAGTTCCAGGCACACTGCAGCTGTGAAAGGCATCCAAAAGGGAGTGCAAAAGTGCCACAACATGGCTGCTTTCACGGCTTTTTCCTTGGCAAGAAGCCTAACATCAGGCTGATTTACTTTCCCAGGGTTACTGTTAGGCTTAGGCCTAGGGCTAGGATTTTTGAAACTAGGAAGCCCTTAGCTCCAGGCACACTGCAGCTGTTCAAGGCATCCCAAGGGGAGTACAAAAGTGCAACAACATGGCAGCTTTCACAGCTTTTTCCTTGGCACCATCCCTATACCTAGGCTGATTTATCTGCCTAGGGTTAGGGTTAGGGTTCAGCCTAGGGCTTGGATTTCTTTAACCAGGAAGCCCTGAGTTCCAGGCTTACTTCATCTGCCAAAGGCATCCCAAAGGGAGTGCAGAAGTGCCACAACATGGCTGCTTTCACGGCTTTTCCCTTAGGAAGAACCCTAATACCCGGCTGATTTACCTTCCTAGGGTTACTGTTAGGCTTAGGCCTAGGACTTTTAAAACCAGGAAGCCCTGGGCTCCAGGCACACTGCAGCTGCAAAAGGCATCCCAAGGGGAGCGCAAAAGTGACGCAACCTGGCTGCCACCACTGATATTTCCATGAGACCATCCCGAACCATAGGTTGATTTTCCTTCCTAGGGCTAAGGTTTGAGTTACGCCTAGGGTAAGGGCTCTATTAACCAGAAAGCCCTGAGTTCCAAGAACACAGCAGCTGCGAAGGACTAGCCAAGAAGAGCGCAAAAGTAGCACAACATGCCTGCCTCCACAGCTTTTTCCTTGGGGACATGCCTAATTCCTGGCTGATTTGCCTTTCTCGTCTTAGGGTTGGGGTTCGGCCTAGGGCTAGGATTTTTAAAATCAGGAAGCCCTGAGTTCCAGGCACACTGGAGCTGTGAAAGGCATCCAAAAGGGAGTGCAAAAGTGCCACAACATGGCTGCTTTCACGGCTTTTTCCTTGGCAAGACGCCTAACACCAGGCTGATTTACCTTCCCAGAGTTACTGTTAGGCTTAGGCCTAGGGCTAGGATTTTTAAAACTAGGAAGCCCTTAGCTCCAGGCACACTGCAGCTGTTCAAGGCATCCCAAGGGGAGTACAAAAGTGCAACAACATGGCTGCTTTCACGGCTTTTCCCTTAGGAAGAACCCTAATACCCGGCTGATTTACCATCCTAGGGTTACTGTTAGGCTTAGGCCTAGGACTTTTAAAACCAGGAAGCCCTGGGCTCCAGGCACACTGCAGCTGCAAAAGGCATCCCAAGGGGAGCGCAAAAGTGACGCAACTTGGCTGCCACCACTGATATTTCCATGAGACCATCCCGAACCATAGGCTGATTTTCCTTCCTATGGGAAAGGTTTGAGTTACGCCTAGGGTAAGGGTTCTATTAACCAGAAAGCCCTGAGTTCCAAGAACACAGCAGCTGCGAAGGACTAGCCAAGAAGAGCGCAAAAGTACCACAACATGCCTGCCTCCACAGCTTTTTCCTTGGGGACATGCCTAATTCCTGGCTGATTTGCCTTTCTCGTCTTAGGGTTGGGGTTCGGCCTAGGGCTAGGATTTTTAAAAGCAGGAAGCCCTGAGTTCCAGGCACACTGCAGCTGTGAAAGGCATCCAAAAGGGAGTGCAAAAGTGCCACAACATGGCTGCTTTCACGGCTTTTTCCTTGGCAAGACGCCTAACATCAGGGTGATTTACCTTCCCAGGGTTACTGTTAGGCTTAGGCTTAGGGCTAGGATTTTTAAAACTAGGAAGCCCTTAGCTCTAGGCACACTGCAGCTGTTCAAGGCATCCCAAGGGGAGTACAAAAGTGCAACAACATGGCAGCTTTCACAGCTTTTTCCTTGGCACCATCCCTATACCTAGGCTGATTTATCTGCCTAGGGTTAGGGTTAGGGTTCAGCCTAGGGCTTGAATTTCTTTAACCAGGAAGCCCTGAGTTCCAGGCTTACTTCATCTGCCAAAGGCATCCCAAAGGGAGTGCAGAAGTGCCACAACATGGCTGCTTTCACGGCTTTTCCCTTAGGAAGAACCCTAATACCCGGCTGATTTACCTTCCTAGGGTTACTGTTAGGCTTAGGCCTAGGACTTTTAAAACCAGGAAGCCCTGGGCTCCAGGCACACTGCAGCTGCGAAAGGCATCCCAAGGGGAGCGCAAAAGTGACGCAACCTGGCTGCCACCACTGATATTTCCATGAGACCATCCCGAACCATAGGTTGATTTTCCTTCCTAGGGTTAAGGTTTGAGTTACGCCTAGGGTAAGGGCTCTATTAACCAGAAAGCCCTGAGTTCCAAGAACACAGCAGCTGCGAAGGACTAGCCAAGAAGAGCGCAAAAGTACCACAACATGCCTGCCTCCACAGCTTTTTCCTTGGGGACATGCCTAATTCCTGGCTGATTTGCCTTTCTCGTCTTAGGGTTGGGGTTCGGCCTAGGGCTAGGATTTTTAAAAGCAGGAAGCCCTGAGTTCCAGGCACACTGGAGCTGTGAAAGGCATCCAAAAGGGAGTGCAAAAGTGCCACAAAATGGCTGCTTTCACGGCTTTTTCCTTGGCAAGACGCCTAACACCAGGCTGATTTACCTTCCCAGAGTTACTGTTAGGCTTAGGCCTAGGGCTAGGATTTTTAAAACTAGGAAGCCCTTAGCTCCAGGCACACTGCAGCTGTTCAAGGCATCCCAAGGGGAGTACAAAAGTGCAACAACAGGGCTGCTTTCACGGCTTTTCCCTTAGGAAGAACCCTAATACCCGGCTGATTTACCATCCTAGGGTTACTGTTAGGCTTAGGCCTAGGACTTTTAAAACCAGGAAGCCCTGGGCTCCAGGCACACTGCAGCTGCAAAAGGCATCCCAAGGGGAGCGCAAAAGTGACGCAACTTGGCTGCCACCACTGATATTTCCATGAGACCATCCCGAACCATAGGCTGATTTTCCTTCCTATGGGAAAGGTTTGAGTTACGCCTAGGGTAAGGGTTCTATTAACCAGAAAGCCCTGAGTTCCAAGAACACAGCAGCTGCGAAGGACTAGCCAAGAAGAGCGCAAAAGTACCACAACATGCCTGCCTCCACAGCTTTTTCCTTGGGGACATGCCTAATTCCTGGCTGATTTGCCTTTCTCGTCTTAGGGTTGGGGTTCGGCCTAGGGCTAGGATTTTTAAAAGCAGGAAGCCCTGAGTTCCAGGCACACTGGAGCTGTGAAAGGCATCCAAAAGGGAGTGCAAAAGTGCCACAACATGGCTGCTTTCACGGGTTTTTCCTTGGCAAGACGCCTAACATCAGGCTGATTTACCTTCCCAGGGTTACTGTTAGGCTTAGGCCTAGGGCTAGGATTTTTAAAACTAGGAAGCCCTTAGCTCTAGGCACACTGCAGCTGTTCAAGGCATCCCAAGGGGAGTACAAAAGTGCAACAACATGGCAGCTTTCACAGCTTTTTCCTTGGCACCATCCCTATACCTAGGCTGATTTATCTGCCTAGGGTTAGGGTTAGGGTTCAGCCTAGGGCTTGAATTTTTTTAACCAGGAAGCCCTGAGTTCCAGGCTTACTTCATCTGCCAAAGGCATCCCAAAGGGAGTGCAGAAGTGCCACAACATGGCTGCTTTCACGGCTTTTCCCTTAGGAAGAACCCTAATACCCGGCTGATTTACCTTCCTAGGGTTACTGTTAGGCTTAGGCCTAGGACTTTTAAAACCAGGAAGCCCTGGGCTCCAGGCACACTGCAGCTGCAAAAGGCATCCCAAGGGGAGCGCAAAAGTGACGCAACTTGGCTGCCACCACTGATATTTCCATGAGACCATCCCGAACCATAGGCTGATTTTCCTTCCTAGGGTTAAGGTTTGAGTTACGCCTAGGGTAAGGGTCTATTAACCAGAAAGCCCTGAGTTCCAAGAACACAGCAGCTGCGAAGGACTACTCAAGAAGAGCGCAAAAGTACCACAACATGCCTGCCTCCACATCTTTTTCCTTGGGGACATGCCTAATTCCTGGCTGATTTGCCTTTCTCGTCTTAGGGTTGGGGTTCGGCCTAGGGCTAGGATTTTTAAAATCAGGAAGCCCTGAGTTCCAGGCACACTGGAGCTGTGAAAGGCATCCAAAAGGGAGTGCAAAAGTGCCACAACATGGCTGCTTTCACGGCTTTTTCCTTGGCAAGAAGCCTAACACCAGGCTGACATACTTTCCCAGGGTTACTGTTAGGCTTAGGCCTAGGGCTAGGATTTTTGAAACTAGGAAGCCCTTAGCTCCAGGCACACTGCAGCTGTTCAAGGCATCCCAAGGGGAGTACAAAAGTGCAACAACATGGCAGCTTTCACAGCTTTTTCCTTGGCACCATCCCTATACCTAGGCTGATTTATCTGCCAAGGGTTAGGGTTAGGGTTCAGCCTAGGGCTTGGATTTCTTTAACCAGGAAGCCCTGAGTTCCAGGCTTACTTCATCTGCCAAAAGCATCCCAAAGGGAGTGCAGAAGTGCCACAACATGGCTGCTTTCACGGCTTTTCCCTCAGGAAGAACCCTAATACCCGGCTGATTTACCTTCCTAGGGTTACTGTTAGGCTTAGGCCTAGGACTTTTAAAACCAGGAAGCCCTGGGCTCCAGGAACACTGCAGCTGCAAAAGGCATCCCAAGGGGAGCGCAAAAGTGACGCAACTTGGCTGCCACCACTGATATTTCCATGGGAGCATCCTGAACCATAGGCTGATTTTCCTTCCTAGGGTTAAGGTTTGAGTTACGCCTAGGGTAAGGGTTCTATTAACCAGAAAGCCCTGAGTTCCAAGAACACAGCAGCTGCGAAGGACTAGCCAAGAAGAGCGCAAAAGTACCACAACATGCCTGCCTCCACAGCTTTTTCCTTGGGGACATGCCTAATTCCTGGCTGATTTGCCTTTCTCGTCTTAGGGTTGGGGTTCGGCCTAGGGCTAGGATTTTTAAAAGCAGGAAGCCCTGAGTTCCAGGCACACTGGAGCTGTGAAGGGCATCCAAAAGGGAGTGCAAAAGTGCCACAACATGGCTGCTTTCACGGCTTTTTCCTTGGCAAGAAGCCTAACACCAGGCTGACATACTTTCCCAGGATTACTGTTAGGCTTAGGCCTAGGGCTAGGATTTTTGAAACTAGGAAGCCCTGGGCTCCAGGCACACTGCAGCTGTTCAAGGCATCCCAAGGGGAGTACAAAAGTGCAACAACATGGCAGCTTTCACAGCTTTTTCCTTGGCACCATCCCTATACCTAGGCTGATTTATCTGCCTAGGGTTAGGGTTAGGGTTCAGCCTAGGGCTTGGATTTCTTTAACCAGGAAGCCCTGAGTTCCAGGCTTACTTCATCTGCCAAAGGCATCCCAAAGGGAGTGCAGAAGTGCCACAACATGGCTGCTTTCACGGCTTTTCCCTTAGGAAGAACCCTAATACCTGGCTGATTTACCTTCCTAGGGTTACTGTTAGGCTTAGGCCTAGGACTTTTAAAACCAGGAAGCCCTGGGCTCCAGGCACACTGCAGCTGCAAAAGGCATCCCAAGGGGAGCGCAAAAGTGACGCAACTTGGCTGCCACCACTGATATTTCCATGGGAGCATCCTGAACCATAGGCTGATTTTCCTTCCTAGGGTTAAGGTTTGAGTTACGCCTAGGGTAAGGGTTCTATTAACCAGAAAGCCCTGAGTTCCAAGAACACAGCAGCTGCGAAGGACTAGCCAAGAAGAGTGCAAAAGTACCACAACATGCCTGCCTCCACAGCTTTTTCCTTGGGGACATGCCTAATTCCTGGCTGATTTGCCTTTCTCGTCTTAGGGTTGGGGTTCGGCCTAGGGCTAGGATTTTTAAAAGCAGGAAGCCCTGAGTTCCAGGCACACTGGAGCTGTGAAAGGCATCCAAAAGGGAGTGCAAAAGTGCCACAACATGGCTGCTTTCACGGCTTTTTCCTTGGCAAGAAGCCTAACACCAGGCTGACATACTTTCCCTGGGTTACTGTTAGGCTTAGGCCTAGGGCTAGGATTTTTGAAACTAGGAAGCCCTGGGCTCCAGGCACACTGCAGCTGTTCAAGGCATCCCAAGGGGAGTACAAAAGTGCAACAACATGGCAGCTTTCACAGCTTTTTCCTTGGCACCATCCCTATACCTAGGCTGATTTATCTGCCTAGGGTTAGGGTTAGGGTTCAGCCTAGGGCTTGGATTTCTTTAACCAGGAAGCCCTGAGTTCCAGGCTTACTTCATCTGCCAAAGGCATCCCAAAGGGAGTGCAGAAGTGCCACAACATGGCTGCTTTCACGGCTTTTCCCTTAGGAAGAACCCTAATACCTGGCTGATTTACCTTCCTAGGGTTACTGTTAGGCTTAGGCCTAGGACTTTTAAAACCAGGAAGCCCTGGGCTCCAGGCACACTGCAGCTGCAAAAGGCATCCCAAGGGGAGCGCAAAAGTGATGCAACTTGGCTGCCACCACTGATATTTCCATGGGAGCATCCTGAACCATAGGCTGATTTTCCTTCCTAG
Source organism: Ammospiza caudacuta (assembly GCF_027887145.1). Classification (NCBI taxonomy): domain Eukaryota; kingdom Metazoa; phylum Chordata; class Aves; order Passeriformes; family Passerellidae; genus Ammospiza; species Ammospiza caudacuta. The sequence goes on along the minus strand of NW_026683125.1, from coordinate 1,666,673 downwards.
GGTTAAGGTTTGAGTTACGCCTAGGGTAAGGGTTCTATTAACCAGAAAGCCCTGAGTTCCAAGAACACAGCAGCTGCGAAGGACTAGCCAAGAAGAGCGCAAAAGTACCACAACATGCCTGCCTCCACAGCTTTTTCCTTGGGGACATGCCTAATTCCTGGCTGATTTGCCTTTCTCGTCTTAGGGTTGGGGTTCGGCCTAGGGCTAGGATTTTTAAAAGCAGGAAGCCCTGAGTTCCAGGCACACTGGAGCTGTGAAAGGCATCCAAAAGGGAGTGCAAAAGTGCCACAACATGGCTGCTTTCACGGCTTTTTCCTTGGCAAGAAGCCTAACACCAGGCTGACATACTTCCCCAGGGTTACTGTTAGGCTTAGGCCTAGGGCTAGGATTTTTGAAACTAGGAAGCCCTGGGCTCCAGGCACACTGCAGCTGTTCAAGGCATCCCAAGGGGAGTACAAAAGTGCAACAACATGGCAGCTTTCACAGCTTTTTCCTTGGCACCATCCCTATACCTAGGCTGATTTATCTGCCTAGGGTTAGGGTTAGGGTTCAGCCTAGGGCTTGGATTTCTTTAACCAGGAAGCCCTGAGTTCCAGGCTTACTTCATCTGCCAAAGGCATCCCAAAGGGAGTGCAGAAGTGCCACAACATGGCTGCTTTCACGGCTTTTCCCTTAGGAAGAACCCTAATACCTGGCTGATTTACCTTCCTAGGGTTACTGTTAGGCTTAGGCCTAGGACTTTTAAAACCAGGAAGCCCTGGGCTCCAGGCACACTGCAGCTGCAAAAGGCATCCCAAGGGGTGCGCAAAAGTGACGCAACTTGGCTGCCACCACTGATATTTCCATGAGACCATCCCGAACCATAGGCTGATTTTCCTTCCTAGGGTTAAGGTTTGAGTTACGCCTAGGGTAAGGGTTCTATTAACCAGAAAGCCCTGAGTTCCAAGAACACAGCAGCTGCGAAGGACTAGCCAAGAAGAGCGCAAAAGTACCACAACATGCCTGCCTCCACAGCTTTTTCCTTGGGGACATGCCTAATTCCTGGCTGATTTGCCTTTCTCGTCTTAGGGTTGGGGTTCGGCCTAGGGCTAGGATTTTTAAAAGCAGGAAGCCCTGAGTTCCAGGCACACTGGAGCTGTGAAAGGCATCCAAAAGGGAGTGCAAAAGTGCCACAACATGGCTGCTTTCACGGCTTTTTCCTTGGCAAGAAGCCTAACACCAGGCTGACATACTTTCCCTGGGTTACTGTTAGGCTTAGGCCTAGGGCTAGGATTTTTGAAACTAGGAAGCCCTGGGCTCCAGGCACACTGCAGCTGTTCAAGGCATCCCAAGGGGAGTACAAAAGTGCAACAACATGGCAGCTTTCACAGCTTTTTCCTTGGCACCATCCCTATACCTAGGCTGATTTATCTGCCTAGGGTTAGGGTTAGGGTTCAGCCTAGGGCTTGGATTTCTTTAACCAGGAAGCCCTGAGTTCCAGGCTTACTTCATCTGCCAAAGGCATCCCAAAGGGAGTGCAGAAGTGCCACAACATGGCTGCTTTCACGGCTTTTCCCTTAGGAAGAACCCTAATACCCGGCTGATTTACCTTCCTAGGGTTACTGTTAGGCTTAGGCCTAGGACTTTTAAAACCAGGAAGCCCTGGGCTCCAGGCACACTGCAGCTGCAAAAGGCATTCCAAGGGGAGCGCAAAAGTGACGCAACTTGGCTGCCACCACTGATATTTCCATGAGACCATCCCGAACCATAGGTTGATTTTCCTTCCTAGGGTTAAGGTTTGAGTTACGCCTAGGGTAAGGGCTCTATTAACCAGAAAGCCCTGAGTTCCAAGAACACAGCAGCTGCGAAGGACTAGCCAAGAAGAGCGCAAAAGTACCACAACATGCCTGCCTCCACAGCTTTTTCCTTGGGGACATGCCTAATTCCTGGCTGATTTGCCTTTCTCGTCTTAGGGTTGGGGTTCGGCCTAGGGCTAGGATTTTTAAAAGCAGGAAGCCCTGAGTTCCAGGCACACTGGAGCTGTGAAAGGCATCCAAAAGGGAGTGCAAAAGTGCCACAACATGGCTGCTTTCACGGCTTTTTCCTTGGCAAGAAGCCTAACACCAGGCTGACATACTTTCCCAGGGTTACTGTTAGGCTTAGGCCTAGGGCTAGGATTTTTGAAACTAGGAAGCCCTTAGCTCCAGGCACACTGCAGCTGTTCAAGGCATCCCAAGGGGAGTACAAAAGTGCAACAACATGGCAGCTTTCACAGCTTTTTCCTTGGCACCATCCCTATACCTAGGCTGATTTATCTGCCTAGTGTTAGGGTTAGGGTTCAGCCTAGGGCTTGGATTTCTTTAACCAGGAAGCCCTGAGTTCCAGGCTTACTTCATCTGCCAAAGGCATCCCAAAGGGAGTGCAGAAGTGCCACAACATGGCTGCTTTCACGGCTTTTCCCTTAGGAAGAACGCTAATACCCGGCTGATTTACCTTCCTAGGGTTACTGTTAGGCTTAGGCCTAGGACTTTTAAAACCAGGAAGCCCTGGGCTCCAGGCACACTGCAGCTGCAAAAGGCATCCCAAGGGGAGCGCAAAAGTGACGCAACTTGGCTGCCACCACTGATATTTCCATGAGACCATCCCGAACCATAGGCTGATTTTCCTTCCTAGGGTAAAGGTTTGAGTTACGCCTAGGGTAAGGGTTCTATTAACCAGAAAGCCCTGAGTTCCAAGAACACAGCAGCTGCGAAGTACTAGCCAAGAAGAGCGCAAAAGTACCACAACATGCCTGCCTCTACAGCTTTTTCCTTGGGGACATGCCTAATTCCTGGCTGATTTGCCTTTCTCGTCTTAGGGTTGGGGTTCGGCCTAGGGCTAGGATTTTTAAAAGCAGGAAGCCCTGAGTTCCAGGCACACTGGAGCTGTGAAAGGCATCCAAAAGGGAGTGCAAAAGTGCCACAACATGGCTGCTTTCACGGCTTTTTCCTTGGCAAGACGCCTAACATCAGGCTGATTTACCTTCCCAGGGTTACTGTTAGGCTTAGGCCTAGGGCTAGGATTTTTAAAACTAGGAAGCCCTTAGCTCTAGGCACACTGCAGCTGTTCAAGGCATCCCAAGGGGAGTACAAAAGTGCAACAACATGGCAGCTTTCACAGCTTTTTCCTTGGCACCATCCCTATACCTAGGCTGATTTATCTGCCTAGGGTTAGGGCTAGGGTTCAGCCTAGGGCTTGAATTTTTTTAACCAGGAAGCCCTGAGTTCCAGGCTTACTTCATCTGCCAAAGGCATCCCAAAGGGAGTGCAGAAGTGCCACAACATGGCTGCTTTCACGGCTTTTCCCTTAGGAAGAACCCTAATACCCGGCTGATTTACCTTCCTAGGGTTACTGTTAGGCTTAGGCCTAGGACTTTTAAAACCAGGAAGCCCTGGGCTCCAGGCACACTGCAGCTGCAAAAGGCATCCCAAGGGGAGCGCAAAAGTGACGCAACTTGGCTGCCACTACTGATATTTCCATGAGACCATCCCGAACCATAGGCTGATTTTCCTTCCTAGGGTTAAGGTTTGAGTTACGCCTAGGGTAAGGCCTCTATTAACCAGAAAGCCCTGAGTTCCAAGAACACAGCAGCTGCGAAGGACTACTCAAGAAGAGCGCAAAAGTACCACAACATGCCTGCCTCCACAGCTTTTTCCTTGGGGACATGCCTAATTCCTGGCTGATTTGCCTTTCTCGTCTTAGGGTTGGGGTTCGGCCTAGGGGTAGGATTTTTAAAAGCAGGAAGCCCTGAGTTCCAGGCACACTGGAGCTGTGAAAGGCATCCAAAAGGGAGTGCAAAAGTGCCACAACATGGCTGCTTTCACGGCTTTTTCCTTGGCAAGAAGCCTAACACCAGGCTGACATACATTCCCTGGGTTACTGTTAGGCTTAGGCCTAGGGCTAGGATTTTTAAAACTAGGAAGCCCTTAGCTCCAGGCACACTGCAGCTGTTCAAGGCATCCCAAGGGGAGTACAAAAGTGCAACAACATGGCAGCTTTCACAGCTTTTTCCTTGGCACCATCCCTATACCTAGGCTGATTTATCTGCCTAGGGTTAGGGTTAGGGTTCAGCCTAGGGCTTGGATTTCTTTAACCAGGAAGCCCTGAGTTCCAGGCTTACTTCATCTGCCAAAGGCATCCCAAAGGGAGTGCAGAAGTGCCACAACATGGCTGCTTTCACGGCTTTTCCCTTAGGAAGAACCCTAATACCCGGCTGATTTACCTTCCTAGGGTTACTGTTAGGCTTAGGCCTAGGACTTTTAAAACCAGGAAGCCCTGGGCTCCAGGCACACTGCAGCTGCAAAAGGCATCCCAAGGGGAGCGCAAAAGTGACGCAACTTGGCTGCCACCACTGATATTTCCATGAGACCATCCCGAACCATAGGCTGATTTTCCTTCCTAGGGTTAAGGTTTGAGTTACGCCTAGGGTAAGGCCTCTATTAACCAGAAAGCCCTGAGTTCCAAGAACACAGCAGCTGCGAAGGACTACTCAAGAAGAGCGCAAAAGTACCACAACATGCCTGCCTCCACAGCTTTTTCCTTGGGGACATGCCTAATTCCTGGCTGATTTGCCTTTCTCGTCTTAGGGTTGGGGTTCGGCCTAGGGCTAGGAATTTTAAAAGCAGGAAGCCCTGAGTTCCAGGCACACTGGAGCTGTGAAAGGCATCCAAAAGGGAGTGCAAAAGTGCCACAACATGGCTGCTTTCACGGCTTTTTCCTTGGCAAGAAGCCTAACACCAGGCTGACATTCTTTCCCTGGGTTACTGTTAGGCTTAGGCCTAGGGCTAGGATATTTGAAACTAGGAAGCCCTGGGCTCCAGGCACACTGCAGCTGTTCAAGGCATCCCAAGGGGAGTACAAAAGTGCAACAACATGGCAGCTTTCACAGCTTTTTCCTTGGCACCATCCCTATACCTAGGCTGATTTATCTGCCTAGGGTTAGGGTTAGGGTTCAGCCTAGGGCTTGGATTTCTTTAACCAGGAAGCCCTGAGTTCCAGGCTTACTTCATCTGCCAAAGGCATCCCAAAGGGAGTGCAGAAGTGCCACAACATGGCTGCTTTCACGGCTTTTCCCTTAGGAAGAACCCTAATACCTGGCTGATTTACCTTCCTAGGGTTACTGTTAGGCTTAGGCCTAGGACTTTTAAAACCAGGAAGCCCTGGGCTCCAGGCACACTGCAGCTGCGAAAGGCATCCCAAGGGGAGCGCAAAAGTGACGCAACTTGGCTGCCACCACTGATATTTCCATGAGAGCATCCTGAACCATAGGCTGATTTTCCTTCCTAGGGTTAAGGTTTGAGTTACGCCTAGGGTAAGGGTTCTATTAACCAGAAAGCCCTGAGTTCCAAGAACACAGCAGCTGCGAAGGACTAGCCAAGAAGAGCGCAAAAGTACCACAACATGCCTGCCTCCACAGCTTTTTCCTTGGGGACATGCCTAATTCCTGGCTGATTTGCCTTTCTCGTCTTAGGGTTGGGGTTCGGCCTAGGGCTAGGATTTTTAAAAGCAGGAAGCCCTGAGTTCCAGGCACACTGGAGCTGTGAAAGGCATCCAAAAGGGAGTGCAAAAGTGCCACAACATGGCTGCTTTCACGGCTTTTTCCTTGGCAAGAAGCCTAACACCAGGCTGACATACTTCCCCAGGGTTACTGTTAGGCTTAGGCCTAGGGCTAGGATTTTTAAAACTAGGAAGCCCTTAGCTCTAGGCACACTGCAGCTGTTCAAGGCATCCCAAGGGGAGTACAAAAGTGCAACAACATGGCAGCTTTCACAGCTTTTTCCTTGGCACCATCCCTATACCTAGGCTGATTTATCTGCCTAGGGTTAGGGCTAGGGTTCAGCCTAGGGCTTGAATTTTTTTAACCAGGAAGCCCTGAGTTCCAGGCTTACTTCATCTGCCAAAGGCATCCCAAAGGGAGTGCAGAAGTGCCACAACATGGCTGCTTTCACGGCTTTTCCCTTAGGAAGAACCCTAATACCCGGCTGATTTACCTTCCTAGGGTTACTGTTAGGCTTAGGCCTAGGACTTTTAAAACCAGGAAGCCCTGGGCTCCAGGCACACTGCAGCTGCAAAAGGCATCCCAAGGGGAGCGCAAAAGTGACGCAACTTGGCTGCCACCACTGATATTTCCATGAGACCATCCCGAACCATAGGCTGATTTTCCTTCCTAGGGTTAAGGTTTGAGTTACGCCTAGGGTAAGGCCTCTATTAACCAGAAAGCCCTGAGTTCCAAGAACACAGCAGCTGCGAAGGACTACTCAAGAAGAGCGCAAAAGTACCACAACATGCCTGCCTCCACAGCTTTTTCCTTGGGGACATGCCTAATTCCTGGCTGATTTGCCTTTCTCGTCTTAGGGTTGGGGTTCGGCCTAGGGCTAGGATTTTTAAAAGCAGGAAGCCCTGAGTTCCAGGCACACTGGAGCTGTGAAAGGCATCCAAAAGGGAGTGCAAAAGTGCCACAACATGGCTGCTTTCACGGCTTTTTCCTTGGCAAGAAGCCTAACACCAGGCTGACATACTTTCCCAGGGTTACTGTTAGGCTTAGGCCTAGGGCTAGGATTTTTGAAACTAGGAAGCCCTTAGCTCCAGGCACACTGCAGCTGTTCAAGGCATCCCAAGGGGAGTACAAAAGTGCAACAACATGGCAGCTTTCACAGCTTTTTCCTTGGCACCATCCCTATACCTAGGCTGATTTATCTGCCTAGGGTTAGGGCTAGGGTTCAGCCTAGGGCTTGAATTTTTTTAACCAGGAAGCCCTGAGTTCCAGGCTTACTTCATCTGCCAAAGGCATCCCAAAGGGAGTGCAGAAGTGCCACAACATGGCTGCTTTCACGGCTTTTCCCTTAGGAAGAACCCTAATACCCGGCTGATTTACCTTCCTAGGGTTACTGTTAGGCTTAGGCCTAGGACTTTTAAAACCAGGAAGCCCTGGGCTCCAGGCACACTGCAGCTGCAAAAGGCATCCCAAGGGGAGCGCAAAAGTGACGCAACTTGGCTGCCACCACTGATATTTCCATGAGACCATCCCGAACCATAGGCTGATTTTCCTTCCTAGGGTTAAGGTTTGAGTTACGCCTAGGGTAAGGCCTCTATTAACCAGAAAGCCCTGAGTTCCAAGAACACAGCAGCTGCGAAGGACTACTCAAGAAGAGCGCAAAAGTACCACAACATGCCTGCCTCCACAGCTTTTTCCTTGGGGACATGCCTAATTCCTGGCTGATTTGCCTTTCTCGTCTTAGGGTTGGGGTTCGGCCTAGGGGTAGGATTTTTAAAAGCAGGAAGCCCTGAGTTCCAGGCACACTGGAGCTGTGAAAGGCATCCAAAAGGGAGTGCAAAAGTGCCACAACATGGCTGCTTTCACGGCTTTTTCCTTGGCAAGAAGCCTAACACCAGGCTGACATACATTCCCTGGGTTACTGTTAGGCTTAGGCCTAGGGCTAGGATTTTTAAAACTAGGAAGCCCTTAGCTCCAGGCACACTGCAGCTGTTCAAGGCATCCCAAGGGGAGTACAAAAGTGCAACAACATGGCAGCTTTCACAGCTTTTTCCTTGGCACCATCCCTATACCTAGGCTGATTTATCTGCCTAGGGTTAGGGTTAGGGTTCAGCCTAGGGCTTGGATTTCTTTAACCAGGAAGCCCTGAGTTCCAGGCTTACTTCATCTGCCAAAGGCATCCCAAAGGGAGTGCAGAAGTGCCACAACATGGCTGCTTTCACGGCTTTTCCCTTAGGAAGAACCCTAATACCCGGCTGATTTACCTTCCTAGGGTTACTGTTAGGCTTAGGCCTAGGACTTTTAAAACCAGGAAGCCCTGGGCTCCAGGCACACTGCAGCTGCAAAAGGCATCCCAAGGGGAGCGCAAAAGTGACGCAACTTGGCTGCCACCACTGATATTTCCATGAGACCATCCCGAACCATAGGCTGATTTTCCTTCCTAGGGTTAAGGTTTGAGTTACGCCTAGGGTAAGGCCTCTATTAACCAGAAAGCCCTGAGTTCCAAGAACACAGCAGCTGCGAAGGACTAGCCAAGAAGAGCGCAAAAGTACCACAACATGCCTGCCTCCACAGCTTTTTCCTTGGGGACATGCCTAATTCCTGGCTGATTTGCCTTTCTCGTCTTAGGGTTGGGGTTCGGCCTAGGGCTAGGATTTTTAAAAGCAGGAAGCCCTGAGTTCCAGGCACACTGGAGCTGTGAAAGGCATCCAAAAGGGAGTGCAAAAGTGCCACAACATGGCTGCTTTCACGGCTTTTTCCTTGGCAAGACGCCTAACATCAGGCTGATTTACCTTCCCAGGGTTACTGTTAGGCTTAGGCCTAGGGCTAGGATTTTTAAAACTAGGAAGCCCTTAGCTCTAGGCACACTGCAGCTGTTCAAGGCATCCCAAGGGGAGTACAAAAGTGCAACAACATGGCAGCTTTCACAGCTTTTTCCTTGGCACCATCCCTATACCTAGGCTGATTTATCTGCCTAGGGTTAGGGCTAGGGTTCAGCCTAGGGCTTGAATTTTTTTAACCAGGAAGCCCTGAGTTCCAGGCTTACTTCATCTGCCAAAGGCATCCCAAAGGGAGTGCAGAAGTGCCACAACATGGCTGCTTTCACGGCTTTTCCCTTAGGAAGAACCCTAATACCCGGCTGATTTACCTTCCTAGGGTTACTGTTAGGCTTAGGCCTAGGACTTTTAAAACCAGGAAGCCCTGGGCTCCAGGCACACTGCAGCTGCAAAAGGCATCCCAAGGGGAGCGCAAAAGTGACGCAACTTGGCTGCCACCACTGATATTTCCATGAGACCATCCCAAACCATAGGCTGATTTTCCTTCCTAGGGTTAAGGTTTGAGTTACGCCTAGGGTAAGGCCTCTATTAACCAGAAAGCCCTGAGTTCCAAGAACACAGCAGCTGCGAAGGACTACTCAAGAAGAGCGCAAAAGTACCACAACATGCCTGCCTCCACAGCTTTTTCCTTGGGGACATGCCTAATTCCTGGCTGATTTGCCTTTCTCGTCTTAGGGTTGGGGTTCGGCCTAGGGCTAGGATTTTTAAAAGCAGGAAGCCCTGAGTTCCAGGCACACTGGAGCTGTGAAAGGCATCCAAAAGGGAGTGCAAAAGTGCCACAACATGGCTGCTTTCACGGCTTTTTCCTTGGCAAGAAGCCTAACACCAGGCTGACATACTTTCCCAGGGTTACTGTTAGGCTTAGGCCTAGGGCTAGGATTTTTAAAACTAGGAAGCCCTTAGCTCCAGGCACACTGCAGCTGTTCAAGGCATCCCAAGGGGAGTACAAAAGTGCAACAACATGGCAGCTTTCACAGCTTTTTCCTTGGCACCATCCCTATACCTAGGCTGATTTATCTGCCTAGGGTTAGGGTTAGGGTTCAGCCTAGGGCTTGAATTTTTTTAACCAGGAAGCCCTGAGTTCCAGGCTTACTTCATCTGCCAAAGGCATCCCAAAGGGAGTGCAGAAGTGCCACAACATGGCTGCTTTCACGGCTTTTCCATTAGGAAGAACCCTAATACCCGGCTGATTTACCTTCCTAGGGTTACTGTTAGGCTTAGGCCTAGGACTTTTAAAACCAGGAAGCCCTGGGCTCCAGGCACACTGCAGCTGCAAAAGGCATCCCAAGGGGAGCGCAAAAGTGACGCAACTTGGCTGCCACCACTGATATTTCCATGAGACCATCCCGAACCATAGGCTGATTTTCCTTCCTAGGGTTAAGGTTTGAGTTACGCCTAGGGTAAGGGTTCTATTAACCAGAAAGCCCTGAGTTCCAAGAACACAGCAGCTGCGAAGGACTACTCAAGAAGAGCGCAAAAGTACCACAACATGCCTGCCTCCACAGCTTTTTCCTTGGGGACATGCCTAATTCCTGTCTGATTTGCCTTTCTCGTCTTAGGGTTGGGGTTCGGCCTAGGGCTAGGATTTTTAAAAGCAGGAAGCCCTGAGTTCCAGGCACACTGCAGCTGTGAAAGGCATCCAAAAGGGAGTGCAAAAGTGCCACAACATGGCTGCTTTCACGGCTTTTTCCTTGGCAAGAAGCCTAACACCAGGCTGACATACTTTCCCTGGGTTACTGTTAGGCTTAGGCCTAGGGCTAGGATATTTGAAACTAGGAAGCCCTGGGCTCCAGGCACACTGCAGCTGTTCAAGGCATCCCAAGGGGAGTACAAAAGTGCAACAACATGGCAGCTTTCACAGCTTTTTCCTTGGCACCATCCCTATACCTAGGCTGATTTATCTGCCTAGGGTTAGGGTTAGGGTTCAGCCTAGGGCTTGGATTTCTTTAACCAGGAAGCCCTGAGTTCCAGGCTTACTTCATCTGCCAAAGGCATCCCAAAGGGAGTGCAGAAGTGCCACAACATGGCTGCTTTCACGGCTTTTCCCTTAGGAAGAACCCTAATACCTGGCTGATTTACCTTCCTAGGGTTACTGTTAGGCTTAGGCCTAGGACTTTTAAAACCAGGAAGCCCTGGGCTCCAGGCACACTGCAGCTGCAAAAGGCATCCCAAGGGGAGCGCAAAAGTGACGCAACTTGGCTGCCACCACTGATATTTCCATGAGACCATCCCGAACCATAGGCTGATTTTCCTTCCTAGGGTTAAGGTTTGAGTTACGCCTAGGGTAAGGGCTCTATTAACCAGAAAGCCCTGAGTTCCAAGAACACAGCAGCTGCGAAGGACTAGCCAAGAAGAGCGCAAAAGTACCACAACATGCCTGCCTCCACAGCTTTTTCCTTGGGGACATGCCTAATTCCTGGCTGATTTGCCTTTCTCGTCTTAGGGTTGGGGTTCGGCCTAGGGCTAGGATTTTTAAAATCAGGAAGCCCTGAGTTCCAGGCACACTGGAGCTGTGAAAGGCATCCAAAAGGGAGTGCAAAAGTGCCACAACATGGCTGCTTTCACGGCTTTTTCCTTGGCAAGAAGCCTAACACCAGGCTGACATACTTCCCCAGGGTTACTGTTAGGCTTAGGCCTAGGGCTAGGATTTTTGAAACTAGGAAGCCCTGGGCTCCAGGCACACTGCAGCTGTTCAAGGCATCCCAAGGGGAGTACAAAAGTGCAACAACATGGCAGCTTTCACAGCTTTTTCCTTGGCACCATCCCTATACCTAGGCTGATTTATCTGCCTAGGGTTAGGGTTAGGGTTCAGCCTAGGGCTTGGATTTCTTTAACCAGGAAGCCCTGAGTTCCAGGCTTACTTCATCTGCCAAAGGCATCCCAAAGGGAGTGCAGAAGTGCCACAACATGGCTGCTTTCACGGCTTTTCCCTTAGGAAGAACCCTAATACCTGGCTGATTTACCTTCCTAGGGTTACTGTTAGGCTTAGGCCTAGGACTTTTAAAACCAGGAAGCCCTGGGCTCCAGGCACACTGCAGCTGCAAAAGGCATCCCAAGGGGAGCGCAAAAGTGACGCAACTTGGCTGCCACCACTGATATTTCCATGAGAGCATCCTGAACCATAGGCTGATTTTCCTTCCTAGGGTTAAGGTTTGAGTTACGCCTAGGGTAAGGGTTCTATTAACCAGAAAGCCCTGAGTTCCAAGAACACAGCAGCTGCGAAGGACTAGCCAAGAAGAGCGCAAAAGTACCACAACATGCCTGCCTCCACAGCTTTTTCCTTGGGGACATGCCTAATTCCTGGCTGATTTGCCTTTCTCGTCTTAGGGTTGGGGTTCGGCCTAGGGCTAGGATTTTTAAAATCAGGAAGCCCTGAGTTCCAGGCACACTGGAGCTGTGAAAGGCATCCAAAAGGGAGTGCAAAAGTGCCACAACATGGCTGCTTTCACGGCTTTTTCCTTGGCAAGAAGCTTAACATCAGGCTGACATACTTTCCCAGGGTTACTGTTAGGCTTAGGCTTAGGGCTAGGATTTTTGAAACTAGGAAGCCCTGGGCTCCAGGCACACTGCAGCTGTTCAAGGCATCCCAAGGGGAGTACAAAAGTGCAACAACATGGCAGCTTTCACAGCTTTTTCCTTGGCACCATCCCTATACCTAGGCTGATTTATCTGCCTAGGGTTAGGGTTAGGGTTCAGCCTAGGGCTTGAATTTTTTTAACCAGGAAGCCCTGAGTTCCAGGCTTAATTCATCTGCCAAAGGCATCCCAAAGGGAGTGCAGAAGTGCCACAACATGGCTGCTTTCACGGCTTTTCCCTTAGGAAGAACCCTAATACCCGGCTGATTTACCTTCCTAGGGTTACTGTTAGGCTTAGGCCTAGGACTTTTAAAACCAGGAAGCCCTGGGCTCCAGGCACACTGCAGCTGCGAAAGGCATCCCAAGGGGAGCGCAAAAGTGACGCAACCTGGCTGCCACCACTGATATTTCCATGAGACCATCCCGAACCATAGGTTGATTTTCCTTCCTAGGGTTAAGGTTTGAGTTACGCCTAGAGTAAGGGCTCTATTAACCAGAAAGCCCTGAGTTCCAAGAACACAGCAGCTGCGAAGGACTAGCCAAGAAGAGCGCAAAAGTAGCACAACATGCCTGCCTCCACAGCTTTTTCCTTGCGGACATGCCTAATTCCTGGCTGATTTGCCTTTCTCGTCTTAGGGTTGGGGTTCGGCCTAGGGCTAGGATTTTTAAAAGCAGGAAGCCCTGAGTTCCAGGCACACTGGAGCTGTGAAAGGCATCCAAAAGGGAGTGCAAAAGTGCCACAACATGGCTGCTTTCACGGCTTTTTCCTTGGCAAGAAACCTAACATCAGGCTGATTAACTATCCCAGGGTTACTGTTAGGCTTAGGCCTAGGGCTAGGATTTTTGAAACTGGGCAGCCCTGGGCTCCAGGCACACTGCAGCTGTTCAAGGCATCCCAAAGGGTGTACAAAAGTGCAACAACATGGCAGCTTTCACAGCTTTTTCCTTGGCACCATCCCTATACCTAGGCTGATTTATCTGCCTAGGGTTAGGGTTAGGGTTCAGCCTAGGGCTTGAATTTCTTTAACCAGGAAGCCCTGAGTTCCAGGCTTACTTCATCTGCCAAAGGCATCCCAAAGGGAGTGCAGAAGTGCCACAACATGGCTGCTTTCACGGCTTTTCCCTTAGGAAGAACCCTAATACCCGGCTGATTTACCTTCCTAGGGTTACTGTTAGGCTTAGGCCTAGGACTTTTAAAACCAGGAAGCCCTGGGCTCCAGGCACACTGCAGCTGCAAAAGGCATCCCAAGGGGAGCGCAAAAGTGACGCAACTTGGCTGCCACCACTGATATTTCCATGAGACCATCCCGAACCATAGGCTGATTTTCCTTCCTAGGGTTAAGGTTTGAGTTACGCCTAGGGTAAGGGTTCTATTAACCAGAAAGCCCTGAGTTCCAAGAACACAGCAGCTGCGAAGGACTAGCCAAGAAGAGCGCAAAAGTAGCACAACATGCCTGCCTCCACAGCTTTTTCCTTGGGGACATGCCTAATTCCTGGCTGATTTGCCTTTCTCGTCTTAGGGTTGGGGTTCGGCCTAGGGCTAGGATTTTTAAAAGCAGGAAGCCCTGAGTTCCAGGCACACTGGAGCTGTGAAAGGCATCCAAAAGGGAGTGCAAAAGTGCCACAACATGGCTGCTTTCACGGCTTTTTCCTTGGCAAGAAGCCTAACACCAGGCTGACATACTTTCCCAGGGTTACTGTTAGGCTTAGGCCTAGGGCTAGGATTTTTGAAACTAGGAAGCCCTGGGCTCCAGGCACACTGCAGCTGTTCAAGGCATCCCAAGGGGAGTACAAAAGTGCAACAACATGGCAGCTTTCACAGCTTTTTCCTTGGCACCATCCCTATACCTAGGCTGATTTATCTGCCTAGGGTTAGGGTTAGGGTTCAGCCTAGGGCTTGGATTTCTTTAACCAGGAAGCCCTGAGTTCCAGGCTTACTTCATCTGCCAAAGGCATCCCAAAGGGAGTGCAGAAGTGCCACAACATGGCTGCTTTCACGGCTTTTCCCTTAGGAAGAACCCTAATACCCGGCTGATTTACCTTCCTAGGGTTACTGTTAGGCTTAGGCCTAGGACTTTTAAAACCAGGAAGCCCTGGGCTCCAGGCACACTGCAGCTGCAAAAGGCATCCCAAGGGGAGCGCAAAAGTGACGCAACTTGGCTGCCACCACTGATATTTCCATGGGAGCATCCTGAACCATAGGCTGATTTTCCTTCCTAGGGTTAAGGTTTGAGTTACGCCTAGGGTAAGGGTTCTATTAACCAGAAAGCCCTGAGTTCCAAGAACACAGCAGCTGCGAAGGACTAGCCAAGAAGAGCGCAAAAGTAGCACAACATGCCTGCCTCCACAGCTTTTTCCTTGGGGACATGCCTAATTCCTGGCTGATTTGCCTTTCTCGTCTTAGGGTTGGGGTTCGGCCTAGGGCTAGGATTTTTAAAAGCAGGAAGCCCTGAGTTCCAGGCACACTGGAGCTGTGAAAGGCATCCAAAAGGGAGTGCAAAAGTGCCACAACATGGCTGCTTTCACGGCTTTTTCCTTGGCAAGAAGCCTAACATCAGGCTGATTTACTTTCCCAGGGTTACTGTTAGGCTTAGGCCTAGGGCTAGGATTTTTGAAACTAGGAAGCCCTGGGCTCCAGGCACACTGCAGCTGTTCAAGGCATCCCAAGGGGAGTACAAAAGTGCAACAACATGGCAGCTTTCACAGCTTTTTCCTTGGCACCATCCCTATACCTAGGCTGATTTATCTGCCTAGGGTTAGGGTTAGGGTTCAGCCTAGGGCTTGGATTTCTTTAACCAGGAAGCCCTGAGTTCCAGGCTTACTTCATCTGCCAAAGGCATCCCAAAGGGAGTGCAGAAGTGCCACAACATGGCTGCTTTCACGGCTTTTCCCTTAGGAAGAACCCTAATACCCGGCTGATTTACCTTCCTAGGGTTACTGTTAGGCTTAGGCCTAGGACTTTTAAAACCAGGAAGCCCTGGGCTCCAGGCACACTGCAGCTGCAAAAGGCATCCCAAGGGGAGCGCAAAAGTGACGCAACTTGGCTGCCACCACTGATATTTCCATGAGACCATCCCGAACCATAGGCTGATTTTCCTTCCTAGGGTTAAGGTTTGAGTTACGCCTAGGGTAAGGGCTCTATTAACCAGAAAGCCCTGAGTTCCAAGAACACAGCAGCTGCGAAGGACTAGCCAAGAAGAGCGCAAAAGTAGCACAACATGCCTGCCTCCACAGCTTTTTCCTTGGGGACATGCCTAATTCCTGGCTGATTTGCCTTTCTCGTCTTAGGGTTGGGGTTCGGCCTAGGGCTAGGATTTTTAAAATCAGGAAGCCCTGAGTTCCAGGCACACTGGAGCTGTGAAAGGCATCCAAAAGGGAGTGCAAAAGTGCCACAACATGGCTGCTTTCACGGCTTTTTCCTTGGCAAGAAGCCTAACATCAGGCTGATTTACTTTCCCAGGGTTACTGTTAGGCTTAGGCCTAGGGCTAGGATTTTTGAAACTAGGAAGCCCTTAGCTCCAGGCACACTGCAGCTGTTCAAGGCATCCCAAGGGGAGTACAAAAGTGCAACAACATGGCAGCTTTCACAGCTTTTTCCTTGGCACCATCCCTATACCTAGGCTGATTTATCTGCCTAGGGTTAGGGTTAGTGTTCAGCCTAGGGCTTGAATTTTTAACCAGGAAGCCCTGAGTTCCAGGCTTACTTCATCTGCCAAAGGCATCCCAAAGGGAGTGCAGAAGTGCCACAACATGGCTGCTTTCACGGCTTTTCCCTTAGGAAGAACCCTAATACCCGGCTGATTTACCTTCCTAGGGTTACTGTTAGGCTTAGGCCTAGGACTTTTAAAACCAGGAAGCCCTGGGCTCCAGGCACACTGCAGCTGCAAAAGGCATCCCAAGGGGAGCGCAAAAGTGACGCAACTTGGCTGCCACCACTGATATTTCCATGAGACCATCCCGAACCATAGGTTGATTTTCCTTCCTAGGGTTAAGGTTTGAGTTACGCCTAGGGTAAGGGCTCTATTAACCAGAAAGCCCTGAGTTCCAAGAACACAGCAGCTGCGAAGGACTAGCCAAGAAGAGCGCAAAAGTACCACAACATGCCTGCCTCCACAGCTTTTTCCTTGGGGACATGCCTAATTCCTGGCTGATTTGCCTTTCTCGTCTTAGGGTTGGGGTTCGGCCTAGGGCTAGGATTTTTAAGAGCAGGAAGCCCTGAGTTCCACGCACACTGGAGCTGTGAAAGGCATCCAAAAGGGAGTGCAAAAGTGCCACAACATGACTGCTTTCACGGCTTTTTCCTTGGCAAGAAGCCTAACACCAGGCTGACATACTTTCCCAGGGTTACTGTTAGGCTTAGGCCTAGGGCTAGGATTTTTGAAACTAGGAAGCCCTGGGCTCCAGGCACACTGCAGCTGTTCAAAGCATCCCAAGGGGAGTACAAAAGTGCAACAACATGGCAGCTTTCACAGCTTTTTCCTTGGCACCATCCCTATACCTAGGCTGATTTATCTGCCTAGGGTTAGGGTTAGGGTTCAGCCTAGGGCTTGGATTTCTTTAACCAGGAAGCCCTGAGTTCCAGGCTTACTTCATCTGCCAAAGGCATCCCAAAGGGAGTGCAGAAGTGCCACAACATGGCTGCTTTCACGGCTTTTCCCTTAGGAAGAACCCTAATACCCGGCTGATTTACCTTCCTAGGGTTACTGTTAGGCTTAGGCCTAGGACTTTTAAAACCAGGAAGCCCTGGGCTCCAGGCACACTGCAGCTGCAAAAGGAATCCCAAGGGGAGCGCAAAAGTGACGCAACCTGGCTGCCACCACTGATATTTCCATGAGACCATCCCGAACCATAGGCTGATTTTCCTTCCTAGGGTTAAGGTTTGAGTTACGCCTAGGGTATGGGTTCTATTAACCAGAAAGCCCTGAGTTCCAAGAACACAGCAGCTGCGAAGGACTACCCAAGAAGAGCGCAAAAGTAGCACAACATGCCTGCCCCTACAGCTTTTTCCTTGGGGACATGCCTAATTCCTGGCTGATTTGCCTTTCTCGTCTTAGGGTTGGGGTTCGGCCTAGGGCTAGGATTTTTAAAATCAGGAAGCCCTGAGTTCCAGGCACACTGCAGCTGTGAAAGGCATCCAAAAGGGAGTGCAAAAGTGCCACAACATGGCTGCTTTCACGGCTTTTTCCTTGGCAAGAAGCCTAACATCAGGCTGATTTACTTTCCCAGGGTTACTGTTAGGCTTAGGCCTAGGGCTAGGATTTTTGAAACTAGGAAGCCCTGGGCTCCAGGCACACTGCAGCTGTTCAAGGCATCCCAAGGGGAGTACAAAAGTGCAACAACATGGCAGCTTTCACAGCTTTTTCCTTGGCACCATCCCTATACCTAGGCTGATTTATCTGCCTAGGGTTAGGGTTAGGGTTCAGCCTAGGGCTTGAATTTTTTTAACCAGGAAGCCCTGAGTTCCAGGCTTACTTCATCTGCCAAAGGCATCCCAAAGGGAGTGCAGAAGTGCCACAACATGGCTGCTTTCACGGCTTTTCCCTTAGGAAGAACCCTAATACCCGGCTGATTTACCTTCCTAGGGTTACTGTTAGGCTTAGGCCTAGGACTTTTAAAACCAGGAAGCCCTGGGCTCCAGGCACACTGCAGCTGCAAAAGGCATCCCAAGGGGAGCGCAAAAGTGACGCAACTTGGCTGCCACCACTGATATTTCCATGAGACCATCCCGAATCATAGGCTGATTTTCCTTCCTAGGGTAAAGGTTTGAGTTACGCCTAGGGTAAGGGTTCTATTAACCAGAAAGCCCTGAGTTCCAAGAACACAGCAGCTGCGAAGGACTAGCCAAGAAGAGCGCAAAAGTACCACAACATGCCTGCCTCCACAGCTTTTTCCTTGGGGACATGCCTAATTCCTGGCTGATTTGCCTTTCTCGTCTTAGGGTTGGGGTTCGGCCTAGGGCTAGGATTTTTAAAATCAGGAAGCCCTGAGTTCCAGGCACACTGGAGCTGTGAAAGGCATCCAAAAGGGAGTGCAAAAGTGCCACAACATGGCTGCTTTCACGGCTTTTTCCTTGGCAAGACGCCTAACATCAGGCTGATTTACCTTCCCAGGGTTACTGTTAGGCTTAGGCCTAGGGCTAGGATTTTTAAAACTAGGAAGCCCTTAGCTCCAGGCACACTGCAGCTGTTCAAGGCATCCCAAGGGGAGTACAAAAGTGCAACAACATGGCAGCTTTCACAGCTTTTTCCTTGGCACCATCCCTATACCTAGGCTGATTTATCTGCCTAGGGTTAGGGTTAGGGTTCAGCCTAGGGCTTGAATTTTTTTAACCAGGAAGCCCTGAGTTCCAGGCTTACTTCATCTGCCAAAGGCATCCCAAAGGGAGTGCAGAAGTGCCACAACATGGCTGCTTTCACGGCTTTTCCCTTAGGAAGAACCCTAATACCTGGCTGATTTACCTTCCTAGGGTTACTGTTAGGCTTAGGCCTAGGACTTTTAAAACCAGGAAGCCCTGGGCTCCAGGCACACTGCAGCTGCGAAAGGCATCCCAAGGGGAGCGCAAAAGTGACGCAACTTGGCTGCCACCACTGATATTTCCATGAGACCATCCCGAACCATAGGCTGATTTTCCTTCCTAGGGTTAAGGTTTGAGTTACGCCTAGGGTAAGGGTTCTATTAACCAGAAAGCCCTGAGTTCCAAGAACACAGCAGCTGCGAAGGACTACTCAAGAAGAGCGCAAAAGTTCCACAACATGCCTGCCTCCACAGCTTTTTCCTTGGGGACATGCCTAATTCCTGGCTGATTTGCCTTTCTCGTCTTAGGGTTGGGGTTCGGCCTAGGGCTAGGATTTTTAAAAGCAGGAAGCCCTGAGTTCCAGGCACACTGGAGCTGTGAAAGGCATCCAAAAGGGAGTGCAAAAGTGCCACAACATGGCTGCTTTCACGTCTTTTTCCTTGGCAAGAAGCCTAACACCAGGCTGACATACTTTCCCAGGGTTACTGTTAGGCTTAGGCCTAGGGCTAGGATTTTTGAAACTAGGAAGCCCTGGGCTCCAGGCACACTGCAGCTGTTCAAGGCATCCCAAGGGGAGTACAAAAGTGCAACAACATGGCAGCTTTCACAGCTTTTTCCTTGGCACCATCCCTATACCTAGGCTGATTTATCTGCCTAGGGTTAGGGTTAGGGTTCAGCCTAGGGCTTGGATTTCTTTAACCAGGAAGCCCTGAGTTCCAGGCTTACTTCATCTGCCAAAGGCATCCCAAAGGGAGTGCAGAAGTGCCACAACATGGCTGCTTTCACGGCTTTTCCCTTAGGAAGAACCCTAATACCCGGCTGATTTACCTTCCTAGGGTTACTGTTAGGCTTAGGCCTAGGACTTTTAAAACCAGGAAGCCCTGGGCTCCAGGCACACTGCAGCTGCAAAAGGCATCCCAAGGGGAGCGCAAAAGTGACGCAACTTGGCTGCCACCACTGATATTTCCATGAGACCATCCCGAACCATAGGTTGATTTTCCTTCCTAGGGTTAAGGTTTGAGTTACGCCTAGGGTAAGGGCTCTATTAACCAGAAAGCCCTGAGTTCCAAGAACACAGCAGCTGCGAAGGACTAGCCAAGAAGAGCGCAAAAGTAGCACAACATGCCTGCCTCCACAGCTTTTTCCTTGGGGACATGCCTAATTCCTGGCTGATTTGCCTTTCTCGTCTTAGGGTTGGGGTTCGGCCTAGGGCTAGGATTTTTAAAATCAGGAAGCCCTGAGTTCCAGGCACACTGGAGCTGTGAAAGGCATCCAAAAGGGAGTGCAAAAGTGCCACAACATGGCTGCTTTCACGGCTTTTTCCTTGGCAAGAAGCCTAACACCAGGCTGACATACTTTCCCTGGGTTACTGTTAGGCTTAGGCCTAGGGCTAGGATTTTTGAAACTAGGAAGCCCTGGGCTCCAGGCACACTGCAGCTGTTCAAGGCATCCCAAGGGGAGTACAAAAGTGCAACAACATGGCTGCTTTCACGGCTTTTCCCTTAGGAAGAACCCTAATACCCGGCTGATTTACCATCCTAGGGTTACTGTTAGGCTTAGGCCTAGGACTTTTAAAACCAGGAAGCCCTGGGCTCCAGGCACACTGCAGCTGCAAAAGGCATCCCAAGGGGAGCGCAAAAGTGACGCAACTTGGCTGCCACCACTGATATTTCCATGAGACCATCCCGAACCATAGGCTGATTTTCCTTCCTAGGGTTAAGGTTTGAGTTACGCCTAGGGTAAGGGTTCTATTAACCAGAAAGCCCTGAGTTCCAAGAACACAGCAGCTGCGAAGGACTAGCCAAGAAGAGCGCAAAAGTACCACAACATGCCTGCCTCCACAGCTTTTTCCTTGGGGACATGCCTAATTCCTGGCTGATTTGCCTTTCTCGTCTTAGGGTTGGGGTTCGGCCTAGGGCTAGGATTTTTAAAATCAGGAAGCCCTGAGTTCCAGGCACACTGGAGCTGTGAAAGGCATCCAAAAGGGAGTGCAAAAGTGCCACAACATGGCTGCTTTCACGGCTTTTTCCTTGGCAAGACGCCTAACACCAGGCTGATTTACCTTCCCAGGGTTACTGTTAGGCTTAGGCCTAGGGCTAGGATTTTTAAAACTAGGAAGCCCTTAGCTCTAGGCACACTGCAGCTGTTCAAGGCATCCCAAGGGGAGTACAAAAGTGCAACAACATGGCAGCTTTCACAGCTTTTTCCTTGGCACCATCCCTATACCTAGGCTGATTTATCTGCCTAGGGTTAGGGTTAGGGTTCAGCCTAGGGCTTGAATTTTTTTAACCAGGAAGCCCTGAGTTCCAGGCTTACTTCATCTGCCAAAGGCATCCCAAAGGGAGTGCAGAAGTGCCACAACATGGCTGCTTTCACGGCTTTTCCCTTAGGAAGAACCCTAATACCCGGCTGATTTACCTTCCTAGGGTTACTGTTAGGCTTAGGCCTAGGACTTTTAAAACCAGGAAGCCCTGGGCTCCAGGCACACTGCAGCTGCAAAAGGCATCCCAAGGGGAGCGCAAAAGTGACGCAACCTGGCTGCCACCACTGATATTTCCATGAGACCATCCCGAACCATAGGCTGATTTTCCTTCCTAGGGTTAAGGTTTGAGTTACGCCTAGGGTAAGGGTTCTATTAACCAGAAAGCCCTGAGTTCCAAGAACACAGCAGCTGCGAAGGACTACCCAAGAAGAGCGCAAAAGTAGCACAACATGCCTGCCCCTACAGCTTTTTCCTTGGGGACATGCCTAATTCCTGGCTGATTTGCCTTTCTCGTCTTAGGGTTGGGGTTCGGCCTAGGGCTAGGATTTTTAAAAGCAGGAAGCCCTGAGTTCCAGGCACACTGGAGCTGTGAAAGGCATCCAAAAGGGAGTGCAAAAGTGCCACAACATGGCTGCTTTCACGGCTTTTTCCTTGGCAAGAAGCCTAACATCAGGCTGATTTACTTTCCCAGGGTTACTGTTAGGCTTAGGCCTAGGGCTAGGATTTTTGAAACTAGGAAGCCCTGGGCTCCAGGCACACTGCAGCTGTTCAAGGCATCCCAAGGGGAGTACAAAAGTGCAACAACATGGCAGCTTTCACAGCTTTTTCCTTGGCACCATCCCTATACCTAGGCTGATTTATCTGCCTAGGGTTAGGGTTAGGGTTCAGCCTAGGGCTTGAATTTTTTTAACCAGGAAGCCCTGAGTTCCAGGCTTACTTCATCTGCCAAAGGCATCCCAAAGGGAGTGCAGAAGTGCCACAACATGGCTGCTTTCACGGCTTTTCCCTTAGGAAGAACCCTAATACCCGGCTGATTTACCTTCCTAGGGTTACTGTTAGGCTTAGGCCTAGGACTTTTAAAACCAGGAAGCCCTGGGCTCCAGGCACACTGCAGCTGCAAAAGGCATCCCAAGGGGAGCGCAAAAGTGACGCAACTTGGCTGCCACCACTGATATTTCCATGAGACCATCCCGAACCATAGGCTGATTTTCCTTCCTAGGGTTAAGGTTTGAGTTACGCCTAGGGTAAGGGTTCTATTAACCAGAAAGCCCTGAGTTCCAAGAACACAGCAGCTGCGAAGGACTACTCAAGAAGAGTGCAAAAGTACCACAACATGCCTGCCTCCACAGCTTTTTCCTTGGGGACATGCCTAATTCCTGGCTGATTTGCCTTTCTCGTCTTAGGGTTGGGGTTCGGCCTAGGGCTAGGATTTTTAAGAGCAGGAAGCCCTGAGTTCCAGGCACACTGCAGCTGTGAAAGGCATCCAAAAGGGAGTGCAAAAGTGCCACAACATGGCTGCTTTCACGGCTTTTTCCTTGGCAAGACGCCTAACATCAGGCTGATTTACCTTCCCAGGGTTACTGTTTGGCTTAGGCCTAGGGCTAGGATTTTTAAAACTAGGAAGCCCTTAGCTCCAGGCACACTGCAGCTGTTCAAGGCATCCCAAGGGGAGTACAAAAGTGCAACAACATGGCAGCTTTCACAGCTTTTTCCTTGGCACCATCCCTATACCTAGGCTGATTTATCTGCCTAGGGTTAGGGTTAGGGTTCAGCCTAGGGCTTGAATTTTTTTAACCAGGAAGCCCTGAGTTCCAGGCTTACTTCATCTGCCAAAGGCATCCCAAAGGGAGTGCAGAAGTGCCACAACATGGCTGCTTTCACGGCTTTTCCCTTAGGAAGAACCCTAATACCTGGCTGATTTACCTTCCTAGGGTTACTGTTAGGCTTAGGCCTAGGACTTTTAAAACCAGGAAGCCCTGGGCTCCAGGCACACTGCAGCTGCGAAAGGCATCCCAAGGGGAGCGCAAAAGTGACGCAACTTGGCTGCCACCACTGATATTTCCATGAGACCATCCCGAACCATAGGCTGATTTTCCTTCCTAGGGTTAAGGTTTGAGTTACGCCTAGGGTAAGGGTTCTATTAACCAGAAAGCCCTGAGTTCCAAGAACACAGCAGCTGCGAAGGACTACTCAAGAAGAGTGCAAAAGTACCACAACATGCCTGCCTCCACAGCTTTTTCCTTGGGGACATGCCTAATTCCTGGCTGATTTGCCTTTCTCGTCTTAGGGTTGGGGTTCGGCCTAGGGCTAGGATTTTTAAAAGCAGGAAGCCCTGAGTTCCAGGCACACTGGAGCTGTGAAAGGCATCCAAAAGGGAGTGCAAAAGTGCCACAACATGGCTGCTTTCACGGCTTTTTCCTTGGCAAGAAGCCTAACACCAGGCTGACATACTTTCCCAGGGTTACTGTTAGGCTTAGGCCTAGGGCTAGGATTTTTGAAACTAGGAAGCCCTGGGCTCCAGGCACACTGCAGCTGTTCAAGGCATCCCAAGGGGAGTACAAAAGTGCAACAACATGGCAGCTTTCACAGCTTTTTCCTTGGCACCATCCCTATACCTAGGCTGATTTATCTGCCTAGGGTTAGGGTTAGGGTTCAGCCTAGGGCTTGGATTTCTTTAACCAGGAAGCCCTGAGTTCCAGGCTTACTTCATCTGCCAAAGGCATCCCAAAGGGAGTGCAGAAGTGCCACAACATGGCTGCTTTCACGGCTTTTCCCTTAGGAAGAACCCTAATACCCGGCTGATTTACCTTCCTAGGGTTACTGTTAGGCTTAGGCCTAGGACTTTTAAAACCAGGAAGCCCTGGGCTCCAGGCACACTGCAGCTGCAAAAGGCATCCCAAGGGGAGCGCAAAAGTGACGCAACCTGGCTGCCACCACTGATATTTCCATGAGACCATCCCGAACCATAGGTTGATTTTCCTTCCTAGGGTTAAGGTTTGAGTTACGCCTAGGGTAAGGGCTCTATTAACCAGAAAGCCCTGAGTTCCAAGAACACAGCAGCTGCGAAGGACTAGCCAAGAAGAGCGCAAAAGTAGCACAACATGCCTGCCTCCACAGCTTTTTCCTTGGGGACATGCCTAATTCCTGGCTGATTTGCCTTTCTCGTCTTAGGGTTGGGGTTCGGCCTAGGGCTAGGATTTTTAAAATCAGGAAGCCCTGAGTTCCAGGCACACTGGAGCTGTGAAAGGCATCCAAAAGGGAGTGCAAAAGTGCCACAACATGGCTGCTTTCACGGCTTTTTCCTTGGCAAGAAGCCTAACACCAGGCTGACATACTTTCCCTGGGTTACTGTTAGGCTTAGGCCTAGGGCTAGGATTTTTGAAACTAGGAAGCCCTGGGCTCCAGGCACACTGCAGCTGTTCAAGGCATCCCAAGGGGAGTACAAAAGTGCAACAACATGGCAGCTTTCACAGCTTTTTCCTTGGCACCATCCCTATACCTAGGCTGATTTATCTGCCTAGGGTTAGGGTTAGGGTTCAGCCTAGGGCTTGAATTTTTTTAACCAGGAAGCCCTGAGTTCCAGGCTTAATTCATCTGCCAAAGGCATCCCAAAGGGAGTGCAGAAGTGCCACAACATGGCTGCTTTCACGGCTTTTCCCTTAGGAAGAACCCTAATACCCGGCTGATTTACCTTCCTAGGGTTACTGTTAGGCTTAGGCCTAGGACTTTTAAAACCAGGAAGCCCTGGGCTCCAGGCACACTGCAGCTGCAAAAGGCATCCCAAGGGGAGCGCAAAAGTGACGCAACTTGGCTGCCACCACTGATATTTCCATGAGACCATCCCGAACCATAGGCTGATTTTCCTTCCTAGGGTAAAGGTTTGAGTTACGCCTAGGGTAAGGGTTCTATTAACCAGAAAGCCCTGAGTTCCAAGAACACAGCAGCTGCGAAGGACTAGCCAAGAAGAGCGCAAAAGTACCACAACATGCCTGCCTCCACAGCTTTTTCCTTGGGGACATGCCTAATTCCTGGCTGATTTGCCTTTCTCGTCTTAGGGTTGGGGTTCGGCCTAGGGCTAGGATTTTTAAAATCAGGAAGCCCTGAGTTCCAGGCACACTGCAGCTGTGAAAGGCATCCAAAAGGGAGTGCAAAAGTGCCACAACATGGCTGCTTTCACGGCTTTTTCCTTGGCAAGACGCCTAACATCAGGCTGATTTACCTTCCCAGGGTTACTGTTAGGCTTAGGCCTAGGGCTAGGATTTTTAAAACTAGGAAGCCCTTAGCTCCAGGCACACTGCAGCTGTTCAAGGCATCCCAAGGGGAGTACAAAAGTGCAACAACATGGCAGCTTTCACAGCTTTTTCCTTGGCACCATCCCTATACCTAGGCTGATTTATCTGCCTAGGGTTAGGGTTAGGGTTCAGCCTAGGGCTTGAATTTTTTTAACCAGGAAGCCCTGAGTTCCAGGCTTACTTCATCTGCCAAAGGCATCCCAAAGGGAGTGCAGAAGTGCCACAACATGGCTGCTTTCACGGCTTTTCCCTTAGGAAGAACCCTAATACCTGGCTGATTTACCTTCCTAGGGTTACTGTTAGGCTTAGGCCTAGGACTTTTAAAACCAGGAAGCCCTGGGCTCCAGGCACACTGCAGCTGCGAAAGGCATCCCAAGGGGAGCGCAAAAGTGACGCAACTTGGCTGCCACCACTGATATTTCCATGAGACCATCCCGAACCATAGGCTGATTTTCCTTCCTAGGGTTAAGGTTTGAGTTACGCCTAGGGTAAGGGTTCTATTAACCAGAAAGCCCTGAGTTCCAAGAACACAGCAGCTGCGAAGGACTACTCAAGAAGAGCGCAAAAGTTCCACAACATGCCTGCCTCCACAGCTTTTTCCTTGGGGACATGCCTAATTCCTGGCTGATTTGCCTTTCTCGTCTTAGGGTTGGGGTTCGGCCTAGGGCTAGGATTTTTAAAAGCAGGAAGCCCTGAGTTCCACGCACACTGGAGCTGTGAAAGGCATCCAAAAGGGAGTGCAAAAGTGCCACAACATGGCTGCTTTCACGGCTTTTTCCTTGGCAAGAAGCCTAACACCAGGCTGACATACTTTCCCAGGGTTACTGTTAGGCTTACGCCTAGGGCTAGGATTTTTGAAACTAGGAAGCCCTGGGCTCCAGGCACACTGCAGCTGTTCAAGGCATCCCAAGGGGAGTACAAAAGTGCAACAACATGGCAGCTTTCACAGCTTTTTCCTTGGCACCATCCCTATACCTAGGCTGATTTATCTGCCTAGGGTTAGGGTTAGGGTTCAGCCTAGGGCTTGGATTTCTTTAACCAGGAAGCCCTGAGTTCCAGGCTTACTTCATCTGCCAAAGGCATCCCAAAGGGAGTGCAGAAGTGCCACAACATGGCTGCTTTCACGGCTTTTCCCTTAGGAAGAACCCTAATACCCGGCTGATTTACCTTCCTAGGGTTACTGTTAGGCTTAGGCCTAGGACTTTTAAAACCAGGAAGCCCTGGGCTCCAGGCACACTGCAGCTGCAAAAGGCATCCCAAGGGGAGCGCAAAAGTGACGCAACTTGGCTGCCACCACTGATATTTCCATGAGACCATCCCGAACCATAGGTTGATTTTCCTTCCTAGGGTTAAGGTTTGAGTTACGCCTAGGGTAAGGGCTCTATTAACCAGAAAGCCCTGAGTTCCAAGAACACAGCAGCTGCGAAGGACTAGCCAAGAAGAGCGCAAAAGTAGCACAACATGCCTGCCTCCACAGCTTTTTCCTTGGGGACATGCCTAATTCCTGGCTGATTTGCCTTTCTCGTCTTAGGGTTGGGGTTCGGCCTAGGGCTAGGATTTTTAAAATCAGGAAGCCCTGAGTTCCAGGCACACTGGAGCTGTGAAAGGCATCCAAAAGGGAGTGCAAAAGTGCCACAACATGGCTGCTTTCACGGCTTTTTCCTTGGCAAGAAGCCTAACACCAGGCTGACATACTTTCCCTGGGTTACTGTTAGGCTTAGGCCTAGGGCTAGGATTTTTGAAACTAGGAAGCCCTGGGCTCCAGGCACACTGCAGCTGTTCAAGGCATCCCAAGGGGAGTACAAAAGTGCAACAACATGGCTGCTTTCACGGCTTTTCCCTTAGGAAGAACCCTAATACCCGGCTGATTTACCATCCTAGGGTTACTGTTAGGCTTAGGCCTAGGACTTTTAAAACCAGGAAGCCCTGGGCTCCAGGCACACTGCAGCTGCAAAAGGCATCCCAAGGGGAGCGCAAAAGTGACGCAACTTGGCTGCCACCACTGATATTTCCATGAGACCATCCCGAACCATAGGCTGATTTTCCTTCCTAGGGTTAAGGTTTGAGTTACGCCTAGGGTAAGGGTTCTATTAACCAGAAAGCCCTGAGTTCCAAGAACACAGCAGCTGCGAAGGACTAGCCAAGAAGAGCGCAAAAGTACCACAACATGCCTGCCTCCACAGCTTTTTCCTTGGGGACATGCCTAATTCCTGGCTGATTTGCCTTTCTCGTCTTAGGGTTGGGGTTCGGCCTAGGGCTAGGATTTTTAAAATCAGGAAGCCCTGAGTTCCAGGCACACTGGAGCTGTGAAAGGCATCCAAAAGGGAGTGCAAAAGTGCCACAACATGGCTGCTTTCACGGCTTTTTCCTTGGCAAGACGCCTAACACCAGGCTGATTTACCTTCCCAGGGTTACTGTTAGGCTTAGGCCTAGGGCTAGGATTTTTAAAACTAGGAAGCCCTTAGCTCTAGGCACACTGCAGCTGTTCAAGGCATCCCAAGGGGAGTACAAAAGTGCAACAACATGGCAGCTTTCACAGCTTTTTCCTTGGCACCATCCCTATACCTAGGCTGATTTATCTGCCTAGGGTTAGGGTTAGGGTTCAGCCTAGGGCTTGAATTTTTTTAACCAGGAAGCCCTGAGTTCCAGGCTTACTTCATCTGCCAAAGGCATCCCAAAGGGAGTGCAGAAGTGCCACAACATGGCTGCTTTCACGGCTTTTCCCTTAGGAAGAACCCTAATACCCGGCTGATTTACCTTCCTAGGGTTACTGTTAGGCTTAGGCCTAGGACTTTTAAAACCAGGAAGCCCTGGGCTCCAGGCACACTGCAGCTGCAAAAGGCATCCCAAGGGGAGCGCAAAAGTGACGCAACCTGGCTGCCACCACTGATATTTCCATGAGACCATCCCGAACCATAGGCTGATTTTCCTTCCTAGGGTTAAGGTTTGAGTTACGCCTAGGGTAAGGGTTCTATTAACCAGAAAGCCCTGAGTTCCAAGAACACAGCAGCTGCGAAGGACTACCCAAGAAGAGCGCAAAAGTAGCACAACATGCCTGCCCCTACAGCTTTTTCCTTGGGGACATGCCTAATTCCTGGCTGATTTGCCTTTCTCGTCTTAGGGTTGGGGTTCGGCCTAGGGCTAGGATTTTTAAAAGCAGGAAGCCCTGAGTTCCAGGCACACTGCAGCTGTGAAAGGCATCCAAAAGGGAGTGCAAAAGTGCCACAACATGGCTGCTTTCACGGCTTTTTCCTTGGCAAGAAGCCTAACATCAGGCTGATTTACTTTCCCAGGGTTACTGTTAGGCTTAGGCCTAGGGCTAGGATTTTTGAAACTAGGAAGCCCTGGGCTCCAGGCACACTGCAGCTGTTCAAGGCATCCCAAGGGGAGTACAAAAGTGCAACAACATGGCAGCTTTCACAGCTTTTTCCTTGGCACCATCCCTATACCTAGGCTGATTTATCTGCCTAGGGTTAGGGTTAGGGTTCAGCCTAGGGCTTGAATTTTTTTAACCAGGAAGCCCTGAGTTCCAGGCTTACTTCATCTGCCAAAGGCATCCCAAAGGGAGTGCAGAAGTGCCACAACATGGCTGCTTTCACGGCTTTTCCCTTAGGAAGAACCCTAATACCCGGCTGATTTACCTTCCTAGGGTTACTGTTAGGCTTAGGCCTAGGACTTTTAAAACCAGGAAGCCCTGGGCTCCAGGCACACTGCAGCTGCAAAAGGCATCCCAAGGGGAGCGCAAAAGTGACGCAACTTGGCTGCCACCACTGATATTTCCATGAGACCATCCCGAACCATAGGCTGATTTTCCTTCCTAGGGTTAAGGTTTGAGTTACGCCTAGGGTAAGGGTTCTATTAACCAGAAAGCCCTGAGTTCCAAGAACACAGCAGCTGCGAAGGACTAGCCAAGAAGAGCGCAAAAGTACCACAACATGCCTGCCTCCACAGCTTTTTCCTTGGGGACATGCCTAATTCCTGGCTGATTTGCCTTTCTCGTCTTAGGGTTGGGGTTCGGCCTAGGGCTAGGATTTTTAAAAGCAGGAAGCCCTGAGTTCCAGGCACACTGCAGCTGTGAAAGGCATCCAAAAGGGAGTGCAAAAGTGCCACAACATGGCTGCTTTCACGGCTTTTTCCTTGGCAAGACGCCTAACATCAGGCTGATTTACCTTCCCAGGGTTACTGTTAGGCTTAGGCCTAGGGCTAGGATTTTTGAAACTAGGAAGCCCTTAGCTCCAGGCACACTGCAGCTGTTCAAGGCATCCCAAGGGGAGTACAAAAGTGCAACAACATGGCAGCTTTCACAGCTTTTTCCTTGGCACCATCCCTATACCTAGGCTGATTTATCTGCCTAGGGTTAGGGTTAGGGTTCAGCCTAGGGCTTGAATTTTTTTAACCAGGAAGCCCTGAGTTCCAGGCTTACTTCATCTGCCAAAGGCATCCCAAAGGGAGTGCAGAAGTGCCACAACATGGCTGCTTTCACGGCTTTTCCCTTAGGAAGAACCCTAATACCTGGCTGATTTACCTTCCTAGGGTTACTGTTAGGCTTAGGCCTAGGACTTTTAAAACCAGGAAGCCCTGGGCTCCAGGCACACTGCAGCTGCGAAAGGCATCCCAAGGGGAGCGCAAAAGTGACGCAACTTGGCTGCCACCACTGATATTTCCATGAGACCATCCCGAACCATAGGCTGATTTTCCTTCCTAGGGTTAAGGTTTGAGTTACGCCTAGGGTAAGGGTTCTATTAACCAGAAAGCCCTGAGTTCCAAGAACACAGCAGCTGCGAAGGACTACTCAAGAAGAGTGCAAAAGTACCACAACATGCCTGCCTCCACAGCTTTTTCCTTGGGGACATGCCTAATTCCTGGCTGATTTGCCTTTCTCGTCTTAGGGTTGGGGTTCGGCCTAGGGCTAGGATTTTTAAAAGCAGGAAGCCCTGAGTTCCACGCACACTGGAGCTGTGAAAGGCATCCAAAAGGGAGTGCAAAAGTGCCACAACATGGCTGCTTTCACGGCTTTTTCCTTGGCAAGAAGCCTAACACCAGGCTGACATACTTTCCCAGGGTTACTGTTAGGCTTAGGCCTAGGGCTAGGATTTTTGAAACTAGGAAGCCCTGGGCTCCAGGCACACTGCAGCTGTTCAAGGCATCCCAAGGGGAGTACAAAAGTGCAACAACATGGCAGCTTTCACAGCTTTTTCCTTGGCACCATCCCTATACCTAGGCTGATTTATCTGCCTAGGGTTAGGGTTAGGGTTCAGCCTAGGGCTTGGATTTCTTTAACCAGGAAGCCCTGAGTTCCAGGCTTACTTCATCTGCCAAAGGCATCCCAAAGGGAGTGCAGAAGTGCCACAACATGGCTGCTTTCACGGCTTTTCCCTTAGGAAGAACCCTAATACCCGGCTGATTTACCTTCCTAGGGTTACTGTTAGGCTTAGGCCTAGGACTTTTAAAACCAGGAAGCCCTGGGCTCCAGGCACACTGCAGCTGCAAAAGGCATCCCAAGGGGAGCGCAAAAGTGACGCAACTTGGCTGCCACCACTGATATTTCCATGAGACCATCCCGAACCATAGGTTGATTTTCCTTCCTAGGGTTAAGGTTTGAGTTACGCCTAGGGTAAGGGCTCTATTAACCAGAAAGCCCTGAGTTCCAAGAACACAGCAGCTGCGAAGGACTAGCCAAGAAGAGCGCAAAAGTACCACAACATGCCTGCCTCCACAGCTTTTTCCTTGGGGACATGCCTAATTCCTGGCTGATTTGCCTTTCTCGTCTTAGGGTTGGGGTTCGGCCTAGGGCTAGGATTTTTAAAATCAGGAAGCCCTGAGTTCCAGGCACACTGGAGCTGTGAAAGGCATCCAAAAGGGAGTGCAAAAGTGCCACAACATGGCTGCTTTCACGGCTTTTTCCTTGGCAAGAAGCCTAACACCAGGCTGACATACTTTCCCTGGGTTACTGTTAGGCTTAGGCCTAGGGCTAGGATTTTTGAAACTAGGAAGCCCTGGGCTCCAGGCACACTGCAGCTGTTCAAGGCATCCCAAGGGGAGTACAAAAGTGCAACAACATGGCTGCTTTCACGGCTTTTCCCTTAGGAAGAACCCTAATACCCGGCTGATTTACCATCCTAGGGTTACTGTTAGGCTTAGGCCTAGGACTTTTAAAACCAGGAAGCCCTGGGCTCCAGGCACACTGCAGCTGCAAAAGGCATCCCAAGGGGAGCGCAAAAGTGACGCAACTTGGCTGCCACCACTGATATTTCCATGAGACCATCCCGAACCATAGGCTGATTTTCCTTCCTATGGGAAAGGTTTGAGTTACGCCTAGGGTAAGGGTTCTATTAACCAGAAAGCCCTGAGTTCCAAGAACACAGCAGCTGCGAAGGACTACCCAAGAAGAGCGCAAAAGTAGCACAACATGCCTGCCCCTACAGCTTTTTCCTTGGGGACATGCCTAATTCCTGGCTGATTTGCCTTTCTCGTCTTAGGGTTGGGGTTCGGCCTAGGGCTAGGATTTTTAAAAGCAGGAAGCCCTGAGTTCCAGGCACACTGCAGCTGTGAAAGGCATCCAAAAGGGAGTGCAAAAGTGCCACAACATGGCTGCTTTCACGGCTTTTTCCTTGGCAAGAAGCCTAACATCAGGCTGATTTACTTTCCCAGGGTTACTGTTAGGCTTAGGCCTAGGGCTAGGATTTTTGAAACTAGGAAGCCCTGGGCTCCAGGCACACTGCAGCTGTTCAAGGCATCCCAAGGGGAGTACAAAAGTGCAACAACATGGCAGCTTTCACAGCTTTTTCCTTGGCACCATCCCTATACCTAGGCTGATTTATCTGCCTAGGGTTAGGGTTAGGGTTCAGCCTAGGGCTTGAATTTTTTTAACCAGGAAGCCCTGAGTTCCAGGCTTACTTCATCTGCCAAAGGCATCCCAAAGGGAGTGCAGAAGTGCCACAACATGGCTGCTTTCACGGCTTTTCCCTTAGGAAGAACCCTAATACCCGGCTGATTTACCTTCCTAGGGTTACTGTTAGGCTTAGGCCTAGGACTTTTAAAACCAGGAAGCCCTGGGCTCCAGGCACACTGCAGCTGCAAAAGGCATCCCAAGGGGAGCGCAAAAGTGACGCAACTTGGCTGCCACCACTGATATTTCCATGAGACCATCCCGAACCATAGGCTGATTTTCCTTCCTAGGGTTAAGGTTTGAGTTACGCCTAGGGTAAGGGTTCTATTAACCAGAAAGCCCTGAGTTCCAAGAACACAGCAGCTGCGAAGGACTAGCCAAGAAGAGCGCAAAAGTAGCACAACATGCCTGCCTCCACAGCTTTTTCCTTGGGGACATGCCTAATTCCTGGCTGATTTGCCTTTCTCGTCTTAGGGTTGGGGTTCGGCCTAGGGCTAGGATTTTTAAAAGCAGGAAGCCCTGAGTTCCAGGCACACTGGAGCTGTGAAAGGCATCCAAAAGGGAGTGCAAAAGTGCCACAACATGGCTGCTTTCACGGCTTTTTCCTTGGCAAGAAGCCTAACACCAGGCTGACATACTTTCCCAGGGTTACTGTTAGGCTTAGGCCTAGGGCTAGGATTTTTGAAACTAGGAAGCCCTGGGCTCCAGGCACACTGCAGCTGTTCAAGGCATCCCAAGGGGAGTACAAAAGTGCAACAACATGGCAGCTTTCACAGCTTTTTCCTTGGCACCATCCCTATACCTAGGCTGATTTATCTGCCTAGGGTTAGGGTTAGGGTTCAGCCTAGGGCTTGGATTTCTTTAACCAGGAAGCCCTGAGTTCCAGGCTTACTTCATCTGCCAAAGGCATCCCAAAGGGAGTGCAGAAGTGCCACAACATGGCTGCTTTCACGGCTTTTCCCTTAGGAAGAACCCTAATACCCGGCTGATTTACCTTCCTAGGGTTACTGTTAGGCTTAGGCCTAGGACTTTTAAAACCAGGAAGCCCTGGGCTCCAGGCACACTGCAGCTGCAAAAGGCATCCCAAGGGGAGCGCAAAAGTGACGCAACCTGGCTGCCACCACTGATATTTCCATGAGACCATCCCGAACCATAGGTTGATTTTCCTTCCTAGGGTTAAGGTTTGAGTTACGCCTAGGGTAAGGGCTCTATTAACCAGAAAGCCCTGAGTTCCAAGAACACAGCAGCTGCGAAGGACTAGCCAAGAAGAGCGCAAAAGTAGCACAACATGCCTGCCTCCACAGCTTTTTCCTTGGGGACATGCCTAATTCCTGGCTGATTTGCCTTTCTCGTCTTAGGGTTGGGGTTCGGCCTAGGGGTAGGATTTTTAAAATCAGGAAGCCCTGAGTTCCAGGCACACTGGAGCTGTGAAAGGCATCCAAAAGGGAGTGCAAAAGTGCCACAACATGGCTGCTTTCACGGCTTTTTCCTTGGCAAGAAGCCTAACACCAGGCTGACATACTTTCCCTGGGTTACTGTTAGGCTTAGGCCTAGGGCTAGGATTTTTGAAACTAGGAAGCCCTGGGCTCCAGGCACACTGCAGCTGTTCAAGGCATCCCAAGGGGAGTACAAAAGTGCAACAACATGGCTGCTTTCACGGCTTTTCCCTTAGGAAGAACCCTAATACCCGGCTGATTTACCATCCTAGGGTTACTGTTAGGCTTAGGCCTAGGACTTTTAAAACCAGGAAGCCCTGGGCTCCAGGCACACTGCAGCTGCAAAAGGCATCCCAAGGGGAGCGCAAAAGTGACGCAACTTGGCTGCCACCACTGATATTTCCATGAGACCATCCCGAACCATAGGCTGATTTTCCTTCCTATGGGAAAGGTTTGAGTTACGCCTAGGGTAAGGGTTCTATTAACCAGAAAGCCCTGAGTTCCAAGAACACAGCAGCTGCGAAGGACTAGCCAAGAAGAGCGCAAAAGTACCACAACATGCCTGCCTCCACAGCTTTTTCCTTGGGGACATGCCTAATTCCTGGCTGATTTGCCTTTCTCGTCTTAGGGTTGGGGTTCGGCCTAGGGCTAGGATTTTTAAAAGCAGGAAGCCCTGAGTTCCAGGCACACTGCAGCTGTGAAAGGCATCCAAAAGGGAGTGCAAAAGTGCCACAACATGGCTGCTTTCACGGCTTTTTCCTTGGCAAGACGCCTAACATCAGGCTGATTTACCTTCCCAGGGTTACTGTTAGGCTTAGGCCTAGGGCTAGGATTTTTAAAACTAGGAAGCCCTTAGCTCTAGGCACACTGCAGCTGTTCAAGGCATCCCAAGGGGAGTACAAAAGTGCAACAACATGGCAGCTTTCACAGCTTTTTCCTTGGCACCATCCCTATACCTAGGCTGATTTATCTGCCTAGGGTTAGGGTTAGGGTTCAGCCTAGGGCTTGAATTTTTTTAACCAGGAAGCCCTGAGTTCCAGGCTTACTTCATCTGCCAAAGGCATCCCAAAGGGAGTGCAGAAGTGCCACAACATGGCTGCTTTCACGGCTTTTCCCTTAGGAAGAACCCTAATACCTGGCTGATTTACCTTCCTAGGGTTACTGTTAGGCTTAGGCCTAGGACTTTTAAAACCAGGAAGCCCTGGGCTCCAGGCACACTGCAGCTGCAAAAGGCATCCCAAGGGGAGCGCAAAAGTGACGCAACTTGGCTGCCACCACTGATATTTCCATGAGACCATCCCGAACCATAGGCTGATTTTCCTTCCTAGGGTTAAGGTTTTAGTTACGCCTAGGGTAAGGGTCTATTAACCAGAAAGCCCTGAGTTCCAAGAACACAGCAGCTGCGAAGGACTACTCAAGAAGAGCGCAAAAGTTCCACAACATGCCTGCCTCCACAGCTTTTTCCTTGGGGACATGCCTAATTCCTGGCTGATTTGCCTTTCTCGTCTTAGGGTTGGGGTTCGGCCTAGGGGTAGGATTTTTAAAAGCAGGAAGCCCTGAGTTCCAGGCACACTGGAGCTGTGAAAGGCATCCAAAAGGGAGTGCAAAAGTGCCACAACATGGCTGCTTTCACGGCTTTTTCCTTGGCAAGAAGCCTAACACCAGGCTGACATACTTTCCCTGGGTTACTGTTAGGCTTAGGCCTAGGGCTAGGATTTTTGAAACTAGGAAGCCCTGGGCTCCAGGCACACTGCAGCTGTTCAAGGCATCCCAAGGGGAGTACAAAAGTGCAACAACATGGCAGCTTTCACAGCTTTTTCCTTGGCACCATCCCTATACCTAGGCTGATTTATCTGCCTAGGGTTAGGGTTAGGGTTCAGCCTAGGGCTTGGATTTCTTTAACCAGGAAGCCCTGAGTTCCAGGCTTACTTCATCTGCCAAAGGCATCCCAAAGGGAGTGCAGAAGTGCCACAACATGGCTGCTTTCACGGCTTTTCCCTTAGGAAGAACCCTAATACCCGGCTGATTTACCTTCCTAGGGTTACTGTTAGGCTTAGGCCTAGGACTTTTAAAACCAGGAAGCCCTGGGCTCCAGGAACACTGCAGCTGCAAAAGGCATCCCAAGGGGAGCGCAAAAGTGACGCAACTTGGCTGCCACCACTGATATTTCCATGGGAGCATCCTGAACCATAGGCTGATTTTCCTTCCTAGGGTTAAGGTTTGAGTTACGCCTAGGGTAAGGGTTCTATTAACCAGAAAGCCCTGAGTTCCAAGAACACAGCAGCTGCGAAGGACTAGCCAAGAAGAGCGCAAAAGTACCACAACATGCCTGCCTCCACAGCTTTTTCCTTGGGGACATGCCTAATTCCTGGCTGATTTGCCTTTCTCGTCTTAGGGTTGGGGTTCGGCCTAGGGTTAGGATTTTTAAAAGCAGGAAGCCCTGAGTTCCAGGCACACTGGAGCTGTGAAAGGCATCCAAAAGGGAGTGAAAAAGTGCCACAACATGGCTGCTTTCACGGCTTTTTCCTTGGCAAGAAGCCTAACACCAGGCTGACATACTTTCCCAGGGTTACTGTTAGGCTTAGGCCTAGGGCTAGGATTTTTGAAACTAGGAAGCCCTGGGCTCCAGGCACACTGCAGCTGTTCAAGGCATCCCAAGGGGAGTACAAAAGTGCAACAACATGGCAGCTTTCACAGCTTTTTCCTTGGCACCATCCCTATACCTAGGCTGATTTATCTGCCTAGGGTTAGGGTTAGGGTTCAGCCTAGGGCTTGAATTTTTTTAACCAGGAAGCCCTGAGTTCCAGGCTTACTTCATCTGCCAAAGGCATCCCAAAGGGAGTGCAGAAGTGCCACAACATGGCTGCTTTCACGGCTTTTCCCTTAGGAAGAACCCTAATACCCGGCTGATTTACCTTCCTAGGGTTACTGTTAGGCTTAGGCCTAGGACTTTTAAAACCAGGAAGCCCTGGGCTCCAGGCACACTGCAGCTGCAAAAGGCATCCCAAGGGGAGCGCAAAAGTGACGCAACTTGGCTGCCACCACTGATATTTCCATGAGAGCATCCTGAACCATAGGCTGATTTTCCTTCCTAGGGTTAAGGTTTGAGTTACGCCTAGGGTAAGGCCTCTATTAACCAGAAAGCCCTGAGTTCCAAGAACACAGCAGCTGCGAAGGACTAGCCAAGAAGAGCGCAAAAGTACCACAACATGCCTGCCTCCACAGCTTTTTCCTTGGGGACATGCCTAATTCCTGGCTGATTTGCCTTTCTCGTCTTAGGGTTGGGGTTCGGCCTAGGGCTAGGATTTTTAAAAGCAGGAAGCCCTGAGTTCCAGGCACACTGGAGCTGTGAAAGGCATCCAAAAGGGAGTGCAAAAGTGCCACAACATGGCTGCTTTCACGGCTTTTTCCTTGGCAAGAAGCCTAACATCAGGCTGATTTACTTTCCCAGGGTTACTGTTAGGCTTA
Source organism: Ammospiza caudacuta (assembly GCF_027887145.1). Taxonomy (NCBI): domain Eukaryota; kingdom Metazoa; phylum Chordata; class Aves; order Passeriformes; family Passerellidae; genus Ammospiza; species Ammospiza caudacuta. Next base: position 1,629,887 of record NW_026683125.1, on the reverse strand, counting down.
GGCCTAGGGCTAGGATTTTTGAAACTAGGAAGCCCTTAGCTCCAGGCACACTGCAGCTGTTCAAGGCATCCCAAGGGGAGTACAAAAGTGCAACAACATGGCAGCTTTCACAGCTTTTTCCTTGGCACCATCCCTATACCTAGGCTGATTTATCTGCCTAGGGTTAGGGTTAGGGTTCAGCCTAGGGCTTGGATTTCTTTAACCAGGAAGCCCTGAGTTCCAGGCTTACTTCATCTGCCAAAGGCATCCCAAAGGGAGTGCAGAAGTGCCACAACATGGCTGCTTTCACGGCTTTTCCCTTAGGAAGAACCCTAATACCCGGCTGATTTACCTTCCTAGGGTTACTGTTAGGCTTAGGCCTAGGACTTTTAAAACCAGGAAGCCCTGGGCTCCAGGCACACTGCAGCTGCAAAAGGCATCCCAAGGGGAGCGCAAAAGTGACGCAACTTGGCTGCCACCACTGATATTTCCATGAGACCATCCCGAACCATAGGCTGATTTTCCTTCCTAGGGTAAAGGTTTGAGTTACGCCTAGGGTAAGGGTTCTATTAACCAGAAAGCCCTGAGTTCCAAGAACACAGCAGCTGCGAAGGACTAGCCAAGAAGAGCGCAAAAGTACCACAACATGCCTGCCTCCACAGCTTTTTCCTTGGGGACATGCCTAATTCCTGGCTGATTTGCCTTTCTCGTCTTAGGGTTGGGGTTCGGCCTAGGGCTAGGATTTTTAAAAGCAGGAAGCCCTGAGTTCCAGGCACACTGGAGCTGTGAAAGGCATCCAAAAGGGAGTGCAAAAGTGCCACAACATGGCTGCTTTCACGGCTTTTTCCTTGGCAAGACGCCTAACATCAGGCTGATTTACCTTCCCAGGGTTACTGTTAGGCTTAGGCCTAGGGCTAGGATTTTTAAAACTAGGAAGCCCTTAGCTCTAGGCACACTGCAGCTGTTCAAGGCATCCCAAGGGGAGTACAAAAGTGCAACAACATGGCAGCTTTCACAGCTTTTTCCTTGGCACCATCCCTATACCTAGGCTGATTTATCTGCCTAGGGTTAGGGCTAGGGTTCAGCCTAGGGCTTGAATTTTTTTAACCAGGAAGCCCTGAGTTCCAGGCTTACTTCATCTGCCAAAGGCATCCCAAAGGGAGTGCAGAAGTGCCACAACATGGCTGCTTTCACGGCTTTTCCCTTAGGAAGAACCCTAATACCCGGCTGATTTACCTTCCTAGGGTTACTGTTAGGCTTAGGCCTAGGACTTTTAAAACCAGGAAGCCCTGGGCTCCAGGCACACTGCAGCTGCAAAAGGCATCCCAAGGGGAGCGCAAAAGTGACGCAACTTGGCTGCCACCACTGATATTTCCATGAGAGCATCCTGAACCATAGGCTGATTTTCCTTCCTAGGGTTAAGGTTTGAGTTACGCCTAGGGTAAGGGTTCTATTAACCAGAAAGCCCTGAGTTCCAAGAACACAGCAGCTGCGAAGGACTAGCCAAGAAGAGCGCAAAAGTACCACAACATGCCTGCCTCCACAGCTTTTTCCTTGGGGACATGCCTAATTCCTGGCTGATTTGCCTTTCTCGTCTTAGGGTTGGGGTTCGGCCTAGGGCTAGGATTTTTAAAAGCAGGAAGCCCTGAGTTCCAGGCACACTGGAGCTGTGAAAGGCATCCAAAAGGGAGTGCAAAAGTGCCACAACATGGCTGCTTTCATGGCTTTTTCCTTGGCAAGAAGCCTAACATCAGGCTGATTTACTTTCCCAGGGTTACTGTTAGGCTTAGGCCTAGGGCTAGGATTTTTGAAACTAGGAAGCCCTGGGCTCCAGGCACACTGCAGCTGTTCAAGGCATCCCAAGGGGAGTACAAAAGTGCAACAACATGGCAGCTTTCACAGCTTTTTCCTTGGCACCATCCCTATACCTAGGCTGATTTATCTGCCTAGGGTTAGGGTTAGGGTTCAGCCTAGGGCTTGGATTTCTTTAACCAGGAAGCCCTGAGTTCCAGGCTTACTTCATCTGCCAAAGGCATCCCAAAGGGAGTGCAGAAGTGCCACAACATGGCTGCTTTCACGGCTTTTCCCTTAGGAAGAACCCTAATACCCGGCTGATTTACCTTCCTAGGGTTACTGTTAGGCTTAGGCCTAGGACTTTTAAAACCAGGAAGCCCTGGGCTCCAGGCACACTGCAGCTGCAAAAGGCATCCCAAGGGGAGCGCAAAAGTGACGCAACTTGGCTGCCACCACTGATATTTCCATGAGACCATCCCGAACCATAGGCTGATTTTCCTTCCTAGGGTTAAGGTTTGAGTTACGCCTAGGGTAAGGGTTCTATTAACCAGAAAGCCCTGAGTTCCAAGAACACAGCAGCTGCGAAGGACTAGCCAAGAAGAGCGCAAAAGTAGCACAACATGCCTGCCTCCACAGCTTTTTCCTTGGGGACATGCCTAATTCCTGGCTGATTTGCCTTTCTCGTCTTAGGGTTGGGGTTCGGCCTAGGGCTAGGATTTTTAAAATCAGGAAGCCCTGAGTTCCAGGCACACTGGAGCTGTGAAAGGCATCCAAAAGGGAGTGCAAAAGTGCCACAACATGGCTGCTTTCACGGCTTTTTCCTTGGCAAGAAGCCTAACATCAGGCTGATTTACTTTCCCAGGGTTTCTGTTAGGCTTAGGCCTAGGGCTAGGATTTTTGAAACTAGGAAGCCCTGGGCTCCAGGCACACTGCAGCTGTTCAAGGCATCCCAAGGGGAGTACAAAAGTGCAACAACATGGCAGCTTTCACAGCTTTTTCCTTGGCACCATCCCTATACCTAGGCTGATTTATCTGCCTAGGGTTAGGGTTAGGGTTCAGCCTAGGGCTTGAATTTTTTTAACCAGGAAGCCCTGAGTTCCAGGCTTACTTCATCTGCCAAAGGCATCCCAAAGGGAGTGCAGAAGTGCCACAACATGGCTGCTTTCACGGCTTTTCCCTTAGGAAGAACCCTAATACCCGGCTGATTTACCTTCCTAGGGTTACTGTTAGGCTTAGGCCTAGGACTTTTAAAACCAGGAAGCCCTGGGCTCCAGGCACACTGCAGCTGCGAAAGGCATCCCAAGGGGAGCGCAAAAGTGACGCAACCTGGCTGCCACCACTGATATTTCCATGAGACCATCCCGAACCATAGGTTGATTTTCCTTCCTAGGGTTAAGGTTTGAGTTACGCCTAGAGTAAGGGCTCTATTAACCAGAAAGCCCTGAGTTCCAAGAACACAGCAGCTGCGAAGGACTACCCAAGAAGAGCGCAAAAGTACCACAACATGCCTGCCTCCACAGCTTTTTCCTTGGGGACATGCCTAATTCCTGGCTGATTTGCCTTTCTCGTCTTAGGGTTGGGGTTCGGCCTAGGGCTAGGATTTTTAAAAGCAGGAAGCCCTGAGTTCCAGGCACACTGCAGCTGTGAAAGGCATCCAAAAGGGAGTGCAAAAGTGCCACAACATGGCTGCTTTCACGGCTTTTTCCTTGGCAAGAAACCTAAAATCAGGCTGATTAACTATCCCAGGGTTACTGTTAGGCTTAGGCCTAGGGCTAGGATTTTTGAAACTAGGAAGCCCTGGGCTCCAGGCACACTGCAGCTGTTCAAGGCATCCCAAGGGGAGTACAAAAGTGCAACAACATGGCAGCTTTCACAGCTTTTTCCTTGGCACCATCCCTATACCTAGGCTGATTTATCTGCCTAGGGTTAGGGTTAGGGTTCAGCCTAGGGCTTGGATTTCTTTAACCAGGAAGCCCTGAGTTCCAGGCTTACTTCATCTGCCAAAGGCATCCCAAAGGGAGTGCAGAAGTGCCACAACATGGCTGCTTTCACGGCTTTTCCCTTAGGAAGAACCCTAATACCCGGCTGATTTACCTTCCTAGGGTTACTGTTAGGCTTAGGCCTAGGACTTTTAAAACCAGGAAGCCCTGGGCTCCAGGCACACTGCAGCTGCAAAAGGCATCCCAAGGGGAGCGCAAAAGTGACGCAACATGGCTGCCACCACTGATATTTCCATGAGACCATCCCGAACCATAGGCTGATTTTCCTTCCTAGGGTTAAGGTTTGAGTTACGCCTAGGGTAAGGGTTCTATTAACCAGAAAGCCCTGAGTTCCAAGAACACAGCAGCTGCGAAGGACTAGCCAAGAAGAGCGCAAAAGTACCACAACATGCCTGCCTCCACAGCTTTTTCCTTGGGGACATGCCTAATTCCTGGCTGATTTGCCTTTCTCGTCTTAGGGTTGGGGTTCGGCCTAGGGCTAGGATTTTTAAAATCAGGAAGCCCTGAGTTCCAGGCACACTGGAGCTGTGAAAGGCATCCAAAAGGGAGTGCAAAAGTGCCACAACATGGCTGCTTTCACGGCTTTTTCCTTGGCAAGAAGCCTAACATCAGGCTGATTTACTTTCCCAGGGTTACTGTTAGGCTTAGGCTTAGGGCTAGGATTTTTGAAACTAGGAAGCCCTTAGCTCCAGGCACACTGCAGCTGTTCAAGGCATCCCAAGGGGAGTACAAAAGTGCAACAACATGGCAGCTTTCACAGCTTTTTCCTTGGCACCATCCCTATACCTAGGCTGATTTATCTGCCTAGGGTTAGGGTTAGGGTTCAGCCTAGGGCTTGAATTTTTTTAACCAGGAAGCCCTGAGTTCCAGGCTTAATTCATCTGCCAAAGGCATCCCAAAGGGAGTGCAGAAGTGCCACAACATGGCTGCTTTCACGGCTTTTCCCTTAGGAAGAACCCTAATACCCGGCTGATTTACCTTCCTAGGGTTACTGTTAGGCTTAGGCCTAGGACTTTTAAAACCAGGAAGCCCTGGGCTCCAGGCACACTGCAGCTGCGAAAGGCATCCCAAGGGGAGCGCAAAAGTGACGCAACCTGGCTGCCACCACTGATATTTCCATGAGACCATCCCGAACCATAGGTTGATTTTCCTTCCTAGGGTTAAGGTTTGAGTTACGCCTAGAGTAAGGGCTCTATTAACCAGAAAGCCCTGAGTTCCAAGAACACAGCAGCTGCGAAGGACTACCCAAGAAGAGCGCAAAAGTACCACAACATGCCTGCCTCCACAGCTTTTTCCTTGGGGACATGCCTAATTCCTGGCTGATTTGCCTTTCTCGTCTTAGGGTTGGGGTTCGGCCTAGGGCTAGGATTTTTAAAAGCAGGAAGCCCTGAGTTCCAGGCACACTGCAGCTGTGAAAGGCATCCAAAAGGGAGTGCAAAAGTGCCACAACATGGCTGCTTTCACGGCTTTTTCCTTGGCAAGAAACCTAACATCAGGCTGATTAACTATCCCAGGGTTACTGTTAGGCTTAGGCCTAGGGCTAGGATTTTTGAAACTGGGCAGCCCGGGGCTCCAGGCACACTGCAGCTGTTCAAGGCATCCCAAGGGGTGTACAAAAGTGCAACAACATGGCAGCTTTCACAGCTTTTTCCTTGGCACCATCCCTATACCTAGGCTGATTTATCTGCCTAGGGTTAGGGTTAGGGTTCAGCCTAGGGCTTGGATTTCTTTAACCAGGAAGCCCTGAGTTCCAGGCTTACTTCATCTGCCAAAGGCATCCCAAAGGGAGTGCAGAAGTGCCACAACATGGCTGCTTTCACGGCTTTTCCCTTAGGAAGAACCCTAATACCCGGCTGATTTACCTTCCTAGGGTTACTGTTAGGCTTAGGCCTAGGACTTTTAAAACCAGGAAGCCCTGGGCTCCAGGCACACTGCAGCTGCAAAAGGCATCCCAAGGGGAGCGCAAAAGTGACGCAACTTGGCTGCCACCACTGATATTTCCATGAGACCATCCCGAACCATAGGCTGATTTTCCTTCCTAGGGTTAAGGTTTGAGTTACGCCTAGGGTAAGGGTTCTATTAACCAGAAAGCCCTGAGTTCCAAGAACACAGCAGCTGCGAAGGACTACCCAAGAAGAGCGCAAAAGTACCACAACATGCCTGCCTCCACAGCTTTTTCCTTGGGGACATGCCTAATTCCTGGCTGATTTGCCTTTCTCGTCTTAGGGTTGGGGTTCGGCCTAGGGCTAGGATTTTTAAAATCAGGAAGCCCTGAGTTCCAGGCACACTGGAGCTGTGAAAGCCATCCAAAAGGGAGTGCAAAAGTGCCACAACATGGCTGCTTTCACGGCTTTTTCCTTGGCAAGACGCCTAACACCAGGCTGATTTACCTTCCCAGGGTTACTCTTAGGCTTAGGCCTAGGGCTAGGATTTTTGAAACTAGGAAGCCCTGGGCTCCAGGCACACTGCAGCTGTTCAAGGCATCCCAAGGGGAGTACAAAAGTGCAACAACATGGCAGCTTTCACAGCTTTTTCCTTGGCACCATCCCTATACCTAGGCTGATTTATCTGCCTAGGGTTAGGGTTAGGGTTCAGCCTAGGGCTTGGATTTCTTTAACCAGGAAGCCCTGAGTTCCAGGCTTACTTCATCTGCCAAAGGCATCCCAAAGGGAGTGCAGAAGTGCCACAACATGGCTGCTTTCACGGCTTTTCCCTTAGGAAGAACCCTAATACCCGGCTGATTTACCTTCCTAGGGTTACTGTTAGGCTTAGGCCTAGGACTTTTAAAACCAGGAAGCCCTGGGCTCCAGGCACACTGCAGCTGCAAAAGGCATCCCAAGGGGAGCGCAAAAGTGACGCAACTTGGCTGCCACCACTGATATTTCCATGAGACCATCCCGAACCATAGGCTGATTTTCCTTCCTAGGGTTAAGGTTTGAGTTACGCCTAGGGTAAGGGTTCTATTAACCAGAAAGCCCTGAGTTCCAAGAACACAGCAGCTGCGAAGGACTAGCCAAGAAGAGCGCAAAAGTAGCACAACATGCCTGCCTCCACAGCTTTTTCCTTGGGGACATGCCTAATTCCTGGCTGATTTGCCTTTCTCGTCTTAGGGTTGGGGTTCGGCCTAGGGCTAGGATTTTTAAAAGCAGGAAGCCCTGAGTTCCAGGCACACTGGAGCTGTGAAAGGCATCCAAAAGGGAGTGCAAAAGTGCCACAACATGGCTGCTTTCACGGCTTTTTCCTTGGCAAGAAGCCTAACACCAGGCTGACATACTTTCCCTGGGTTACTGTTAGGCTTAGGCCTAGGGCTAGGATTTTTGAAACTAGGAAGCCCTGGGCTCCAGGCACACTGCAGCTGTTCAAGGCATCCCAAGGGGAGTACAAAAGTGCAACAACATGGCAGCTTTCACAGCTTTTTCCTTGGCACCATCCCTATACCTAGGCTGATTTATCTGCCTAGGGTTAGGGTTAGGGTTCAGCCTAGGGCTTGAATTTTTTTAACCAGGAAGCCCTGAGTTCCAGGCTTACTTCATCTGCCAAAGGCATCCCAAAGGGAGTGCAGAAGTGCCACAACATGGCTGCTTTCACGGCTTTTCCCTTAGGAAGTACCCTAATACCTGGCTGATTTACCTTCCTAGGGTTACTGTTAGGCTTAGGCCTATGACTTTTAAAACCAGGAAGCCCTGGGCTCCAGGCACACTGCAGCTGCAAAAGGCATCCCAAGGGGAGCGCAAAAGTGACGCAACTTGGCTGCCACCACTGATATTTCCATGGGAGCATCCTGAACCATAGGCTGATTTTCCTTCCTAGGGTTAAGGTTTGAGTTACGCCTAGGGTAAGGGTTCTATTAACCAGAAAGCCCTGAGTTCCAAGAACACAGCAGCTGCGAAGGACTACCCAAGAAGAGCGCAAAAGTAGCACAACATGCCTGCCTCCACAGCTTTTTCCTTGGGGACATGCCTAATTCCTGGCTGATTTGCCTTTCTCGTCTTAGGGTTGGGGTTCGGCCTAGGGCTAGGATTTTTAAAAGCAGGAAGCCCTGAGTTCCAGGCACACTGGAGCTGTGAAAGGCATCCAAAAGGGATTGCAAAAGTGCCACAACATGGCTGCTTTCACGGCTTTTTCCTTGGCAAGAAGCCTAACATCAGGCTGATTTACTTTCCCAGGGTTACTGTTAGGCTTAGGCCTAGGGCTAGGATTTTTGAAACTAGGAAGCCCTGGGCTCCAGGCACACTGCAGCTGTTCAAGGCATCCCAAGGGGAGTACAAAAGTGCAACAACATGGCAGCTTTCACAGCTTTTTCCTTGGCACCATCCCTATACCTAGGCTGATTTATCTGCCTAGGGTTAGGGTTAGGGTTCAGCCTAGGGCTTGGATTTCTTTAACCAGGAAGCCCTGAGTTCCAGGCTTACTTCATCTGCCAAAGGCATCCCAAAGGGAGTGCAGAAGTGCCACAACATGGCTGCTTTCACGGCTTTTCCCTTAGGAAGAACCCTAATACCCGGCTGATTTACCTTCCTAGGGTTACTGTTAGGCTTAGGCCTAGGACTTTTAAAACCAGGAAGCCCTGGGCTCCAGGCACACTGCAGCTGCAAAAGGCATCCCAAGGGGAGCGCAAAAGTGACGCAACCTGGCTGCCACCACTGATATTTCCATGAGACCATCCCGAACCATAGGTTGATTTTCCTTCCTAGGGTTAAGGTTTGAGTTACGCCTAGAGTAAGGGCTCTATTAACCAGAAAGCCCTGAGTTCCAAGAACACAGCAGCTGCGAAGGACTACCCAAGAAGAGTGCAAAAGTACCACAACATGCCTGCCTCCACAGCTTTTTCCTTGGGGACATGCCTAATTCCTGGCTGATTTGCCTTTCTCGTCTTAGGGTTGGGGTTCGGCCTAGGGCTAGGATTTTTAAAAGCAGGAAGCCCTGAGTTCCAGGCACACTGCAGCTGTGAAAGGCATCCAAAAGGGAGTGCAAAAGTGCCACAACATGACTGCTTTCACGGCTTTTTCCTTGGCAAGAAGCCTAACATCAGGCTGACATACTTTCCCAGGGTTACTGTTAGGCTTAGGCCTAGGGCTAGGATTTTTGAAACTAGGAAGCCCTGGGCTCCAGGCACACTGCAGCTGTTCAAGGCATCCCAAGGGGAGTACAAAAGTGCAACAACATGGCAGCTTTCACAGCTTTTTCCTTGGCACATTCCCTATACCTAGGCTGATTTATCTGCCTAGGGTTAGGGTTAGGGTTCAGCCTAGGGCTTGGATTTCTTTAACCAGGAAGCCCTGAGTTCCAGGCTTACTTCATCTGCCAAAGGAATCCCAAAGGGAGTGCAGAAGTGCCACAACATGGCTGCTTTCACGGCTTTTCCCTTAGGAAGAACCCTAATACCCGGCTGATTTACCTTCCTAGGGTTACTGTTAGGCTTAGGCCTAGGACTTTTAAAACCAGGAAGCCCTGGGCTCCAGGCACACTGCAGCTGTGAAAGGCATCCCAAGGGGAGCGCAAAAGTGACGCAACTTGGCTGCCACCACTGATATTTCCATGAGACCATCCCAAACCATAGGCTGATTTTCCTTCCTAGGGTTAAGGTTTGAGTTACGCCTAGGGTAAGGGCTCTATTAACCAGAAAGCCCTGAGTTCCAAGAACACAGCAGCTGCGAAGGACTAGCCAAGAAGAGCGCAAAAGTACCACAACATGCCTGCCTCCACAGCTTTTTCCTTGGGGACATGCCTAATTCCTGGCTGATTTGCCTTTCTCGTCTTAGGGTTGGGGTTCGGCCTAGGGCTAGGATTTTTAAAATCAGGAAGCCCTGAGTTCCAGGCACACTGGAGCTGTGAAAGGCATCCAAAAGGGAGTGCAAAAGTGCCACAACATGGCTGCTTTCACGGCTTTTTCCTTGGCAAGAAGCCTAACATCAGGCTGATTTACTTTCCCAGGGTTACTGTTAGGCTTAGGCCTAGGGCTAGGATTTTTGAAACTAGGAAGCCCTGGGCTCCAGGCACACTGCAGCTGTTCAAGGCATCCCAAGGGGAGTACAAAAGTGCAACAACATGGCAGCTTTCACAGCTTTTTCCTTGGCACCATCCCTATACCTAGGCTGATTTATCTGCCTAGGGTTAGGGTTAGGTTTCAGCCTAGGGATTGAATTTTTAACCAGGAAGCCCTGAGTTCCAGGCTTACTTCATCTGCCAAAGGCATCCCAAAGGGAGTGCAGAAGTGCCACAACATGGCTGCTTTCACGGCTTTTCCCTTAGGAAGAACCCTAATACCCGGCTGATTTACCTTCCTAGGGTTACTGTTAGGCTTAGGCCTAGGACTTTTAAAACCAGGAAGCCCTGGGCTCCAGGCACACTGCAGCTGCAAAAGGCATCCCAAGGGGAGCGCAAAAGTGACGCAACTTGGCTGCCACCACTGATATTTCCATGAGACCATCCCGAAACATAGGTTGATTTTCCTTCCTAGGGTTAAGGTTTGAGTTACGCCTAGGGTAAGGGCTCTATTAACCAGAAAGCCCTGAGTTCCAAGAACACAGCAGCTGCGAAGGACTAGCCAAGAAGAGCGCAAAAGTAGCACAACATGCCTGCCTCCACAGCTTTTTCCTTGGGGACATGCCTAATTCCTGGCTGATTTGCCTTTCTCGTCTTAGGGTTGGGGTTCGGCCTAGGGCTAGGATTTTTAAAAGCAGGAAGCCCTGAGTTCCAGGCACACTGGAGCTGTGAAAGGCATCCAAAAGGGAGTGCAAAAGTGCCACAACATGGCTGCTTTCACGGCTTTTTCCTTGGCAAGAAGCCTAACACCAGGCTGACATACTTTCCCAGGGTTACTGTTAGGCTTAGGCCTAGGGCTAGGATTTTTGAAACTAGGAAGCCCTGGGCTCCAGGCACACTGCAGCTGTTCAAGGCATCCCAAGGGGAGTACAAAAGTGCAACAACATGGCAGCTTTCACAGCTTTTTCCTTGGCACCATCCCTATACCTAGGATGATTTATCTGCCTAGGGTTAGGGTTAGGGTTCAGCCTAGGGCTTTGATTTTTTTAACCAGGAAGCCCTGAGTTCCAGGCTTACTTCATCTGCCAAAGGCATCCCAAAGGGAGTGCAGAAGTGCCACAACATGGCTGCTTTCACGGCTTTTTCCTTGGCAAGAATCCTAACACCAGGCTGTCATACTTTCCCAGGGTTACTGTTAGGCTTACGCCTAGGGCTAGGATTTTTGAAACTAGGAAGCCCTGGGCTCCAGGCACACTGCAGCTGTTCAAGGCATCCCAAGGGGAGTACAAAAGTGCAACAACATGGCAGCTTTCACAGCTTTTTCCTTGGCACCATCCCTATACCTAGGCTGATTTATCTGCCTAGGGTTAGGGTTAGGGTTCAGCCTAGGGCTTGGATTTCTTTAACCAGGAAGCCCTGAGTTCCAGGCTTACTTCATCTGCCAAAGGCATCCCAAAGGGAGTGCAGAAGTGCCACAACATGGCTGCTTTCACGGCTTTTCCCTTAGGAAGAACCCTAATACCCGGCTGATTTACCTTCCTAGGGTTACTGTTAGGCTTAGGCCTAGGACTTTTAAAACCAGGAAGCCCTGGGCTCCAGGCACACTGCAGCTGCAAAAGGCATCCCAAGGGGAGCGCAAAAGTGACGCAACTTGGCTGCCACCACTGATATTTCCATGAGACCATCCCGAACCATAGGCTGATTTTCCTTCCTAGGGTTAAGGTTTGAGTTACGCCTAGGGTAAGGGTTCTATTAACCAGAAAGCCCTGAGTTCCAAGAACACAGCAGCTGCGAAGGACTAGCCAAGAAGAGCGCAAAAGTACCACAACATGCCTGCCTCCACAGCTTTTTCCTTGGGGACATGCCTAATTCCTGGCTGATTTGCCTTTCTCGTCTTAGGGTTGGGGTTCGGCCTAGGGCTAGGATTTTTAAAATCAGGAAGCCCTGAGTTCCAGGCACACTGGAGCTGTGAAAGGCATCCAAAAGGGAGTGCAAAAGTGCCACAACATGGCTGCTTTCACGGCTTTTTCCTTGGCAAGAAGCCTAACACCAGGCTGACATACTTTCCCAGGGTTACTGTTAGGCTTAGGCCTAGGGCTAGGATTTTTGAAACTAGGAAGCCCTGGGCTCCAGGCACACTGCAGCTGTTCAAGGCATCCCAAGGGGAGTACAAAAGTGCAACAACATGGCAGCTTTCACAGCTTTTTCCTTGGCACCATCCCTATACCTAGGCTGATTTATCTGCCTAGGGTTAGGGTTAGGGTTCAGCCTAGGGCTTGGATTTCTTTAACCAGGAAGCCCTGAGTTCCAGGCTTACTTCATCTGCCAAAGGCATCCCAAAGGGAGTGCAGAAGTGCCACAACATGGCTGCTTTCACGGCTTTTCCCTTAGGAAGAACCCTAATACCCGGCTGATTTACCTTCCTAGGGTTACTGTTAGGCTTAGGCCTAGGACTTTTAAAACCAGGAAGCCCTGGGCTCCAGGCACACTGCAGCTGCAAAAGGCATCCCAAGGGGAGCGCAAAAGTGACGCAACTTGGCTGCCACCACTGATATTTCCATGAGACCATCCCGAACCATAGGTTGATTTTCCTTCCTAGGGTTAAGGTTTGAGTTACGCCTAGGGTAAGGGCTCTATTAACCAGAAAGCCCTGAGTTCCAAGAACACAGCAGCTGCGAAGGACTAGCCAAGAAGAGCGCAAAAGTAGCACAACATGCCTGCCTCCACAGCTTTTTCCTTGGGGACATGCCTAATTCCTGGCTGATTTGCCTTTCTCGTCTTAGGGTTGGGGTTCGGCCTAGGGCTAGGATTTTTAAAAGCAGGAGGCCCTGAGTTCCAGGCACACTGGAGCTGTGAAAGGCATCCAAAAGGGAGTGCAAAAGTGCCACAACATGGCTGCTTTCACGGCTTTTTCCTTGGCAAGAAGCCTAACACCAGGCTGACATACTTTCCCAGGGTTACTGTTAGGCTTAGGCCTAGGGCTAGGATTTTTGAAACTAGGAAGCCCTGGGCTCCAGGCACACTGCAGCTGTTCAAGGCATCCCAAGGGGAGTACAAAAGTGCAACAACATGGCAGCTTTCACAGCTTTTTCCTTGGCACCATCCCTATACCTAGGCTGATTTATCTGCCTAGGGTTAGGGTTAGGGTTCAGCCTAGGGCTTGGATTTCTTTAACCAGGAAGCCCTGAGTTCCAGGCTTACTTCATCTGCCAAAGGCATCCCAAAGGGAGTGCAGAAGTGCCACAACATGGCTGCTTTCAAGGCTTTTCCCTTAGGAAGAACCCTAATACCCGGCTGATTTACCTTCCTAGGGTTACTGTTAGGCTTAGGCCTAGGACTTTTAAAACCAGGAAGCCCTGGGCTCCAGGCACACTGCAGCTGCGAAAGGCATCCCAAGGGGAGCGCAAAAGTGACGCAACTTGGCTGCCACCACTGATATTTCCATGAGACCATCCCGAACCATAGGTTGATTTTCCTTCCTAGGGTTAAGGTTTGAGTTACGCCTAGGGTAAGGGCTCTATTAACCAGAAAGCCCTGAGTTCCAAGAACACAGCAGCTGCGAAGGACTAGCCAAGAAGAGCGCAAAAGTAGCACAACATGCCTGCCTCCACAGCTTTTTCCTTGGGGACATGCCTAATTCCTGGCTGATTTGCCTTTCTCGTCTTAGGGTTGGGGTTCGGCCTAGGGCTAGGATTTTTAAAAGCAGGAAGCCCTGAGTTCCAGGCACACTGCAGCTGTGAAAGGCATCCAAAAGGGAGTGCAAAAGTGCCACAACATGGCTGCTTTCACGGCTTTTTCCTTGGCAAGAAGCCTAACACCAGGCTGACATACTTTCCCAGGGTTACTGTTAGGCTTAGGCCTAGGGCTAGGATTTTTGAAACTAGGAAGCCCTGGGCTCCAGGCACACTGCAGCTGTTCAAGGCATCCCAAGGGGAGTACAAAAGTGCAACAACATGGCAGCTTTCACAGCTTTTTCCTTGGCACCATCCCTATACCTAGGCTGATTTATCTGCCTAGGGTTAGGGTTAGGGTTCAGCCTAGGGCTTGGATTTCTTTAACCAGGAAGCCCTGAGTTCCAGGCTTACTTCATCTGCCAAAGGCATCCCAAAGGGAGTGCAGAAGTGCCACAACATGGCTGCTTTCACGGCTTTTCCCTTAGGAAGAACCCTAATACCCGGCTGATTTACCTTCCTAGGGTTACTGTTAGGCTTAGGCCTAGGACTTTTAAAACCAGGAAGCCCTGGGCTCCAGGCACACTGCAGCTGCAAAAGGCATCCCAAGGGGAGCGCAAAAGTGACGCAACTTGGCTGCCACCACTGATATTTCCATGAGACCATCCCGAACCATAGGCTGATTTTCCTTCCTAGGGTTAAGGTTTGAGTTACGCCTAGGGTAAGGGTTCTATTAACCAGAAAGCCCTGAGTTCCAAGAACACAGCAGCTGCGAAGGACTAGCCAAGAAGAGCGCAAAAGTACCACAACATGCCTGCCTCCACAGCTTTTTCCTTGGGGACATGCCTAATTCCTGGCTGATTTGCCTTTCTCGTCTTAGGGTTGGGGTTCGGCCTAGGGCTAGGATTTTTAAAAGCAGGAAGCCCTGAGTTCCAGGCACACTGGAGCTGTGAAAGGCATCCAAAAGGGAGTGCAAAAGTGCCACAACATGGCTGCTTTCACGGCTTTTTCCTTGGCAAGAAGCCTAACATCAGGCTGATTTACTTTCCCAGGGTTACTGTTAGGCTTAGGCCTAGGGCTAGGATTTTTGAAACTAGGAAGCCCTTAGCTCCAGGCACACTGCAGCTGTTCAAGGCATCCCAAGGGGAGTACAAAATTGCAACAACATGGCAGCTTTCACAGCTTTTTCCTTGGCACCATCCCTATACCTAGGCTGATTTATCTGCCTAGGGTTAGGGTTAGGGTTCAGCCTAGGGCTTGGATTTCTTTAACCAGGAAGCCCTGAGTTCCAGGCTTACTTCATCTGCCAAAGGCATCCCAAAGGGAGTGCAGAAGTGCCACAACATGGCTGCTTTCACGGCTTTTCCCTTAGGAAGAACCCTAATACCCGGCTGATTTACCTTCCTAGGGTTACTGTTAGGCTTAGGCCTAGGACTTTTAAAACCAGGAAGCCCTGGGCTCCAGGCACACTGCAGCTGCAAAAGGCATCCCAAGGGGAGCGCAAAAGTGACGCAACTTGGCTGCCACCACTGATATTTCCATGAGACCATCCCGAACCATAGGTTGATTTTCCTTCCTAGGGTTAAGGTTTGAGTTACGCCTAGGGTAAGGGCTCTATTAACCAGAAAGCCCTGAGTTCCAAGAACACAGCAGCTGCGAAGGACTAGCCAAGAAGAGCGCAAAAGTACCACAACATGCCTGCCTCCACAGCTTTTTCCTTGGGGACATGCCTAATTCCTGGCTGATTTGCCTTCTCGTCTTAGGGTTGGGGTTCGGCCTAGGGCTAGGATTTTTAAAATCAGGAAGCCCTGAGTTCCAGGCACACTGGAGCTGTGAAAGGCATCCAAAAGGGAGTGCAAAAGTGCCACAACATGGCTGCTTTCACGGCTTTTTCCTTGGCAAGAAGCCTAACATCAGGCTGATTTACTTTCCCAGGGTTACTCTTAGGCTTAGGCCTAGGGCTAGGATTTTTGAAACTAGGAAGCCCTTAGCTCCAGGCACACTGCAGCTGTTCAAGGCATCCCAAGGGGAGTACAAAATTGCAACAACATGGCAGCTTTCACAGCTTTTTCCTTGGCACCATCCCTATACCTAGGCTGATTTATCTGCCTAGGGTTAGGGTTAGGGTTCAGCCTAGGGCTTGGATTTCTTTAACCAGGAAGCCCTGAGTTCCAGGCTTACTTCATCTGCCAAAGGCATCCCAAAGGGAGTGCAGAAGTGCCACAACATGGCTGCTTTCACGGCTTTTCCCTTAGGAAGAACCCTAATACCCGGCTGATTTACCTTCCTAGGGTTACTGTTAGGCTTAGGCCTAGGACTTTTAAAACCAGGAAGCCCTGGGCTCCAGGCACACTGCAGCTGCAAAAGGCATCCCAAGGGGAGCGCAAAAGTGACGCAGCTTGGCCGCCACCACTGATATTTCCATGAGACCATCCCGAAACATAGGTTGATTTTCCTTCCTAGGGTTAAGTTTTGAGTTACGCCTAGGGTAAGGGTTCTATTAACCAGAAAGCCCTGAGTTCCAAGAACACAGCAGCTGCGAAGGACTAGCCAAGAAGAGCGCAAAAGTACCACAACATGCCTGCCTCCACAGCTTTTTCCTTGGGGACATGCCTAATTCCTGGCTGATTTGCCTTTCTCGTCTTAGGGTTGGGGTTCGGCCTAGGGCTAGGATTTTTAAAAGCAGGAAGCCCTGAGTTCCAGGCACACTGGAGCTGTGAAAGGCATCCAAAAGGGAGTGCAAAAGTGCCACAACATGGCTGCTTTCACGGCTTTTTCCTTGGCAAGAAGCCTAACACCAGGCTGACATACTTTCCCAGGGTTACTGTTAGGCTTAGGCCTAGGGCTAGGATTTTTGAAACTAGGAAGCCCTGGGCTCCAGGCACACTGCAGCTGTTCAAGGCATCCCAAGGGGAGTACAAAAGTGCAACAACATGGCAGCTTTCACAGCTTTTTCCTTGGCACCATCCCTATACCTAGGCTGATTTATCTGCCTAGGGTTAGGGTTAGGGTTCAGCCTAGGGCTTGGATTTCTTTAACCAGGAAGCCCTGAGTTCCAGGCTTACTTCATCTGCCAAAGGCATCCCAAAGGGAGTGCAGAAGTGCCACAACATGGCTGCTTTCACGGCTTTTCCCTTAGGAAGAACCCTAATACCCGGCTGATTTACCTTCCTAGGGTTACTGTTAGGCTTAGGCCTAGGACTTTTAAAACCAGGAAGCCCTGGGCTCCAGGCACACTGCAGCTGCAAAAGGCATCCCAAGGGGAGCGCAAAAGTGACGCAACTTGGCTGCCACCACTGATATTTCCATGAGACCATCCCGAACCATAGGCTGATTTTCCTTCCTAGGGTTAAGGTTTGAGTTACGCCTAGGGTAAGGGCTCTATTAACCAGAAAGCCCTGAGTTCCAAGAACACAGCAGCTGCGAAGGACTAGCCAAGAAGAGCGCAAAAGTACCACAACATGCCTGCCTCCACAGCTTTTTCCTTGGGGACATGCCTAATTCCTGGCTGATTTGCCTTTCTCGTCTTAGGGTTGGGGTTCGGCCTAGGGCTAGGATTTTTAAAATCAGGAAGCCCTGAGTTCCAGGCACACTGGATCTGTGAAAGGCATCCAAAAGGGAGTGCAAAAGTGCCACAACATGGCTGCTTTCACGGCTTTTTCCTTGGCAAGAAGCCTAACACCAGGCTGACATACTTTCCCAGGGTTACTGTTAGGCTTAGGCCTAGGGCTAGGATTTTTGAAACTAGGAAGCCCTGGGCTCCAGGCACACTGCAGCTGTTCAAGGCATCCCAAGGGGAGTACAAAAGTGCAACAACATGGCAGCTTTCACAGCTTTTTCCTTGGCACCATCCCTATACCTAGGCTGATTTATCTGCCTAGGGTTAGGGTTAGGGTTCAGCCTAGGGCTTGGATTTTTTTAACCAGGAAGCCCTGAGTTCCAGGCTTACTTCATCTGCCAAAGGCATCCCAAAGGGAGTGCAGAAGTGCCACAACATGGCTGCTTTCACGGCTTTTCCCTTAGGAAGAACCCTAATACCCGGCTGATTTACCTTCCTAGGGTTACTGTTAGGCTTAGGCCTAGGACTTTTAAAACCAGGAAGCCCTGGGCTCCAGGCACACTGCAGCTGCGAAAGGCATCCCAAGGGGAGCGCAAAAGTGACGCAACTTGGCTGCCACCACTGATATTTCCATGAGACCATCCCGAACCATAGGTTGATTTTCCTTCCTAGGGTTAAGGTTTGAGTTACGCCTAGGGTAAGGGCTCTATTAACCAGAAAGCCCTGAGTTCCAAGAACACAGCAGCTGCGAAGGACTAGCCAAGAAGAGCGCAAAAGTACCACAACATGCCTGCCTCCACAGCTTTTTCCTTGGGGACATGCCTAATTCCTGGCTGATTTGCCTTTCTCGTCTTAGGGTTGGGGTTCGGCCTAGGGCTAGGATTTTTAAAAGCAGGAAGCCCTGAGTTCCAGGCACACTGGAGCTGTGAAAGGCATCCAAAAGGGAGTGCAAAAGTGCCACAACATGGCTGCTTTCACGGCTTTTTCCTTGGCAAGAAGCCTAACACCAGGCTGACATACTTTCCCAGGGTTACTGTTAGGCTTAGGCCTAGGGCTAGGATTTTTGAAACTAGGAAGCCCTGGGCTCCAGGCACACTGCAGCTGTTCAAGGCATCCCAAGGGGAGTACAAAAGTGCAACAACATGGCAGCTTTCACAGCTTTTTCCTTGGCACCATCCCTATACCTAGGCTGATTTATCTGCCTAGGGTTAGGGTTAGGGTTCAGCCTAGGGCTTGGATTTCTTTAACCAGGAAGCCCTGAGTTCCAGGCTTACTTCATCTGCCAAAGGCATCCCAAAGGGAGTGCAGAAGTGCCACAACATGGCTGCTTTCACGGCTTTTCCCTTAGGAAGAACCCTAATACCCGGCTGATTTACCTTCCTAGGGTTACTGTTAGGCTTAGGCCTAGGACTTTTAAAACCAGGAAGCCCTGGGCTCCAGGCACACTGCAGCTGCAAAAGGCATCCCAAGGGGAGCGCAAAAGTGACGCAACTTGGCTGCCACCACTGATATTTCCATGAGACCATCCCGAACCATAGGCTGATTTTCCTTCCTAGGGTTAAGGTTTGAGTTACGCCTAGGGTAAGGGTTCTATTAACCAGAAAGCCCTGAGTTCCAAGAACACAGCAGCTGCGAAGGACTAGCCAAGAAGAGCGCAAAAGTACCACAACATGCCTGCCTCCACAGCTTTTTCCTTGGGGACATGCCTAATTCCTGGCTGATTTGCCTTTCTCGTCTTAGGGCTGGGGTTCGGCCTAGGGCTAGGATTTTTAAAATCAGGAAGCCCTGAGTTCCAGGCACACTGGAGCTGTGAAAGGCATCCAAAAGGGAGTGCAAAAGTGCCACAACATGGCTGCTTTCACGGCTTTTTCCTTGGCAAGAAGCCTAACATCAGGCTGATTTACCTTCCCAGGATTACTGTTAGGCTTAGGCCTAGGGCTAGGATTTTTGAAACTAGGAAGCCCTTAGCTCCAGGCACACTGCAGCTGTTCAAGGCATCCCAAGGGGAGTACAAAAGTGCAACAACATGGCAGCTTTCACAGCTTTTTCCTTGGCACCATCCCTATACCTAGGCTGATTTATCTGCCTAGGGTTAGGGTTAGGGTTCAGCCTAGGGCTTGAATTTTTTTAACCAGGAAGCCCTGAGTTCCAGGCTTACTTCATCTGCCAAAGGCATCCCAAAGGGAGTGCAGAAGTGCCACAACATGGCTGCTTTCACGGCTTTTCCCTTAGGAAGAACCCTAATACCCGGCTGATTTACCTTCCTAGGGTTACTGTTAGGCTTAGGCCTAGGACTTTTAAAACCAGGAAGCCCTGGGCTCCAGGCACACTGCAGCTGCGAAAGGCATCCCAAGGGGAGCGCAAAAGTGACGCAACTTGGCTGCCACCACTGATATTTCCATGAGACCATCCCGAACCATAGGTTGATTTTCCTTCCTAGGGTTAAGGTTTGAGTTACGCCTAGGGTAAGGGCTCTATTAACCAGAAAGCCCTGAGTTCCAAGAACACAGCAGCTGCGAAGGACTAGCCAAGAAGAGCGCAAAAGTACCACAACATGCCTGCCTCCACAGCTTTTTCCTTGGGGACATGCCTAATTCCTGGCTGATTTGCCTTTCTCGTCTTAGGGTTGGGGTTCGGCCTAGGGCTAGGATTTTTAAAAGCAGGAAGCCCTGAGTTCCAGGCACACTGCAGCTGTGAAAGGCATCCAAAAGGGAGTGCAAAAGTGCCACAACATGGCTGCTTTCACGGCTTTTTCCTTGGCAAGACGCCTAACACCAGGCTGATTTACCTTCCCAGGGTTACTGTTAGGCTTAGGCCTAGGGCTAGGATTTTTGAAACTAGGAAGCCCTGGGCTCCAGGCACACTGCAGCTGTTCAAGGCATCCCAAGGGGAGTACAAAAGTGCAACAACATGGCAGCTTTCACAGCTTTTTCCTTGGCACCATCCCTATACCTAGGCTGATTTATCTGCCTAGGGTTAGGGTTAGGGTTCAGCCTAGGGCTTGGATTTTTTTAACCAGGAAGCCCTGAGTTCCAGGCTTACTTCATCTGCCAAAGGCATCCCAAAGGGAGTGCAGAAGTGCCACAACATGGCTGCTTTCACGGCTTTTCCCTTAGGAAGAACCCTAATACCCGGCTGATTTACCTTCCTAGGGTTACTGTTAGGCTTAGGCCTAGGACTTTTAAAACCAGGAAGCCCTGGGCTCCAGGCACACTGCAGCTGCGAAAGGCATCCCAAGGGGAGCGCAAAAGTGACGCAACTTGGCTGCCACCACTGATATTTCCATGAGACCATCCCGAACCATAGGTTGATTTTCCTTCCTAGGGTTAAGGTTTGAGTTACGCCTAGGGTAAGGGCTCTATTAACCAGAAAGCCCTGAGTTCCAAGAACACAGCAGCTGCGAAGGACTAGCCAAGAAGAGCGCAAAAGTACCACAACATGCCTGCCTCCACAGCTTTTTCCTTGGGGACATGCCTAATTCCTGGCTGATTTGCCTTTCTCGTCTTAGGGTTGGGGTTCGGCCTAGGGCTAGGATTTTTAAAAGCAGGAAGCCCTGAGTTCCAGGCACACTGGAGCTGTGAAAGGCATCCAAAAGGGAGTGCAAAAGTGCCACAACATGGCTGCTTTCACGGCTTTTTCCTTGGCAAGAAGCCTAACACCAGGCTGACATACTTTCCCAGGGTTACTGTTAGGCTTAGGCCTAGGGCTAGGATTTTTGAAACTAGGAAGCCCTGGGCTCCAGGCACACTGCAGCTGTTCAAGGCATCCCAAGGGGAGTACAAAAGTGCAACAACATGGCAGCTTTCACAGCTTTTTCCTTGGCACCATCCCTATACCTAGGCTGATTTATCTGCCTAGGGTTAGGGTTAGGGTTCAGCCTAGGGCTTGGATTTCTTTAACCAGGAAGCCCTGAGTTCCAGGCTTACTTCATCTGCCAAAGGCATCCCAAAGGGAGTGCAGAAGTGCCACAACATGGCTGCTTTCACGGCTTTTCCCTTAGGAAGAACCCTAATACCCGGCTGATTTACCTTCCTAGGGTTACTGTTAGGCTTAGGCCTAGGACTTTTAAAACCAGGAAGCCCTGGGCTCCAGGCACACTGCAGCTGCAAAAGGCATCCCAAGGGGAGCGCAAAAGTGACGCAACTTGGCTGCCACCACTGATATTTCCATGAGACCATCCCGAACCATAGGCTGATTTTCCTTCCTAGGGTTAAGGTTTGAGTTACGCCTAGGGTAAGGGTTCTATTAACCAGAAAGCCCTGAGTTCCAAGAACACAGCAGCTGCGAAGGACTAGCCAAGAAGAGCGCAAAAGTACCACAACATGCCTGCCTCCACAGCTTTTTCCTTGGGGACATGCCTAATTCCTGGCTGATTTGCCTTTCTCGTCTTAGGGCTGGGGTTCGGCCTAGGGCTAGGATTTTTAAAATCAGGAAGCCCTGAGTTCCAGGCACACTGGAGCTGTGAAAGGCATCCAAAAGGGAGTGCAAAAGTGCCACAACATGGCTGCTTTCACGGCTTTTTCCTTGGCAAGAAGCCTAACATCAGGCTGATTTACCTTCCCAGGATTACTGTTAGGCTTAGGCCTAGGGCTAGGATTTTTGAAACTAGGAAGCCCTTAGCTCCAGGCACACTGCAGCTGTTCAAGGCATCCCAAGGGGAGTACAAAAGTGCAACAACATGGCAGCTTTCACAGCTTTTTCCTTGGCACCATCCCTATACCTAGGCTGATTTATCTGCCTAGGGTTAGGGTTAGGGTTCAGCCTAGGGCTTGAATTTTTTTAACCAGGAAGCCCTGAGTTCCAGGCTTACTTCATCTGCCAAAGGCATCCCAAAGGGAGTGCAGAAGTGCCACAACATGGCTGCTTTCACGGCTTTTCCCTTAGGAAGAACCCTAATACCCGGCTGATTTACCTTCCTAGGGTTACTGTTAGGCTTAGGCCTAGGACTTTTAAAACCAGGAAGCCCTGGGCTCCAGGCACACTGCAGCTGCGAAAGGCATCCCAAGGGGAGCGCAAAAGTGACGCAACTTGGCTGCCACCACTGATATTTCCATGAGACCATCCCGAACCATAGGTTGATTTTCCTTCCTAGGGTTAAGGTTTGAGTTACGCCTAGGGTAAGGGCTCTATTAACCAGAAAGCCCTGAGTTCCAAGAACACAGCAGCTGCGAAGGACTAGCCAAGAAGAGCGCAAAAGTACCACAACATGCCTGCCTCCACAGCTTTTTCCTTGGGGACATGCCTAATTCCTGGCTGATTTGCCTTTCTCGTCTTAGGGTTGGGGTTCGGCCTAGGGCTAGGATTTTTAAAAGCAGGAAGCCCTGAGTTCCAGGCACACTGCAGCTGTGAAAGGCATCCAAAAGGGAGTGCAAAAGTGCCACAACATGGCTGCTTTCACGGCTTTTTCCTTGGCAAGACGCCTAACACCAGGCTGATTTACCTTCCCAGGGTTACTGTTAGGCTTAGGCCTAGGGCTAGGATTTTTGAAACTAGGAAGCCCTTAGCTCCAGGCACACTGCAGCTGTTCAAGGCATCCCAAGGGGAGTACAAAAGTGCAACAACATGGCAGCTTTCACAGCTTTTTCCTTGGCACCATCCCTATACCTAGGCTGATTTATCTGCCTAGGGTTAGGGTTAGGGTTCAGCCTAGGGCTTGAATTTTTTTAACCAGGAAGCCCTGAGTTCCAGGCTTACTTCATCTGCCAAAGGCATCCCAAAGGGAGTGCAGAAGTGCCACAACATGGCTGCTTTCACGGCTTTTCCCTTAGGAAGAACCCTAATACCCGGCTGATTTACCTTCCTAGGGTTACTGTTAGGCTTAGGCCTAGGACTTTTAAAACCAGGAAGCCCTGGGCTCCAGGCACACTGCAGCTGCAAAAGGCATCCCAAGGGGAGCGCAAAAGTGACGCAACTTGGCTGCCACCACTGATATTTCCATGAGACCATCCCGAACCATAGGCTGATTTTCCTTCCTAGGGTTAAGGTTTGAGTTACGCCTAGGGTAAGGGCTCTATTAACCAGAAAGCCCTGAGTTCCAAGAACACAGCAGCTGCGAAGGACTAGCCAAGAAGAGCGCAAAAGTACCACAACATGCCTGCCTCCACAGCTTTTTCCTTGGGGACATGCCTAATTCCTGGCTGATTTGCCTTTCTCGTCTTAGGGTTGGGGTTCGGCCTAGGGCTACGATTTTTAAAAGCAGGAAGCCCTGAGTTCCAGGCACACTGGAGCTGTGAAAGGCATCCAAAAGGGAGTGCAAAAGTGCCACAACATGGCTGCTTTCACGGCTTTTTCCTTGGCAAGAAGCCTAACATCAGGCTGATTTACTTTCCCAGGGTTACTGTTAGGCTTAGGCCTAGGGCTAGGATTTTTGAAACTAGGAAGCCCTGGGCTCCAGGCACACTGCAGCTGTTCAAGGCATCCCAAGGGGAGTACAAAAGTGCAACAACATGGCAGCTTTCACAGCTTTTTCCTTGGCACCATCCCTATACCTAGGCTGATTTATCTGCCTAGGGTTAGGGTTAGGGTTCAGCCTAGGGCTTGAATTTTTTTAACCAGGAAGCCCTGAGTTCCAGGCTTACTTCATCTGCCAAAGGCATCCCAAAGGGAGTGCAGAAGTGCCACAACATGGCTGCTTTCACGGCTTTTCCCTTAGGAAGAACCCTAATACCCGGCTGATTTACCTTCCTAGGGTTACTGTTAGGCTTAGGCCTAGGACTTTTAAAACCAGGAAGCCCTGGGCTCCAGGCACACTGCAGCTGCAAAAGGCATCCCAAGGGGAGCGCAAAAGTGACGCAGCTTGGCCGCCACCACTGATATTTCCATGAGACCATCCCGAACCATAGGTTGATTTTCCTTCCTAGGGTTAAGGTTTGAGTTACGCCTAGGGTAAGGGCTCTATTAACCAGAAAGCCCTGAGTTCCAAGAACACAGCAGCTGCGAAGGACTAGCCAAGAAGAGCGCAAAAGTACCACAACATGCCTGCCTCCACAGCTTTTTCCTTGGGGACATGCCTAATTCCTGGCTGATTTGCCTTTCTCGTCTTAGGGTTGGGCTTCGGCCTAGGGCTAGGATTTTTAAAATCAGGAAGCCCTGAGTTCCAGGCACACTGGAGCTGTGAAAGGCATCCAAAAGGGAGTGCAAAAGTGCCACAACATGGCTGCTTTCACGGCTTTTTCCTTGGCAAGAAGCCTAACACCAGGCTGACATACTTTCCCAGGGTTACTGTTAGGCTTAGGCCTAGGGCTAGGATTTTTGAAACTAGGAAGCCCTGGGCTCCAGGCACACTGCAGCTGTTCAAGGCATCCCAAGGGGAGTACAAAAGTGCAACAACATGGCAGCTTTCACAGCTTTTTCCTTGGCACCATCCCTATACCTAGGCTGATTTATCTGCCTAGGGTTAGGGTTAGGGTTCAGCGTAGGGCTTGGATTTCTTTAACCAGGAAGCCCTGAGTTCCAGGCTTACTTCATCTGCCAAAGGCATCCCAAAGGGAGTGCAGAAGTGCCACAACATGGCTGCTTTCACGGCTTTTCCCTTAGGAAGAACCCTAATACCCGGCTGATTTACCTTCCTAGGGTTACTGTTAGGCTTAGGCCTAGGACTTTTAAAACCAGGAAGCCCTGGGCTCCAGGCACACTGCAGCTGCAAAAGGCATCCCAAGGGGAGCGCAAAAGTGACGCAACTTGGCTGCCACCACTGATATTTCCATGAGACCATCCCGAACCATAGGTTGATTTTCCTTCCTAGGGTTAAGGTTTGAGTTACGCCTAGGGTAAGGGCTCTATTAACCAGAAAGCCCTGAGTTCCAAGAACACAGCAGCTGCGAAGGACTAGCCAAGAAGAGCGCAAAAGTACCACAACATGCCTGCCTCCACAGCTTTTTCCTTGGGGACATGCCTAATTCCTGGCTGATTTGCCTTTCTCGTCTTAGGGTTGGGGTTCGGCCTAGGGCTAGGATTTTTAAAAGCAGGAAGCCCTGAGTTCCAGGCACACTGGAGCTGTGAAAGGCATCCAAAAGGGAGTGCAAAAGTGCCACAACATGGCTGCTTTCACGGCTTTTTCCTTGGCAAGAAGCCTAACACCAGGCTGACATACTTTCCCAGGGTTACTGTTAGGCTTAGGCCTAGGGCTAGGATTTTTGAAACTAGGAAGCCCTGGGCTCCAGGCACACTGCAGCTGTTCAAGGCATCCCAAGGGGAGTACAAAAGTGCAACAACATGGCAGCTTTCACAGCTTTTTCCTTGGCACCATCCCTATACCTAGGCTGATTTATCTGCCTAGGGTTAGGGTTAGGGTTCAGCCTAGGGCTTGGATTTCTTTAACCAGGAAGCCCTGAGTTCCAGGCTTACTTCATCTGCCAAAGGCATCCCAAAGGGAGTGCAGAAGTGCCACAACATGGCTGCTTTCACGGCTTTTCCCTTAGGAAGAACCCTAATACCCGGCTGATTTACCTTCCTAGGGTTACTGTTAGGCTTAGGCCTAGGACTTTTAAAACCAGGAAGCCCTGGGCTCCAGGCACACTGCAGCTGCAAAAGGCATCCCAAGGGGAGCGCAAAAGTGACGCAACTTGGCTGCCACCACTGATATTTCCATGAGACCATCCCGAACCATAGGTTGATTTTCCTTCCTAGGGTTAAGGTTTGAGTTACGCCTAGGGTAAGGGCTCTATTAACCAGAAAGCCCTGAGTTCCAAGAACACAGCAGCTGCGAAGGACTAGCCAAGAAGAGCGCAAAAGTAGCACAACATGCCTGCCTCCACAGCTTTTTCCTTGGGGACATGCCTAATTCCTGGCTGATTTGCCTTTCTCGTCTTAGGGTTGGGGTTCGGCCTAGGGCTAGGATTTTTAAAATCAGGAAGCCCTGAGTTCCAGGCACACTGCAGCTGTGAAAGGCATCCAAAAGGGAGTGCAAAAGTGCCACAACATGGCTGCTTTCACGGCTTTTTCCTTGGCAAGAAGCCTAACACCAGGCTAACATACTTTCCCAGGGTTACTGTTAGGCTTAGGCCTAGGGCTAGGATTTTTGAAACTAGGAAGCCCTGGGCTCCAGGCACACTGCAGCTGTTCAAGGCATCCCAAGGGGAGTACAAAAGTGCAACAACATGGCAGCTTTCATAGCTTTTTCCTTGGCACCATCCCTATACCTAGGCTGATTTATCTGCCTAGGGTTAGGGTTAGAGTTCAGCCTAGGGCTTGGATTTTTTTAACCAGGAAGCCCTGAGTTCCAGGCTTACTTCATCTGCCAAAGGCATCCCAAAGGGAGTGCAGAAGTGCCACAACATGGCTGCTTTCACGGCTTTTCCCTTAGGAAGAACCCTAATACCCGGCTGATTTACCTTCCTAGGGTTACTGTTAGGCTTAGGCCTAGGACTTTTAAAACCAGGAAGCCCTGGGCTCCAGGCACACTGCAGCTGCAAAAGGCATCCCAAGGGGAGCGCAAAAGTGACGCAGCTTGGCTGCCACCACTGATATTTCCATGAGACCATCCCGAAACATAGGTTGATTTTCCTTCCTAGGGTTAAGGTTTGAGTTACGCCTAGGGTAAGGGCTCTATTAACCAGAAAGCCCTGAGTTCCAAGAACACAGCAGCTGCGAAGGACTAGCCAAGAAGAGCGCAAAAGTACCACAACATGCCTGCCTCCACAGCTTTTTCCTTGGGGACATGCCTAATTCCTGGCTGATTTGCCTTTCTCGTCTTAGGGTTGGGGTTCAGCCTAGGGCTAGGATTTTTAAAAGCAGGAAGCCCTGAGTTCCAGGCACACTGGAGCTGTGAAAGGCATCCAAAAGGGAGTGCAAAAGTGCCACAACATGGCTGCTTTCACGGCTTTTTCCTTGGCAAGAAGCCTAACACCAGGCTGACATACTTTCCCAGGGTTACTGTTAGGCTTAGGCCTAGGGCTAGGATTTTTAAAACTAGGAAGCCCTTAGCTCCAGGCACACTGCAGCTGTTCAAGGCATCCCAAGGGGAGTACAAAAGTGCAACAACATGGCAGCTTTCACAGCTTTTTCCTTGGCACCATCCCTATACCTAGGCTGATTTATCTGCCTAGGGTTAGGGTTAGGGTTCAGCCTAGGGCTTGGATTTCTTTAACCAGGAAGCCCTGAGTTCCAGGCTTACTTCATCTGCCAAAGGCATCCCAAAGGGAGTGCAAAAGTGCCACAACATGGCTGCTTTCACGGCTTTTCCCTTAGGAAGAACCCTAATACCCGGCTGATTTACCTTCCTAGGGTTACTGTTAGGCTTAGGCCTAGGACTTTTAAAACCAGGAAGCCCTGGGCTCCAGGCACACTGCAGCTGCAAAAGGCATCCCAAGGGGAGCGCAAAAGTGACGCAACTTGGCTGCCACCACTGATATTTCCATGAGACCATCCCGAACCATAGGCTGATTTTCCTTCCTAGGGTTAAGGTTTGAGTTACGCCTAGGGTAAGGGCTCTATTAACCAGAAAGCCCTGAGTTCCAAGAACACAGCAGCTGCGAAGGACTAGCCAAGAAGAGCGCAAAAGTACCACAACATGCCTGCCTCCACAGCTTTTTCCTTGGGGACATGCCTAATTCCTGGCTGATTTGCCTTTCTCGTCTTAGGGTTGGGGTTCGGCCTAGGGCTAGGATTTTTAAAAGCAGGAAGCCCTGAGTTCCAGGCACACTGGAGCTGTGAAAGGCATCCAAAAGGGAGTGCAAAAGTGCCACAACATGGCTGCTTTCACGGCTTTTTCCTTGGCAAGAAGCCTAACACCAGGCTGACATACTTTCCCAGGGTTACTGTTAGGCTTAGGCCTAGGGCTAGGATTTTTGAAACTAGGAAGCCCTGGGCTCCAGGCACACTGCAGCTGTTCAAGGCATCCCAAGGGGAGTACAAAAGTGCAACAACATGGCAGCTTTCACAGCTTTTTCCTTGGCACCATCCCTATACCTAGGCTGATTTATCTGCCTAGGGTTAGGGTTAGGGTTCAGCCTAGGGCTTGGATTTTTTTAACCAGGAAGCCCTGAGTTCCAGGCTTACTTCATCTGCCAAAGGCATCCCAAAGGGAGTGCAGAAGTGCCACAACATGGCTGCTTTCACGGCTTTTCCCTTAGGAAGAACCCTAATACCCGGCTGATTTACCTTCCTAGGGTTACTGTTAGGCTTAGGCCTAGGACTTCTAAAACCAGGAAGCCCTGGGCTCCAGGCACACTGCAGCTGCAAAAGGCATCCCAAGGGGAGCGCAAAAGTGACGCAACTTGGCTGCCACCACTGATATTT
The DNA here is from genome assembly GCF_027887145.1 of Ammospiza caudacuta. Taxonomy (NCBI): domain Eukaryota; kingdom Metazoa; phylum Chordata; class Aves; order Passeriformes; family Passerellidae; genus Ammospiza; species Ammospiza caudacuta. The sequence goes on along the minus strand of NW_026683125.1, from coordinate 1,601,661 downwards.
CCATGAGACCATCCCGAACCATAGGTTGATTTTCCTTCCTAGGGTTAAGGTTTGAGTTACGCCTAGGGTAAGGGCTCTATTAACCAGAAAGCCCTGAGTTCCAAGAACACAGCAGCTGCGAAGGACTAGCCAAGAAGAGCGCAAAAGTACCACAACATGCCTGCCTCCACAGCTTTTTCCTTGGGGACATGCCTAATTCCTGGCTGATTTGCCTTTCTCGTCTTAGGGTTGGGGTTCGGCCTAGGGCTAGGATTTTTAAAAGCAGGAAGCCCTGAGTTCCAGGCACACTGGAGCTGTGAAAGGCATCCAAAAGGGAGTGCAAAAGTGCCACAACATGGCTGCTTTCACGGCTTTTTCCTTGGCAAGAAGCCTAACACCAGGCTGACATACTTTCCCAGGGTTACTGTTAGGCTTAGGCCTAGGGCTAGGATTTTTAAAACTAGGAAGCCCTGGGCTCCAGGCACACTGCAGCTGTTCAAGGCATCCCAAGGGGAGTACAAAAGTGCAACAACATGGCAGCTTTCACAGCTTTTTCCTTGGCACCATCCCTATACCTAGGCTGATTTATCTGCCTAGGGTTACGGTTAGGGTTCAGCCTAGGGCTTGGATTTCTTTAACCAGGAAGCCCTGAGTTCCAGGCTTACTTCATCTGCCAAAGGCATCCCAAAGGGAGTGCAGAAGTGCCACAACATGGCTGCTTTCACGGCTTTTCCCTTAGGAAGAACCCTAATACCCGGCTGATTTACCTTCCTAGGGTTACTGTTAGGCTTAGGCCTAGGACTTTTAAAACCAGGAAGCCCTGGGCTCCAGGCACACTGCAGCTGCAAAAGGCATCCCAAGGGGAGCGCAAAAGTGACGCAACTTGGCTGCCACCACTGATATTTCCATGAGACCATCCCAAACCATAGGCTGATTTTCCTTCCTAGGGTTAAGGTTTGAGTTACGCCTAGGGTAAGGGTTCTATTAACCAGAAAGCCCTGAGTTCCAAGAACACAGCAGCTGCGAAGGACTAGCCAAGAAGAGCGCAAAAGTACCACAACATGCCTGCCTCCACAGCTTTTTCCTTGGGGACATGCCTAATTCCTGGCTGATTTGCCTTTCTCGTCTTAGGGTTGGGGTTCGGCCTAGGGCTAGGATTTTTAAAAGCAGGAAGCCCTGAGTTCCAGGCACACTGGAGCTGTGAAAGGCATCCAAAAGGGAGTGCAAAAGTGCCACAACATGGCTGCTTTCACGGCTTTTTCCTTGGCAAGAAGCCTAACACCAGGCTAACATACTTTCCCAGGGTTACTGTTAGGCTTAGGCCTAGGGCTAGGATTTTTGAAACTAGGAAGCCCTGGGCTCCAGGCACACTGCAGCTGTTCAAGGCATCCCAAGGGGAGTACAAAAGTGCAACAACATGGCAGCTTTCACAGCTTTTTCCTTGGCACCATCCCTATACCTAGGCTGATTTATCTGCCTAGGGTTAGGGTTAGGGTTCAGCCTAGGGCTTGGATTTCTTTAACCAGGAAGCCCTGAGTTCCAGGCTTACTTCATCTGCCAAAGGCATCCCAAAGGGAGTGCAGAAGTGCCACAACATGGCTGCTTTCACGGATTTTCCCTTAGGAAGAACCCTAATACCCGGCTGATTTACCTTCCTAGGGTTACTGTTAGGCTTAGGCCTAGGACTTTTAAAACCAGGAAGCCCTGGGCTCCAGGCACACTGCAGCTGCAAAAGGCATCCCAAGGGGAGCGCAAAAGTGACGCAACTTGGCTGCCACCACTGATATTTCCATGAGACCATCCCGAACCATAGGCTGATTTTCCTTCCTAGGGTTAAGGTTTGAGTTACGCCTAGGGTAAGGGTTCTATTAACCAGAAAGCCCTGAGTTCCAAGAACACAGCAGCTGCGAAGGACTAGCCAAGAAGAGCGCAAAAGTACCACAACATGCCTGCCTCCACAGCTTTTTCCTTGGGGACATGCCTAATTCCTGGCTGATTTGCCTTTCTCGTCTTAGGGTTGGGGTTCGGCCTAGGGCTAGGATTTTTAAAAGCAGGAAGCCCTGAGTTCCAGGCACACTGGAGCTGTGAAAGGCATCCAAAAGGGACTGAAAAAGTGCCACAACATGGCTGCTTTCACGGCTTTTTCCTTGGCAAGAAGCCTAACATCAGGCTGATTTACTTTCCCAGGGTTACTGTTAGGCTTAGGCCTAGGGCTAGGATTTTTGAAACTAGGAAGCCCTGGGCTCCAGGCACACTGCAGCTGTTCAAGGCATCCCAAGGGGAGTACAAAAGTGCAACAACATGGCAGCTTTCACAGCTTTTTCCTTGGCACCATCCCTATACCTAGGCTGATTTATCTGCCTAGGGTTAGGGTTAGGGTTCAGCGTAGGGCTTGGATTTCTTTAACCAGGAAGCCCTGAGTTCCAGGCTTACTTCATCTGCCAAAGGCATCCCAAAGGGAGTGCAGAAGTGCCACAACATGGCTGCTTTCACGGCTTTTCCCTTAGGAAGAACCCTAATACCCGGCTGATTTACCTTCCTAGGGTTACTGTTAGGCTTAGGCCTAGGACTTTTAAAACCAGGAAGCCCTGGGCTCCAGGCACACTGCAGCTGCGAAAGGCATCCCAAGGGGAGCGCAAAAGTGACGCAACATGGCTGCCACCACTGATATTTCCATGAGACCATCCCGAACCATAGGCTGATTTTCCTTCCTAGGGTTAAGGTTTGAGTTACGCCTAGGGTAAGGGTCTATTAACCAGAAAGCCCTGAGTTCCAAGAACACAGCAGCTGCGAAGGACTAGCCAAGAAGAGCGCAAAAGTAGCACAACATGCCTGCCTCCACAGCTTTTTCCTTGGGGACATGCCTAATTCCTGGCTGATTTGCCTTTCTCGTCTTAGGGTTGGGGTTCGGCCTAGGGCTAGGATTTTTAAAATCAGGAAGCCCTGAGTTCCAGGCACACTGGAGCTGTGAAAGGCATCCAAAAGGGAGTGCAAAAGTGCCACAACATGGCTGCTTTCACGGCTTTTTCCTTGGCAAGAAGCCTAACACCAGGCTGACATACTTTCCCAGGGTTACTGTTAGGCTTAGGCCTAGGGCTAGGATTTTTGAAACTAGGAAGCCCTGGGCTCCAGGCACACTGCAGCTGTTCAAGGCATCCCAAGGGGAGTACAAAAGTGCAACAACATGGCAGCTTTCACAGCTTTTTCCTTGGCACCATCCCTATACCTAGGCTGATTTATCTGCCTAGGGTTAGGGTTAGGGTTCAGCCTAGGGCTTGGATTTCTTTAACCAGGAAGCCCTGAGTTCCAGGCTTACTTCATCTGCCAAAGGCATCCCAAAGGGAGTGCAGAAGTGCCACAACATGGCTGCTTTCACGGCTTTTCCCTTAGGAAGAACCCTAATACCCGGCTGATTTACCTTCCTAGGGTTACTGTTAGGCTTAGGCCTAGGACTTTTAAAACCAGGAAGCCCTGGGCTCCAGGCACACTGCAGCTGCAAAAGGCATCCCAAGGGGAGCGCAAAAGTGACGCAACTTGGCTGCCACCACTGATATTTCCATGAGACCATCCCGAACCATAGGTTGATTTTCCTTCCTAGGGTTAAGGTTTGAGTTACGCCTAGGGTAAGGGCTCTATTAACCAGAAAGCCCTGAGTTCCAAGAACACAGCAGCTGCGAAGGACTAGCCAAGAAGAGCGCAAAAGTAGCACAACATGCCTGCCTCCACAGCTTTTTCCTTGGGGACATGCCTAATTCCTGGCTGATTTGCCTTTCTCGTCTTAGGGTTGGGGTTCGGCCTAGGGCTAGGATTTTTAAAATCAGGAAGCCCTGAGTTCCAGGCACACTGCAGCTGTGAAAGGCATCCAAAAGGGAGTGCAAAAGTGCCACAACATGGCTGCTTTCACGGCTTTTTCCTTGGCAAGAAGCCTAACACCAGGCTAACATACTTTCCCAGGGTTACTGTTAGGCTTAGGCCTAGGGCTAGGATTTTTGAAACTAGGAAGCCCTGGGCTCCAGGCACACTGCAGCTGTTCAAGGCATCCCAAGGGGAGTACAAAAGTGCAACAACATGGCAGCTTTCATAGCTTTTTCCTTGGCACCATCCCTATACCTAGGCTGATTTATCTGCCTAGGGTTAGGGTTAGAGTTCAGCCTAGGGCTTGGATTTTTTTAACCAGGAAGCCCTGAGTTCCAGGCTTACTTCATCTGCCAAAGGCATCCCAAAGGGAGTGCAGAAGTGCCACAACATGGCTGCTTTCACGGCTTTTCCCTTAGGAAGAACCCTAATACCCGGCTGATTTACCTTCCTAGGGTTACTGTTAGGCTTAGGCCTAGGACTTTTAAAACCAGGAAGCCCTGGGCTCCAGGCACACTGCAGCTGCAAAAGGCATCCCAAGGGGAGCGCAAAAGTGACGCAGCTTGGCTGCCACCACTGATATTTCCATGAGACCATCCCGAAACATAGGTTGATTTTCCTTCCTAGGGTTAAGGTTTGAGTTACGCCTAGGGTAAGGGCTCTATTAACCAGAAAGCCCTGAGTTCCAAGAACACAGCAGCTGCGAAGGACTAGCCAAGAAGAGCGCAAAAGTACCACAACATGCCTGCCTCCACAGCTTTTTCCTTGGGGACATGCCTAATTCCTGGCTGATTTGCCTTTCTCGTCTTAGGGTTGGGGTTCAGCCTAGGGCTAGGATTTTTAAAAGCAGGAAGCCCTGAGTTCCAGGCACACTGGAGCTGTGAAAGGCATCCAAAAGGGAGTGCAAAAGTGCCACAACATGGCTGCTTTCACGGCTTTTTCCTTGGCAAGAAGCCTAACACCAGGCTGACATACTTTCCCAGGGTTACTGTTAGGCTTAGGCCTAGGGCTAGGATTTTTAAAACTAGGAAGCCCTTAGCTCCAGGCACACTGCAGCTGTTCAAGGCATCCCAAGGGGAGTACAAAAGTGCAACAACATGGCAGCTTTCACAGCTTTTTCCTTGGCACCATCCCTATACCTAGGCTGATTTATCTGCCTAGGGTTAGGGTTAGGGTTCAGCCTAGGGCTTGGATTTCTTTAACCAGGAAGCCCTGAGTTCCAGGCTTACTTCATCTGCCAAAGGCATCCCAAAGGGAGTGCAAAAGTGCCACAACATGGCTGCTTTCACGGCTTTTCCCTTAGGAAGAACCCTAATACCCGGCTGATTTACCTTCCTAGGGTTACTGTTAGGCTTAGGCCTAGGACTTTTAAAACCAGGAAGCCCTGGGCTCCAGGCACACTGCAGCTGCAAAAGGCATCCCAAGGGGAGCGCAAAAGTGACGCAACTTGGCTGCCACCACTGATATTTCCATGAGACCATCCCGAACCATAGGCTGATTTTCCTTCCTAGGGTTAAGGTTTGAGTTACGCCTAGGGTAAGGGCTCTATTAACCAGAAAGCCCTGAGTTCCAAGAACACAGCAGCTGCGAAGGACTAGCCAAGAAGAGCGCAAAAGTACCACAACATGCCTGCCTCCACAGCTTTTTCCTTGGGGACATGCCTAATTCCTGGCTGATTTGCCTTTCTCGTCTTAGGGTTGGGGTTCGGCCTAGGGCTAGGATTTTTAAAAGCAGGAAGCCCTGAGTTCCAGGCACACTGGAGCTGTGAAAGGCATCCAAAAGGGAGTGCAAAAGTGCCACAACATGGCTGCTTTCACGGCTTTTTCCTTGGCAAGAAGCCTAACACCAGGCTGACATACCTTCCCAGGGTTACTGTTAGGCTTAGGCCTAGGGCTAGGATTTTTAAAACTAGGAAGCCCTTAGCTCCAGGCACACTGCAGCTGTTCAAGGCATCCCAAGGGGAGTACAAAAGTGCCACAACATGGCTGCTTTCACGGCTTTTTCCTTGGCAAGAAGCCTAACATCAGGCTGATTTACTTTCCCAGGGTTACTGTTAGGCTTAGGCCTAGGGCTAGGATTTTTGAAACTAGGAAGCCCTGGGCTCCAGGCACACTGCAGCTGTTCAAGGCATCCCAAGGGGAGTACAAAAGTGCAACAACATGGCAGCTTTCACAGCTTTTTCCTTGGCACCATCCCTATACCTAGGCTGATTTATCTGCCTAGGGTTAGGGTTAGGGTTCAGCCTAGGGCTTGGATTTCTTTAACCAGGAAGCCCTGAGTTCCAGGCTTACTTCATCTGCCAAAGGCATCCCAAAGGGAGTGCAGAAGTGCCACAACATGGCTGCTTTCACGGCTTTTCCCTTAGGAAGAACCCTAATACCCGGCTGATTTACCTTCCTAGGGTTACTGTTAGGCTTAGGCCTAGGACTTTTAAAACCAGGAAGCCCTGGGCTCCAGGCACACTGCAGCTGCAAAAGGCATCCCAAGGGGAGCGCAAAAGTGACGCAACTTGGCTGCCACCACTGATATTTCCATGAGACCATCCCGAACCATAGGTTGATTTTCCTTCCTAGGGTTAAGGTTTGAGTTACGCCTAGGGTAAGGGCTCTATTAACCAGAAAGCCCTGAGTTCCAAGAACACAGCAGCTGCGAAGGACTAGCCAAGAAGAGCGCAAAAGTACCACAACATGCCTGCCTCCACAGCTTTTTCCTTGGGGACATGCCTAATTCCTGGCTGATTTGCCTTTCTCGTCTTAGGGTTGGGGTTCGGCCTAGGGCTAGGATTTTTAAAAGCAGGAAGCCCTGAGTTCCAGGCACACTGGAGCTGTGAAAGGCATCCAAAAGGGAGTGCAAAAGTGCCACAACATGGCTGCTTTCACGGCTTTTTCCTTGGCAAGAAGCCTAACACCAGGCTGACATACTTTCCCAGGGTTACTGTTAGGCTTAGGCCTAGGGCTAGGATTTTTGAAACTAGGAAGCCCTGGGCTCCAGGCACACTGCAGCTGTTCAAGGCATCCCAAGGGGAGTACAAAAGTGCAACAACATGGCAGCTTTCACAGCTTTTTCCTTGGCACCATCCCTATACCTAGGCTGATTTATCTGCCTAGGGTTAGGGTTAGGGTTCAGCCTAGGGCTTGGATTTCTTTAACCAGGAAGCCCTGAGTTCCAGGCTTACTTCATCTGCCAAAGGCATCCCAAAGGGAGTGCAGAAGTGCCACAACATGGCTGCTTTCACGGCTTTTCCCTTAGGAAGAACCCTAATACCCGGCTGATTTACCTTCCTAGGGTTACTGTTAGGCTTAGGCCTAGGACTTTTAAAACCAGGAAGCCCTGGGCTCCAGGCACACTGCAGCTGCAAAAGGCATCCCAAGGGGAGCGCAAAAGTGACGCAACTTGGCTGCCACCACTGATATTTCCATGAGACCATCCCGAACCATAGGTTGATTTTCCTTCCTAGGGTTAAGGTTTGAGTTACGCCTAGGGTAAGGGCTCTATTAACCAGAAAGCCCTGAGTTCCAAGAACACAGCAGCTGCGAAGGACTAGCCAAGAAGAGCGCAAAAGTAGCACAACATGCCTGCCTCCACAGCTTTTTCCTTGGGGACATGCCTAATTCCTGGCTGATTTGCCTTTCTCGTCTTAGGGTTGGGGTTCGGCCTAGGGCTAGGATTTTTAAAATCAGGAAGCCCTGAGTTCCAGGCACACTGCAGCTGTGAAAGGCATCCAAAAGGGAGTGCAAAAGTGCCACAACATGGCTGCTTTCACGGCTTTTTCCTTGGCAAGAAGCCTAACACCAGGCTAACATACTTTCCCAGGGTTACTGTTAGGCTTAGGCCTAGGGCTAGGATTTTTGAAACTAGGAAGCCCTGGGCTCCAGGCACACTGCAGCTGTTCAAGGCATCCCAAGGGGAGTACAAAAGTGCAACAACATGGCAGCTTTCATAGCTTTTTCCTTGGCACCATCCCTATACCTAGGCTGATTTATCTGCCTAGGGTTAGGGTTAGAGTTCAGCCTAGGGCTTGGATTTTTTTAACCAGGAAGCCCTGAGTTCCAGGCTTACTTCATCTGCCAAAGGCATCCCAAAGGGAGTGCAGAAGTGCCACAACATGGCTGCTTTCACGGCTTTTCCCTTAGGAAGAACCCTAATACCCGGCTGATTTACCTTCCTAGGGTTACTGTTAGGCTTAGGCCTAGGACTTTTAAAACCAGGAAGCCCTGGGCTCCAGGCACACTGCAGCTGCAAAAGGCATCCCAAGGGGAGCGCAAAAGTGACGCAACTTGGCTGCCACCACTGATATTTCCATGAGACCATCCCGAACCATAGGCTGATTTTCCTTCCTAGGGTTAAGGTTTGAGTTACGCCTAGGGTAAGGGCTCTATTAACCAGAAAGCCCTGAGTTCCAAGAACACAGCAGCTGCGAAGGACTAGCCAAGAAGAGCGCAAAAGTACCACAACATGCCTGCCTCCACAGCTTTTTCCTTGGGGACATGCCTAATTCCTGGCTGATTTGCCTTTCTCGTCTTAGGGTTGGGGTTCGGCCTAGGGCTAGGATTTTTAAAAGCAGGAAGCCCTGAGTTCCAGGCACACTGGAGCTGTGAAAGGCATCCAAAAGGGAGTGCAAAAGTGCCACAACATGGCTGCTTTCACGGCTTTTTCCTTGGCAAGAAGCCTAACACCAGGCTGACATACTTTCCCAGGGTTACTGTTAGGCTTAGGCCTAGGGCTAGGATTTTTGAAACTAGGAAGCCCTGGGCTCCAGGCACACTGCAGCTGTTCAAGGCATCCCAAGGGGAGTACAAAAGTGCAACAACATGGCAGCTTTCACAGCTTTTTCCTTGGCACCATCCCTATACCTAGGCTGATTTATCTGCCTAGGGTTAGGGTTAGGGTTCAGCCTAGGGCTTGGATTTTTTTAACCAGGAAGCCCTGAGTTCCAGGCTTACTTCATCTGCCAAAGGCATCCCAAAGGGAGTGCAGAAGTGCCACAACATGGCTGCTTTCACGGCTTTTCCCTTAGGAAGAACCCTAATACCCGGCTGATTTACCTTCCTAGGGTTACTGTTAGGCTTAGGCCTAGGACTTCTAAAACCAGGAAGCCCTGGGCTCCAGGCACACTGCAGCTGCGAAAGGCATCCCAAGGGGAGCGCAAAAGTGACGCAACTTGGCTGCCACCACTGATATTTCCATGAGACCATCCCGAACCATAGGTTGATTTTCCTTCCTAGGGTTAAGGTTTGAGTTACGCCTAGGGTAAGGGTTCTATTAACCAGAAAGCCCTGAGTTCCAAGAACACAGCAGCTGCGAAGGACTAGCCAAGAAGAGCGCAAAAGTACCACAACATGCCTGCCTCCACAGCTTTTTCCTTGGGGACATGCCTAATTCCTGGCTGATTTGCCTTTCTCGTCTTAGGGTTGGGGTTCGGCCTAGGGCTAGGATTTTTAAAAGCAGGAAGCCCTGAGTTCCAGGCACACTGGAGCTGTGAAAGGCATCCAAAAGGGACTGAAAAAGTGCCACAACATGGCTGCTTTCACGGCTTTTTCCTTGGCAAGAAGCCTAACATCAGGCTGATTTACTTTCCCAGGGTTACTGTTAGGCTTAGGCCTAGGGCTAGGATTTTTGAAACTAGGAAGCCCTGGGCTCCAGGCACACTGCAGCTGTTCAAGGCATCCCAAGGGGAGTACAAAAGTGCAACAACATGGCAGCTTTCACAGCTTTTTCCTTGGCACCATCCCTATACCTAGGCTGATTTATCTGCCTAGGGTTAGGGTTAGGGTTCAGCCTAGGGCTTGAATTTTTTTAACCAGGAAGCCCTGAGTTCCAGGCTTACTTCATCTGCCAAAGGCATCCCAAAGGGAGTGCAGAAGTGCCACAACATGGCTGCTTTCACGGCTTTTCCCTTAGGAAGAACCCTAATACCCGGCTGATTTACCTTCCTAGGGTTACTGTTAGGCTTAGGCCTAGGACTTTTAAAACCAGGAAGCCCTGGGCTCCAGGCACACTGCAGCTGCAAAAGGCATCCCAAGGGGAGCGCAAAAGTGACGCAACTTGGC